>NC_053121.1:21774312-22106812 GCF_010015445.1 Perca fluviatilis
GCATATTTCTTAAACTTACAGGAGTTGTGGGAAAATCCTTGTCTCTGTAGTAATCATAATCTTAGTCTTTACTGTGTTGTTTGGCATGTGTGAAGAACACAAAGACTTAAAGTAAAAATCAGGTTAAAGGCTAGTTAGCTGTAAGACACTTACAATGTATGACTTTGTCAATGAGGCATAAGCATTTGTGAGTGGAAATAAAAAGTCCATTGCATCCTTGGCCTTAAATATGTTATTTATAATCAGAGAATGGAGGCAATGTGCGGTCTGTGAGTGGAAGATATTATATAATATCTTTTAAAGGTCAGATTAATGCCTGTCTCCATCAAATAGCATGGACAGTTATGGTTTTGGTAGCTAGTAATGGACACAAAAGCTGGTTGCTTCCACTCATCCAAACCTGCAGTGGGAGGTTTGTGGAGGTGGATGAGAGATTGTACAATATTGAATTCCAGCAGTTTGAGTGCAAGGTCCTCCTCTCACCTTGCCATGGAAATGGAAATTAGGAGCGAGTAGCCTACGGAAAGACCGTTCTGCATTTTATTTTCATCTTTTCTCAGGATCAAAAGTTCATTGTAAACATAGTGTCAATAGGGAGCTCCGGTGCTGGACATTAACAGTGATTGAGTTAATCCAATTTAGAAATCCATAAATCCTGACCAGATGCTATGCAACATCAAGCAGGTAGGATAAGCCTTGTTGTGTTTCACAATTTTTCATGGTTAACAATCATTTCTAAATCCAATTACCACCTGCCCCATGGGCATATAGACCTTCCTTTGACAACTGGATCAAAGTAAAGTACTTAAAACACCTAGATCCAATAGTCTAGACATAATACCATACAGCAGGGGTTTTCAACCTTTTTGGATATGGGGACCAGCAAGCTGGCAAAGACTGTTGGGTGGGTGGTGTTCTTTAAAAAAATTAATATGCAAATGTGTCAGACACAAGATTTCTTCCACTTCAAAGTCCATTCTCAGTGTTTGTGCAGGCATCACATTTCAACATGTTTGGCTTCTAACCTCTCCTGCACAATTTTTTTTCTTCAATTTGTACTGTCTTTTTATACTTGTGTAGTGTGTATGTGCAATTAATAAACTAATCTGAACATCACTTGCAGAAGTGAGCACAGAGAAAATGTTGCCCTTCATATAGCCTACATCATTCTGCACAGTGAATGATGGCTCTTCTAAGAAAACATCTTTGCAGCCCGGTAACCTACACTATGCGGTCGTGGCCTGGCAGTTGACAAACACTGACCTACAGCATACCACCATACTCTTTTCATATGCTGGTGATGCCATCAGCATTGATCAAATGTCCCCAAATTACCTGGTGTGCTGTTCCACTGTCCCTTTGCCTTTGAAGTATTAGTTAAGTTGTGGTATCTGAATTACCTGCATGGAACAGAATAAACCTTATGCAGAAGCAGGATCTATTTTTGAAATGAAAAAGATAGTTTTCTAAAGCCCTGACTGGGGAAGAAGCAGCTTAATGACCTTGAAGGTTCATCAGTATGTAGTTTTTCACTTGTAATTGCACGGGGCTTTCAAGACAGTGACTGAAGGAGAATATTTTTTTCTGCATGGCTACATACACTGAGACATTCCCCTATGGGATTCTGGTTGATGTGAGAATAGCAGACTGCACAGATGTGTGTTAGTGTGGGATAGATTTCACTTGCCTTGAAGAGTGTGTTTTGGTTATTTATGACAGTTATTAAGGTATACTGCTTTTTTTGTTTAAAGATGAGCATGCATGTGTATCTACATACATTAATGGATTACATCTTCCTATACAGTAATAGTCCTGATAGTACAGTGTAGTTTGTAGTCTTCCTCTTTCCCTACTTGAGCAAGCAGTGATTTACTTTGCTAAGGTGTGACCTCATCATCCTGGCTTCATGATAACCCACCTCCCTCTCGCAGCAAGAGCAGGCAGCCCTGTTATCATATGCACAAACATACACAAGGATACAAAACAGCAGCAGAGCGGACTGGGCAGGGCTTGGGAGATTTTCTCATTTTTATTTCTTGAGTATATATGTCTATCTCACAGAGTGTGTGTGTGCAGAGGAGAGACAAGCAGATAGGGAGAGAGAGAGAGAGAGAGAGAGAGAGAGAAAGCGAAACAGGGTAGACGAAAGGGGAGGGAGTGTGGATCATGCATGTGCATTAACTCAGCTCCAGCGGCACAGCAGCAGCAGCAGCAGCAAACAGAAACAGCAGCAGCACAGGAGGGAAAGAGAGAGAGAGAAAGACAGAGAGGGAGAGTTGGAGGGAGGGTAGTAGTCTCAGGCACAGTAACAAAAGCTGCAGAGGACTGCTTTCCATCTCCACTAAAAGAACAACGGAGGAGTAATAGAAGGAGGAGGGGGTGGTCATGATAGTAGTGAGACAATAACGGAAGAGAAGAGGCACATTGTAGTCAGTGAGGACTGAAATCAAGGCTCTTCTCTTCTCTGCTCTCCATGTTTTTGGGGAATCAACGTACCATTACCTTCGTCTCCAAACCCAGAGGAGGATGTCTGTGTCAGGGAAGAAGGAATTTGACGTAAAGCAGATCCTCAGGCTCCGCTGGCGCTGGTTCAGCCATTCATCCCAAGGTTCGGCTGGCAGTGGAGGCGGCGGTGGGGTGGGAGGCTACATCCAGCAGGATGGCCTGGACCACAGAGGGACGCCTGTCCAGGGCCGGCTGAAGAGTCACTCAAGGGAAAGAGGCGTTGGAGGACTACGGAAGACTAACAGCCCGGTCCGCAGCATCTTGGCACCGACGCCAGGGCCCACACCTGTCTATGTCAGAGCGGGTCAACAATCATGGCACCACCAGCAGAACACCATCCAGGGTCTCCAGGTCAACGAGGAATTTCCAAAGAGCAGCTCATCACCCGACACCACAAGGAAAGAGGACGCCATCACTGGCCAGGAAGATGTAAAGAAGAACAGCACAGAGGAACCTGCAGACATTGAGGCCAGAGAGAGGTATGACTGTTTGGAGACATTAGATTCTTAAGAGACACAGATTTATTATGTGGCGCCAAATCAGTCACCTTGCATAGCATATGCTCAGTTAGCGGTCCCAGATTATGGGATTCTATTTTGGGAAGGCATGGCACCCTCACGTTTCATAGTGAAAGTATAGCTGCTAGATAAAATCTGCATCTAATTGAGAAAGTCTGATGCCTGAGGCAGCACCCCAGGATTAAAAAGTAAGAATGTTTTGTTGTGATCAGGAAAAATGAGCACAACCCTGCTTTAAACAGTGTTGCTTACTTAGCACCTAACACCCATACTTAAAATCAGTTTTCAACATTTCTGAGACTAAATACATAAATATATGAAGAGTATATCCATAGCTGTTTCACTTCATTCAATATTTGTACTTACACCCTGCATGTACATCCTTTTAATTAAGCTAAGATTAAATTATCTGCACAGCTATCATTTTCCAATTTACCTGACACCATTGCTCACCTGGGGACAGCTCACTCTCATTGTCCACAGCATGTTAGGCAGGATAAGCCAATAAAGCATCCTTTTAATTATTCAGTGGGTCGAAAGTGGAAGGCTTTTTTAGCTCCCTTGTCTGTGTTGTGGTCCATATTACATGCACTGTATGACTTTGCCTGATTCCTCCAGAGTATTTAGTTTTTACATATTACACTAATGCATTCTTCCATAGAGTTAAAAGTGAATGGCGGGAAAGAGCCATAACATCACGTAACACGTACGGGACCTATAAAAAGAGGTAGCAGAGCAATCACATGAATTATCTAGACTGCCACTACAACCACTTTATAAGCCAAAAGCTATCATAGGTAGTGGCTGGCACAGGTTATTTCGTTTATTTTCTACTAATATCTTTTCACAAACTCCTGATGCAAAACTCTCAGGTCATACATGTTTTTACAGCTATAAATCAAACCCCCTGCTATTCCAGGTTGTTTTTTCCCCCTTTCTTTCTTCCCTGTGATGAAACGTCTTCCTTCAGGAAAGTGTGTGTGTGTGTGTGTGTGTGTGTGTGTGTGTGTGTGTGTGCGTGTGTGCGTGCATGCATGCGTGTGTGTGTGCTGTCTGGCAGAACACTAAAAGCACCTCACATCAAGGATGAAAAGACCAAGTCTCTCTTTTATCTTGTCTATGACATTCTAAGATTATTGGTCCTTAAGCTTTCCTGCATGCTTTTGTTCCATGTACCTGGTGATGAAATGAACAATGAAAGTGAACCTGTCCCTTTGTTTTGAGAAAGAGCTACTGTGATTAAACAGGTAATTCTAAATACACAATCTCTGTCTACAGCCAAAAATGTGTCAATGTTGATTAAATGAATGCCACGTGCATTGGACGGTCAAGTTCCCTGAACAGAACATGAATTATTCTTAAGAGTTAAGATACAGATTTGGAATCAGCTCGACGTTCTGCTCTTCGTGTTGGTATAATTGGCAGATTTTCATGTTTTGGGGTCCCAGAATGTGAAAAGTGTATGCATAAAAGATGTGCCTCTCCAGGTCTTAAGGGGGACCTTGAGTTCATGCTGGCCATGTAAAATACAGCACAGCCATCATATTTTGACAATGATACTGAAATATTAAAATGGTTCTGCTCTGGTGGATCATAAATTTGGCTCAGCTGTACTTGGCTGTAGTGATCCATTTATCAAATAGATAATCACCGATGGAATCTGACATACAACATTTTAATGATTTGATTATTTTTCCCACCCAAACTGCTGACAATGTACAATGACAAGAACAGTTCCATCACTTCCTCCATTTATATAAATAAATTAAACCCTGTCAGTTGTACATAATTATTAAATCAAGGAATTGTGTTTTCTGATCCTGCAGTGGCTCAAATAGCAAAAAAGGCTGGAAAAATGAGTTTGACCTAAGCAGTTATCAGATAAATACACTTGTGTGTGGCATGGGGCCACTTTTCAATCAAGTTTGTACATAATGGAAACGCAGTCACTCGATAACTGTAAAGGACTAGTTGCTGGAATGTTTGGACAAGCACTGCATCTGTAGATGTACAAAGTTGCACAGTGAATTAGGCCAGTGACTGTGTGACACTTTATGGCTTGCATGTTCTTCAGCGGCTAAACAGATGTGTGGATGTCACTGAGATATGCACATTCATTTACTCCACCAGCTGGGTGGCCTTATTACGTCTCACATCATAAATCCTTGACACATAATTTGTCACAATCCCTCAGGCTGAATGAAGAACTGAGTTCTGCTCGCTGTGAAAAATACAAAAGTTTTAGCCGTTCCCCTGTAGCTGGAAAATATATGTCAGTCATGTTATGGTACAAGCCCCTCAGTGATTAGTTTCATTCACACAATGTCTACAATAAATCCTTCCCATCACTTTATTCCATTCTTTCATTGATTTGGTTTCTCACTTTTGTTATTAATATTCAAGATTGCTGTCAAACTAAACTAACTGACAAAGTTGATTTTAAGAATTGATGTTTAGTATTAATATTAATCATACTAATATTAATATTAAAATCATGAATGTATATGTTCACATTATTTCTCGGGTATGCATGTGTTAGGAAGATTCTTGGAAACATTAATATTGAGCTGATGAAACAAAAAAATCTTTGTCTTTATATTTTATGTAGATAATTAAGTTTTGTAACACATTCTAGAAACCTGCCTGGGTGCCATGAGTACCAAAGATAACTCAAAAAGTCAGTGACTAATTTTTTCTCTCCATTTTATTTAATTATTTTTTTTTAATCAGGAGCAAAAGACTCTTTGAGATTAAAAATCTTTTTTTCAAGAGTGTCCTGGCCATGAGCAGCACAAATAACATACACACATAATATTGCAGGCATATAGCAATTTAAAATTGAGACACAACAAAATACAGAATTTTAAGATATCAAAAGACATTCTTCAATAATCAAAACATCTACCACCAGATGTGCAGGCTTCCAAGTCTTTTACCATGTGTTCAATGAAACCAGCTCCTGAAGATTCAGGTGGTTTTGCAACTGATTCCAAATGCTCTTCTTCCCAGTTCAGTATGGACAGTTGGAAGAAAAAAGTCCTGGGATCAAAGGCAATTGCTGATCTATGCTGGTATGATTACTCTCTTTCTGTTAGCTTTAATTTTGGATTAAGTTAACCTTTCTCTTCTGATTGACTGACCAGTACGAATCTACAGAGTTGTTAAATCAAATGTAGTGAAATAAGTAGCAGATAATACCATGTTGTTTTCCACCCTTGCTCCTAATGCTCTATATATATATATATATATATGTATATTTGTTGTGTCCTCATGACTCTCATCCAAATTACCTATCCAAATCATTGGCAGAGAAAATATGACTGAAGTTAACCGGAATAGAATGGAAACCCTGACCTCTCCCACGTAAACACTAACAGAGGCTTGAGTCAGCGGGCTGTAAGTTTGAATGATATCTCAATTCCCTCTCCGCCTTGGAAAAGAAATACCACCACCTCTCCCCCTGTCAGCAGCAGTAATTCAGATATTTGTTGGATGCCTTATAACACCACAAGGCTTATAGGTCCTTGGTCTGCGTGTGACATCCAGCGGAGGCGTCCTTAGGAAGCTGTAAATTGCAAAATACAGTATATCTGTTGTAATCTCAAAATGACATCCTCGGGGTGTAAGAGATTTTGTGATTGCATATAAATGATTCTGAGTGTTCTTTAACTTTGCCAAATCAGCATTCTGTACACAATAAGGCCATCTCAGATGGAAGCCAGAGTTTTTGGTACCTCCTCCTTATCCTTTTGCAGAAGTATAAAGAGATACAGCAGCATTACATGCTGGACACATTCCTCATTTCTGTTCTAATTCAGATCAGTCATCCCCCCCCCCCACTCAAATGGACCTAATTCAAAGAAAAATAATCCCTGACACAGATTTCTATGAATTTTACACGGGCACTATAAGTAGGGGCCATGATTGTGTCCTGAGGCACTCACGTCCATTAATTTGCTTTAAAAAAGAATCATAGAGGCAAGGACAAATGTGATCAAGCTCAGCATGTGATCTTGAAGAGAAAAAAATAAACAAAATCCTATCCAACAGTAGGTTTTACTGTAATATGCATGATTAGAATATATAATAATTTCTAAAAACATGTTTTAGGGTCCCACCAATTAACATTAAAATATTACATAATACTTTTAAGCCTTAATGTTTTAAGCCCACCAATCTAGATAGGTTGCAAAAGCATATGCTATCTAAAGATCTAGATCTATAAATATCTAATATATACAGCAGACCAAATGCAATCCACTGCTTTAATAATGTGGATTAATCTGTTTACCCACTAACATGGTATGTAAATAAATTACAGACAACCCAACAGTCATATACTAGCGACTTAACCTGCCATCAGCAAAGCAGTGAGGAGCTTTCTGCTAAGATCTGCACATTTTTCACTTACAGGACGCCCCCAACACACACATACACACACAGTTTAAACCAAATTCCTCAGAATTACAATGTGGAGCTCAGCATTGTAATCACAGTTAATATATGAACAGTTGTGCTGTGCTTAACAACAGGAAACATTTAATCTCTATTTTGAAATATATTCATCTCCTGGCACATTATTCCTCAGTGGCTCCAAGCAGATATGTGCGCGAGTCAATTATGGAGATTTTCATTATTACACGAACAGATATTTCAACTGATGATTTTCCATTTTCACTGTGCTAGATTTAACTCCTCTTGGTGCAGTTTCTTAATATTCAAAACAGGAATTGGTGCCACCTGAGATGTTCATTAGCTTTTTGCAGACATTCTGCTGACGTGACTTCTCCACCATCACTTCTTTACAACGTGTGCGGTTTTGGAGAAAGCTGAGTGGAAAAGCTATAAGAAGGCAATATTTCATTTCTGTTAATAGCAGTGGCAATTTTCAACTCCACTCTCTAACATAAAGGGCCCATATTCAGAGCAGATTTCAAAAGACATGGTTCCTGGAAGCAGCTCCATTTCCTTCATCATTATCAATATTAAGTATGTCCGGTTTAACAATGGCATCAGAAGAAGAATGTCTGTTGCAAGGCCTCGGTGAGATAGTTAAATGCAGAGGAAAATCTATTTCTTATCATCTCAGCCTCACTGCCGGGATCAAGTTATTACAGTCAGTGTATATATTTCTTTCTACACAAAGCCGAATGACAGTAATACCGACTGTCAAAGCAGAGGCATAAAGATTTCATGGAATATATAGACTTGGCATGTGCTGCATGAGGCTTTGTCGGAGTTGTTGGATTCTCAACCCAACCCAAGCTTCTCAGAAGCCTTCTGGGGCAAATGGCTTTTATAATTCATTTTGAAAGAGACATTTCCCATTTGGCCCAGGCAGGCACGTCTTTCCCTCTTGTAGAGGGATGGAGTTGACAGTTGGAATAAGACTGAGATTTTCAGTAACGTGTCTGACTCATAACCTTTACAGCTAGGGGATGATCCTGGCTGACATCTTGAATCGTCCGACCATTCATTTAAGAGGGCAGTTTCGGCATAGTGAGAAGTCAGACTGATGACAGCAGACGGAACAATTGACTCCTCTTTATTATTGTTAAAGAGTGCCTTTTCTTTATATCAGCACTGTATCTGGTGCTCAAAAGTCACATATGGACTTTTTGTAGCACAGCCTTAAAACAGGCTCCTAACCATACAGCCTCTGCCTTACCTGAATAGCTCGTTAGAGTTTTTTGAATATGGTCCATCAGTCACATTGTGGTGTGATATCTTTGGGACAGTGTGAGGGGGAAAAGACGAGACTTCAGATGATACGTGCCCACTAAAGGACAATGTCATGTGTACTGTAGTATAAGGTGGGATGGGAAAAAGAAGCCCTATATTTTATTCTGTTATATTCTATACTTATTCCTATAGGCTAATTTACATTCTCACTGCTCTAGAAATTCAAGGTGGCACATTGAAATAGTTTGTAGGTCACAAAAGAAATCTATAGACCCTGTTAGGGTCTGTGACTCTCTATGAATTGCTTAGTAATATGTGATGTACAGCAATGTCCCTACAGCAGTTTCTCTGGAGTAAGGTGTTCTGGGGCTTTAGTGCCTCAATAAAATTGGGCTTTACCTCTGATGATCCAACCCTCTACTGAAAGCGAAATATACCTCACAGAGAAATTTACTGCTCCCTGGAATGTGATAGCAAAGCAATTAGTGTCGGAGAGATTGGTAGGCATGAAAAATCCTTACAGCATGCCTTGGAGCCAATACAAAGCCAATGCATCTCAGTTTTACGGCCCCATTGCTTATTCAGTCTTGTTTGGTGTTCCTCTCCAAGACTCCAGAGTCAGTGGGGAATTATTGTGACAGGGCAATAAATTACTCTCGCATTTAGCATAAAGTCTCCCAATAAAGATTAGACTATAGGATACTGCAGTGACCGGAGGGCAATATAAACACTTCCCAGAGGGTAAATGTTGTTGCTTTTGGTAATCAAAGAGGAGAAAGTCACACACTCGGCTAAAAAACTTTATAATAGTGTGTTAATCAGGACATCAATAAGAGCCATCACCCCCTCCATCCTTCCTGTGTTATCAATCTTAGTATGTTCCAATACATTGTGCTGTCAAGCATTACAGGGTTTTCTGTTTATTTGTATTGACAAACCTGAAACTGTACCAGTTTATGCAGCTCTCATATCAGCATATGAGTGGTAATGAGTGGAGATGTAAAGTGTTGATTTAAATAGCGCTGACATTTTTTTCTTAAGCACAATCAGTCTTTACACAGCCGCAGGACTGTGAGATGACAGTAAATTCCCTCGGAGAGGCGGCTTGGGTCTGTTTATGTAGCGTAACAAACAACCCTAAATGTCAATGAGTGGACTTGCTCTGTGAAGGACACCAAAGTGTCTGGGATGCATTATTTGCCACAAGTCTGAGGGATTACTTGGGTGCCTGTAGAACAGCATGTAATCTAGCAGCCCATGGGGACAGGGACTCAGCCTCGCCACAATGCTGTGAGGAACAGGCTTGTTCACTTGATAAGTCCCTGTCTTTAGAAAACCAACATGCTCACACAGATATGCAGATGCACACAGGAACAAAGGCATGCACACATACAGACACAGGGAAATTCTGTCTGGAAAGCTGTTGCATAGATTGTGGTGCTCACTTGGCCCAATTGGACTGCAGCATTGAGTTATCGACTTATGTACGGAGTTTAGTCCATAACCGTTTTAATTTCAGCTTATAGTGGCAAGAAAGATGCAGATACACCACAGGGAATAGAGGATTCAGGAGTCTCATGTGTCCAAATAAACTCTTTTGTGTCCTCAATAATTTGTTGCTTATCTTGCTGTGTGCAGCTTTTTGATTATTTTTATTTGAAACTTATGATAGTGGACAGGGAGAGGCAACAGTGGGCGAAATTAGTTTAATGAGGGTTGCAGTAGTTGAGTCAGTAGGGAGTTAGGTTATGAAATGGAGGGTTGCTGGTTCAAGTCCACATACAGACCAAAGTACGGTGGTGGACTGGTAGCTGGTCAGCTGCTAAATTAAAATGTCCTTGTCTATTTCACCTGAAGTGTCTAGTTCTATGAAGTCTCCATCAAGTGAATTTTTTGCTTACGGCTTACAATTTCTTACACATGTCTATTTCCAAAATAAATAATAGGGGGAAATCTTAATGCAACAAAACATGGAGTGCTCTTTTGGTTATTTAGAAGAGACTACATGCAATGTTCTGAAGAGCAAATGGTTCCTGGTGCAATGCCCAAATGTTCAGAAAGTGGAAAAGTGCAACAAAGGAATGCTAAGATGCTATAGACATGCAGACATGGTCCTTTGGTTTGGTCCTATTTTTAGTCATAGAACATCTCTCCTCTCCTTCACAGGTTGGCTCTGAGCACCTTCTCCAGAATGAACACCAACTCCTCCGATGAGTTCTTCCAGGCCACAAATCATGCAGAACAAACTTTCCGTAAGATGGAGACCTACCTTCAGCACAAGCAGCTGTGTGATGTCCTCTTGATAGCAGGGGATCATAAGATACCTGCTCACAGGTTGGTGTTTGTGCTTCTGTCCTCTTTGATATCATGAATTACCCCTGCATCGGTTTTAGTGAAGACATACAGAAGCTCTCCCAATACAGCTGAGGAATAATCGAATAATTAGATTCTTCTGATTTTTACGTGTCAGGAAAGATATGCAAACTCCATGTTCACTGATTTGCATCTAAATAATGCACACTGCTGTGATCTAATTACTTCCTCATTTCCACATTACATTTGTGCCGTGGAAGAACACTGTGACCCAGTACATGGAGGTGTCAATATTTGGGCATGCAGCCCTCGGTTAAATGGTTGAATTGAACAGAGAGGCATGGCATTCACTTTGTTAGTTCATCCAGACAGACTCATGAAACAGAAACCAGAATACTCCACAGAGAGAGAAATAAGTATCAGTGACTGACCTAGATGAAATAATCAGCTCTCTGACTGCCTGTTTCAATTTGGCTTTATATTTGGTTTTAGGACATAAGCAAGGAAATCAGGGATGATGCCTAGACAAAATAAATGACACATAATATAATAAGTATATTTACTCTATATAAATTAGGGCTGTCAATGGATTAAAATATTTAATCGCGATTAATCGTGAGCTTAGAAGTATAAGGTTCTATCTCCACTTTTGGTCGAAATTGAGTTTTTGACATAATCTGATCCATTAGGTGTTTATTAATGCCTGTGTGGTGTTATTTTTGTAAAAATATATTTTGTTAGTTAGTTATTATTAGTAGATTATACTACATAACAGTTTTGCCAGCTGGGATGTAAAACTTTGATGCTCAATATCTCAGAACTACCCTAAACGGAGATAGAACCTTATAATTCTAAACTCACGTAATTGCAAGATTGTTAACTCACGATTAATTAACATTTTTTATCTGTTCTAAATGTACTACTACAAACTATCCAGCGTGGCCTGCCTTTGGCGAGGGGGAGGAGGGTTCTCTGCATCAGCCGAGTGCTTGGCCAGCAAGTGGTATTTGAGAGTCAACATACCCCAGAGAACCATCTGGAAGAGTTTTAAAGCTGAACTTTCCATTCAAAAGACCGTTTTCTTTCTCCATTTCTGCTCAAAGAGGTTTGTTTCTGCTAGCCATCCACAACGTTGCTGCTGCATCGCTTCCTGATTTTCAAAACTACGGACCGGCCCGAGGCCCAAATCACAGAACGTCTGTGAGTTAATCTCGCATCAAAAAAATGTGTGGCGATAAAAGGAATTTGCTTTCAGTCATTATTATTGCGTTAATTTTGACAGCCCTAATATAAATATTAGAAACCACAACATTATGAAAATATGGGTGTAGACTGTTGGACTGTGTCACTTGATCTCAATTCTTTGTATCACCATATCTCTCATTTCCTTTATGAATCAACCACTGTGTTATGTGAGCTAGACAAATGAGCTAACATAATTAGAAGTCTGACCAGTGTATCTATTAGCAACATGACGTATGTGGGTTGATTACATTTATCATACACCGACAAAGTGGAGTTATACAGAATGTCGAGGAAATAGGTATCAATGGTGTTAAAACACACAAGCAGTATAAATCCCTGTTAGAAACAGTACTACACAAAATTATTACACCGATAGAACAATGTGATAGCAGTACACTGAAGATATGCCCTTTTCTTATGAAGTACAGCTACATTTAAGGAAACACATCTCACGATTGATTCACTAACCACTCAAAATAATCATATAGATTTCCCATAGACTTGCAAACTAATGTACAGTACAAGAGCATTAATTCACTGCGTTTTCTTTACGGCAGACTGGTCCTGAGTGCTGTGTCGGACTACTTTGCTGCTATGTTCACCAGCGACGTGAGAGAGGCAAAGCAGGAGGAGATCAAGATGGAGGGAGTCGATCCGGAGGCCCTCAGATCCCTGGTTCATTTCGCATACACTGGTGAGTGCTCGTAAAGATGTTCACTAGCTCTTGTAAGTAGTTATGAGACTTCTGAAATGCAGCATGATTAAAATGGATCAATAAGGCAATTCATCACTGGACTGACTGACCGGACAGCACTTCAACATAATGTTGCTTTATTTTACAGGACAAATCCTCTTTGATAAGTGCTGTTGTTGGAAATATCCACAGTTTTAAGTTAACATAATGATGATTGATCCACTTAGTTCGATTGCAATACTTCTCCAACCACTGTGTTTGCCATTATGGCTACCTCCAGTCGTGACGTGACAATATATTTTGCTTGTCCTCTTAACATTGCAGGCGTCCTTGAGCTGAAAGAGGAGACCATTGAGAGTTTATTGGCGGCAGCTTGCCTTCTCCAGCTTTCACAAGTCATCCAGGTTTGCTGTAACTTCCTGATGAAACAGCTTCATCCCTCCAATTGCCTGGGAATACGCTCCTTTGCAGATGCCCAGGGCTGCGTGGACCTGCTCAATGTGGCGCATAACTACACCATGGTAGGAGGGCGAATATAGACCACATTTACATGGCTGTGTGGGCTAAATTATTTATTTTGTAAGAAGAGATTGCACACTCAAAGTGACTCTTCATTGCATGAATACACAAGGGGATCTTCGGAAAATGAAAGCTATAACAGTAACACAAGTATTTAAATATTTAGTTTAATTAACACTATATGTACTTTCACTTGAAACGCAGCCCACACTGTAGTAAATCAAATGAACCTTGCTCCACATAATCTAAAGTGCTGACAGGATTTAATATGAGCCTTTTTCCTTATATCAACTCTTAATATTGTGAATGCAATATATATATTTCTCTCTCCCTATATATAGGGAGTCATGGCTTGGTATACTGTACATAACACATTGAATATTTGTGACCGTCCTCTGTTTTGATGCTAGTTAATTTAAATAACCTGTCATAACCTGTAAGGAATGACACTGTTAGTGTCTTGGTTTTTTATATCATCTAATTTAAGCAGAGAAATGGGTGACGTCCACATTTGAATAGAAATTGAACAGTTTCATGCTTTCACTTTATCTAATTTGGTTATGTGGCTGTCAGTATAAGATACCACGATGCTTCACATTGATTAGTGCACTGCCAGACTTGTGAAAATGCAATTTCTATATATTTCTGCGAGGGATATTTGCATTGGATTAAGATTCATGCACATGTTTGTCAGATAACGTCTTGCTGGCCATGCAGAAGTGACCGCATGAGGCGAGCGTTATCTCCTAGAGGACATCTGCTCAGCTTGTTTACATAGGCCCCTTCCAGGACCAGGAGGTTAATCTAATCATCAAACTGCACAAGAGGGCCAACTTCCCGTTCAATCACTTCAGTAATGAGCAGCGAGAGCTCTGGGCTTCCTGGAAGTCCGTCCTCTGGGTTGTGAGTGGAGCGAGTTGTGTTTTGATAAGCTTGTTTTTCCTGGTTGAGCATGGCAGCTGAGATCCGCCTCTGACATCCGTTTCCTATTATGAGAGAGTGGCCCTTTTTATGTTGCAGTAGATAAAAATGTATTGTGTTATTGTTTGGGATGACAGTTTTTCTTTCCAGCAATACAACTTTATTTTAGTTACATACATAAATACTACAGATATTTGATTTTGTGAATGAATCCCAATTCAGAAACATAACAAAATATAGCAATCTTTCTTTGCCAGCCTTTGCAAATTGGATGGTAATCAAAATGTTCTTGAAAAGTAATTCTCCCAGCCTGACTCCCATTAAACATCAGCGTTCCTCCTCAGAAAACACTGTTATTACACAATTACTCTTTTGCAGTAGTTAAATCAATTAGTATCCTCTCCCGCTGATCTTGTTTTCCAAGCAGTTTACCCAACAATGAGTTTGCCAGCATTTGAAAACATCCTTTTAAATGTTAATGAAACAAACTTGGTTGAGCTTTCAATTTTGTTGTCAGCTGTGCGGGACTGGTAATTACAAATAATTGGTCTAAAGCAACGTCAGAGAGTTGGATGGCATTTCTCCCTCAGTGTTACCACAACAGATCGATAGATGTCCCTCATTTCATTAAGGCTGTCTGTGTTAAGCTCTTAAAACCTGCTCTCATAATAGATCGGACCAAGATGCTGTAATTTGTTGCAAGTTGATGATCAATAGTGTGCTTGTTTTTAGTAATTGTTGAGCATCCAGTCTAAGTTATTCAGTCAGCTTAATAATTAATGTTCAGTGTTCTCGTTCAAAAAGGAATCACGGTGTGATTATGGCCAAGGATTGCTCTGTATGTCTTTCATGTGTTTAAATGTTGTATATAACACACTAGAGGCGTAGAGGCGGCAGGGTGTTTTATATAGCATCATCTGTAATGGAACTGCCCAGAGACAATGTCCTTGAAGAGGTAGGTAGCCATGCAGCGCTGTAATATCGCCTAGGCTTCTGGCCAGTTAATGGAAGATCAATCTTAAGAAAGGCAATAGAGAACAGCTTTCACAAAACTTAGAGCTGGACAATGCATTGGTGTGATGGTAATGTTAGTGTGCAGTGCCTTTCTAATTCTCATTAAAAGGCTTATAATAGTTTAATGGTGCAATGTACGATTAGCAGCAAAAATTTCGTATAAGCTTATGAAGAGGCTTTTTTTTTTGATGCTTTATGCCAGATTGATTTGTATCCTGCTGTTGTGTGGATCAACTTATTTAGTGAGCTAAGTAAAACAGATGACAGTTTCATCTGTTCATTCAAGACTTGTGAGAAATGGAGAGTAGTCCACAGTCAGTTATGTAATAATTGTAGATAGATACCTCTAAATTGGCATCCTCTATCTATTTGCCTTGATTTTTCTTTAGCTCTCTGTCCTTGTGCCATTTGGTCCTCATAGATATAGAAACACAACCACATACACACAGCGCTGCACTGAGCGTACTCCTCGGCTAATGACTGATGATTATCTGCCTCCTACATGTCTGCTCTGTGTTCCAGGAACACTTCCTGGAGGTCATTCAAAACCAGGAGTTCCTGCTGCTCCCCACGGCTGAGATTGTTAAGCTGCTCTCCAGCGATGAGATCAACGTCCCCGATGAGGAGACCATCTTCCAGGCTTTGATGATGTGGGTGCGGTACGATGTCCAGCATCGACAACAGGACCTCGGGGTGCTTCTTGCCTTCATCCGCCTGCCTCTTCTTCCTCCACAGGTGAGATAGCGGGTAAAGGGGTGGACGTGGTGGCTGAGGAAAAGGTATGATAAGGATCATATGCTGTGCTCTGGCTTGACTTTGTAGCTGAGGCTTAGGCTGTAATAGTGCCTCCCGTGTCCTCACTGTCAAAAGAAGGTGTCATTTTTTTACTTTACTACTCTAAACCTCTCCAGGGTGGAATTTCCTTGATTTATAGTGCACTTGTTCACAAATGTTTTCTTAATATTTATACAGGTTTTCAGTCATGTTTGTGTGTAAAATGGCAGGAAATGAAGTGACAAATGCCCAATTCAAATGTCTTGTTTTGTCTAAGCAACAGTCTAAAATACAAAGACATTTCAGTTTACTTTCATATAAGACAAAGGAAAGCAGCAAATCATAGCTGAGATTCTGGAACCAGGGAATATTTAGCACTTGAAAGTCGATCTACTAATTGATAAATCGACTACTTGTTTCAGATTTAAGTACCATATATTTACTGCAAGAGCACCACTCAGTTCACCCTCGGTCTTCCAGTTGACCACTGAAAGGCAATGAACTACTGCATTGTCAATAATCACTTTGTTTATGTCGGGGGTTGAAGAAAAAAACTCTCCCCTCTCAGTGATAAATCCAACTGACAATATGACAACTACACATGAGTTTTTATATGCATTTTTAGGCTATAAATAGCTTGCTTATGTTTGAATTATTATTGTTTAAACACTGCAACTCATGTTTTATGAATGCTGTATTTCAGAGAAAAAAAGCATTGTTTTACAACTTTGTCATGTCAAATTTACATAACATCAAACCCAGCTAAGCAATTCTTGACAGATCTGAATTATAAAACTATCTAAATTCATTTAAATATATTCATATTTTTTAAATCACTTGTATTTTATTTTTCACTGTATACTGGGTGAACAGAAAACAATCCACAACATTCTTGTCTGCAAGCAAAAAGTTTTCATGAATAAAAGA
Organism: Perca fluviatilis; assembly: GCF_010015445.1. Classification (NCBI taxonomy): domain Eukaryota; kingdom Metazoa; phylum Chordata; class Actinopteri; order Perciformes; family Percidae; genus Perca; species Perca fluviatilis. The sequence continues at coordinate 21,791,425 of NC_053121.1, forward strand.
ATATGTGGAAAATCTGGATCTAACAGATAACATATCTCATCCATTGACTGGGGAGATATTGTTGGCTGTGAGGCAAATAAACAACAGAAATGAATCATTGTATTCGTCAAAACCGGTACTGTATTGAGTAGAAACTGAAAAGATGAGCAGAGTAGTGCCACTGACATTACTTGCAGGCATAACATAATCAATAGTTATGTACAAAACCTTATTTCATGAAAATGAAATGTGTGGTGAAATATTCAATAAAACCACGTAAAAAATGTTCTCTTTTAAAAGCAACTGCTTCAATCTGCAGTGTGGGCTCAATATTATATTGAGGTTAGATATTTAAGACGTTCAAGAAGTATTTTTCAAAAGATTTGGTGAGACATTCTCCAAACAGATACAAGATATCACCACTGTGGCTACAAATGGTTCATTTCCTGCATTTAACATAAACCCTATGAAGTATTAATCATGTATTAATTTAAAGACTTGCTGTTACCACATCTAAAGATCTATTTATGTGCAAGGGTCTTTGTGTTACATGGGATTATCTGTTATTTAAGACTTCACTCTTTATTCTACATGAGATTAACCTGGTTTTGCATTAACAGGCTTTTCATTACATGTCCTCAAAGGTGATTTGTATAGATACTGTATACATTTGGCACTTTTTCTACACATTACATTTCATGATGTAGTCTATTAATGAGATTCCTTGAAATGTAGCTCCTTGCAGATCTTGAAAACAACAAGATGTTCTCTGATGACCTGGAATGCCAAAAGCTGCTGATGGAGGCCATGAAGTACCATCTCCTGCCTGAGAGACGTCCCATGTTTCAGAGCCCAAGAACCAAACCTAGAAAGTCCACTGTGGGCGCACTTTATGCTGTAGGAGGGATGGATGCTACCAAAGGTGTGGCCCGTACGCAGTAGTTATAAATGCACAGTAACGCAGTTTATTTAAATTGTTAATATTTGTTGTGGTTTTAGGCTCCACCACCATTGAGAAGTATGACCTGCGGACTAACACTTGGGTCCAGGTTGGAGTCATGAACGGACGCCGGCTCCAGTTTGGTGTCGCAGTTATAGACAACAAGCTGTATGTGGTCGGAGGGAGAGATGGACTCAAGACGTCCAATATGGTGGAGTGCTACAATCCGATCAATAAAGTGTGGTCCACCATGCCCCCCATGTCAACACACAGACATGGACTTGGTGAGTGTGTTTCATTAAAAAGAAAGTAACACACTGATAGATAATCTCATAATTTGGGCATAAAAACATTGCTTTGCTTTTGCCAGTGAATCACATAAGAACCACCCTGCCATTCCTAAATACATAGTCACATCTAAAAAAAAAAATGTTAAACTTACAAACGTAATGTGGACACTCTCGAGCAGCTAATATGTCAGTAGGGCTGCAACTAACGATCGCATAGTCTTCCAATTATTTTCTCAATTCACCAATTAATAGTTTTGATGAAGATGTAACTATGCATCGAAACGTTAGCCACTGTTATGCACCTTAAGAAATAAAATCATCAAGTAGAAGACATCCGTGTTGCACCGGCAATTCTTTGCTATTTATAATAGTTTTGTCTATTAGTTCAATATCATGTATAACATAGAAAATCATCAAATCCTCCCATTTCAGAAACTAGGATTAGTGTATATTTGGTATTTTTGATTGATAAATGATTAACTGATCACTAATTCATTGATTAATCGACTCTACTCTTTTCAGCTCTATATGTCATCAAGAAAATGATTGTAAAGTTCTCAATCTTTCTCTTTCCACATTTGATATGTGATATTTTAGTTCCTTCTTATTTTATTATTATGCTTTCAGAGGATGTTGACCATAAAAACACAATTCTTTCAACTGTTTCAAGGTTTGAGGTTTTAGCTCGGTCAGGCTACCTGATGTTATGAAACACTAAAAACTGCAGGATGCATGCTCAGGAGGGTCACAGCTGGTGTGCTGTAAAAAAAAAAAAAAAAATTATACATTTCTTTTTAAGATAGATCTTTGATATTTTCCCATTTCCCTATCAAAGCTTGGCAGGCTGTTTTGGCCCTGCGCTTCCTTACCCTTCCCTGCCCAACAAATCTCATATCAGAAGCGTTTTGATTCACAGTTGAAACAGGTCTGGGTAACAGAACAGGGAGATCTTGTCAAAGCATTCAGCTTGCTCACCCAGTGTGGTCGGAGGTATCAGTCAGCCCAGGAGATCACACTGTACAGATTTCTTGTGTTGACTTTGATCTTTCCCATAGCAAATATCTCTTGCTGCTTTGCTTGTGGCGTGCATATTTTGAGTCTGAATATATTTGAGCTTAGTGTCTACCAACATCCCTGCCCAACCATTTCCTGCTGTGTGCATTATGGGTAAGGACAAGAAAAAGTATTTCTTTTTTATTCCAAAGCCACCAGTCGGTAATAAAAGGAAGTCTCACTGCGAGAATAGTTTCTGTCTGACAGTGTTTATGTTATTCGAGGTTCTGTGAATGTGGTTTTGCCCTCATGTTCCCTCCAAATAATTGAACTCTCACCAAAGGAAATAAGAATGGTAATATAAAAATCCATTGTGTTAAAACATCTTTTTGCAATGTTGCGGGGGAAACTGTTTTCCTCTGTGACTTGGGAATGAGGAATAACAATGCATTTTTATAGTCTTCCTGCTTTCTGCATAGATTTGGTCAGCCGTATCACTCACTCTGCCCAGTTCTGAAATAATAAATGTACCCCTGCCTCAGCTCTCTCTAAGAACTGTTGAAAGAAAACAAGAGCTTGATTTGGAAATGTCATTTTGTTTCAATGATTATCCACGATCACCATATACAAATACACATATTAGTACACAAGTAGGAAGCACACATTCTTCTAGGTATCATTAATCATCTAATGGGACAATTTTTCTTTTCTTTTTCTTTTACAAAACAGCAAGCCTATTTTGAGTAACATGCATCTCTTGTTTCCATCTGTGTAGGTATTGCTGTGCTGGAGGGCCCCATGTATGCTGTGGGAGGCCACGACGGCTGGAGCTACCTCAACACAGTGGAGCGCTGGGACCCGCAGGCCAGACAGTGGAACTACGTGGCCAGTATGTCGACTCCACGGAGCACCATGGGGGTCACAGCGCTTAATGGAAAGTAAGTTGCTTTATCGAACCTACTGACATTTTAATGCTAAAAATGTGCAACCTTGCACTTTTAGGCAAAGTATATTGTTATCTTTCTGCTACTTTGAAATATCATGAGGTCGAGGTCACTGGCATCTGTAAAGCCACAACAGACACTAAGGAGACAGAAGAGTATGAGCAGTTAATAGTAAAAAATAAAAGGAATGCCAGTGTTGGTGCATGATTTTGAAAGGGCCCCCTCTGTATCAAATATTAGTTTGCTTTTTAAAAGCTATAAAGCATGCATTTTTGTGCATGTCTATTACAAAATCACCTTGTTTATAGAGTTGAAATCTAAGTATGGACATCATGCCCATGTCTTCTTTTAATAAGATATGCTATTTGTTGTGCAAAAATAATAATAATAAGAAAAATAGAGTAAAGTAGAGATTATGTTTATGTCCACCATTAAATATTCTGAAAGTTGAAATTTGCAGACTGTACTGAAATGAATACAAAATAAATTCAAAAATGTGCTTTGGAAAATGGTCAGCAGTAATGTAACACATGACATGGAATAGAGCATGCAATAACAGACATGGCTATGTAACTCAAAATGCAGTGGTTCAGGTAAAGCTGAAGTGCAGTAATAGTTTGACATTAAAAATTATACTTCTTGAATGCAGAATCGACCTTTGTGGTAGTCAACAGCTCAGAGCAAAGGCTGTTCTGATCAGTGTGGTAATTTATACAGTGTAATCTAGACTCTATTAAGCAAAACACGTTGTGTATTTGTATGTATTAAATGCCTAACAACACTATTTGAAAGTAAATTAAGCAAAGAACAGACCAACTCTCAGCCTAATTTAAATATGTTTGTGTGCCAGAGGAGGAAAGAGACTGCTGCTCGGCTACATCCAGTATTCAGTGTTAAAGTCGATGCTGAGTTATTATTGCATCTAGGTCAAAAATAGACAACAAGGAAACTGTTTCCCTAGCCTCTACTTTCTTGCTGTTGGGCCTGTGAGCTACAATCACTTAAAACACTGCTGTGATCTTTCTGGGAGAGAACACTCTCAAGGAAAGGGCATTTGAACAAATGCTATCCATTGCTCACTGCTGCATCGTACAAAATGTGTCACATTTTCACTGTTCTGTCATTATTTTTTACAAACATCTGACAACTGATGTGAGCTACTCCCGCCAGATCCACTAGGACTGTATGTACATGTCAGATGTTTGAGATTTTGAACCCATTTTGTTTAATTTCTCAGATTGTTTGCAGTAGGTGGTCGAGACGGCAGCTCATGTCTGAGGTCGATGGAGTGCTTCGATCCGCACACCAACAAGTGGAGCATGTGTGCACCCATGGCCAAGAGGCGAGGAGGAGTGGGTGTGGCGACGTACAACAACTTCCTGTATGCTGTAGGCGGACACGATGCCCCCGCCTCCAACCACTGTTCTAGACTCTCCGATTGTGTTGAAAGGTCGGTAAACGCTTCTTCTCTGGAGAAAATACACAAACACAAAAATGTTTCGTAAGTGGTTTTGGATTGCAGTCATGGGTTGGGAGGAGGCTGTAAGAACAAAAGGGAGACAAACTCCCCTTGTTCCCCACCCTGTTCCTGCATTTGGCCACCTCTATGATACTCAATTGAAGAGATCATACTTTCCACACATGTTTTTATTTTTACAGATCATAGTTTCCACACATGGTTTTATTTTACAGTATCTGGCTCCATCTGGTGGCCGTAATATCACCCTGACTATGAACCTGAAGTGACTCACAGTACAGCACCTCCAATTCACTGCAAAGAATACCTTCTCCAATTTTTTATTGCAAAGTACGCCATTTTTATGTGCTTCCTATTTATTATTTTGTATGTAAAGAAAACATTTTTTGTCAAAGTTTCAAATAATCCATTATTATTTTGTAAGTGGTGGTAATAGAAATAAAACAAGGATTCCCCTACAGATTAGTTTGAATATATGTAACTATTTTTTGTAGGATGGAAACAATTATATATTTCAGCTTTATATTTTCCACCATTTTTCATTTCAACATCCATTTACTTTCCCAAAAGTTTTCTTAAATAACAGACAGTTAATGTAAACAAATATTCCTTTAGCGCTATCTGAAATCTTTTGTTCTGGGTTCAGTCAGCATGTGACAGCAGTTCAGTGATCTTTAAAACAATGATGTTACTCACATAAAGCATTTTGAATCATTTGTATTGAGCTTGTTATAGTTGTTTAGCTTCCTGTATTGTTAATGTAGTATTCTCCAAGATCAAACAGCGTCATGGCTTTCCGTCATGTAGCTTAATGGAAGCCCATAGGGACGGACTTGATTGTTGATCTAGTTTGATGCATACGTCGTATGGATTCAAAGTATTCAAAATACCCTCAATGTCAAACACTAATGCGAAAACTAACTTTTTTTTGTGTATAACTTGGCTGAAATACAACATGTCACACCTGTGTTGGTTTCTATTGATGGACGTGCTGTGATTGCGTTTAAAACTCAAACTGCGTTATATAATAATATATAATTAAATACATAATTTAAAGTATATCTGTGCATACTAAGTCACATATTTGTGAGATCATGGCTGTTTCACATGCTATTATATGGTTTTGTTGGCACTGTAATTGCATCTAGTTTATATCTGTCATATCATTATTTTACTTATTTTGCATAAAACTGAAGCAAAAACTGCATGAGGCCACTTTAAACTAGTAGTACCAAGTATCAGCAAGACATAACTGAATTTCTGAACATGTCAATTACTTCTTTACCTAGAAATCACTGAAAGTAAATCAAGTAATGTGACATAATCTTCCTCATTTTAGCAGCAATTTATGCCTTCACTGATGAGTTCAGCTCTCTGCGGACCCAGCAGCGGCCAGCTGCTGTCCAAGGGACAATTTTTGCTTTTAAGTTTGAATCTGTATCTCTGTGTGTGGTGAAAGGAGACATCTGTGATTAAAGAGGGGGGACATAAGGATGTCTCGGTTAGTGGGGATGGGACACTGTTTTCCTCTTGAGATTCATGCTAATTGAATGAATTATTTTTTTACAAAAAAATATTTTTTTTTCACCATACCGACCATAATGCAAAAACAATCGGAATATTGCAATTACAGGTATGACCCAAAGACGGATACGTGGACCACTGTGTCCTCCCTCAGCGTTCCGCGGGACGCTGTGGGCGTCTGCCTGCTGGGTGACAGGCTTTATGCTGTGGGTGGATACGACGGTCAGTCATATCTGAACACTGTCGAGTCCTACGATGCACAGAACAATGAGTGGACTGAGGTAATCACATCAACCAATCCTTTATCACAGTTACACAACACAGTTTGAATAATATATTAATATTGTTTTAGATATAAATAGAAATAGGGAACTTTTGACCTTTTAAAATGGTGAAACTTTTAATGGAATTGTAACTTGTTTTTTGCCAGAACTGGTTACATCTAACATCAGGGTTCCAGTTAACACCCTCTGGGAGCATAAATCTGCTGAAGTCACTCAATCCTATCAATATTTTATAGCTTGCTTTGTCTTTTCTCTGTAACCCTCTTATCTGCATGAAGTAAAAATGGGATTCTTTTTGAAGACAGCCTTAGATGAGAAGCTGCATGTTAACCTCTCTGTCGTCCTGTAGGAGGTCCCTCTCAACATTGGCAGGGCAGGCGCCTGCGTGGTGGTGGTGAAATTGCCTTGAGCATTTTTTTTTCTCACGACAGCATGGGAAACAAATGAGAGAGCAGCAGAGAAGAGTGGACAAACAAAACAACGGATCAAGGACACATCCTTTGAGAGTCATGTTTTTTTTCTTCTTCTTTAACTCAGCTTTCCACATTTTTCGAGGGAAACAGACAGAACCTTGCCCATTGTTTCTGTCATTAGTGGACATGCCTACCCACTGGGGAGGACTTATTCAGAAACTGGACTGCATTGCACATTCTCCACATTCTCAACCGATCAAGAATTTTCACAGACTTGGATAAGCTGTAGCAAGTGCCAAGCCTTTGTTGTACTACTTTGTTTTATGAAACGTTCTGTGGATGTCCGTAAAATTAATGTAAAAGTTAAATTTTGAGTATATAGGTTAGTTTACATCTATACAGAGCCTTTTCTTATCAGTGCCATCACATACAGTATATTTTGGGGATTATATTTCACTTTATAGCCACTCAAATGAAAGTTGTAATGATACATAAATGTTACCACGTACCTGGGTCTTTCCTTAGTGGGTGGTCTGAACAGATTCTTGCTCTTTAGCGACAAAGACCGCTGTGAACACTGAGCGTGAAGAATTTGTCCAGGCTACTTTGAAGAACAGGAATTAAATCAATTTTTTTGCTGAATATTATATTTGAACATTTTCTTTTTTATTGAGCCTGTAGCTACAGAACACCAAAGTAATTTGCTTGTCTTAGAAGTCTTGTTACACATTAAATACAAGTTTACAAAATTGTGAATTACAGAAAATATATCATATTGATATTTCACAGTGCTGTACAGATTTTTTTGTGAACTTTCTAAAACTACATTTGTGTTGATAGAATCATGCCTAAACCAGTGCACTCTGGTGACTACAGTTATTATTATTCTTTTGTCTTTATTTCTGGGCATGCTGGCTGAGCGAATGTTTTACTTGATTTATACAATATATTAAGATCACTGTCTGTTCTGTATTTTTAAGGATATGAAGCCTTTGGGGTCATGTAGATGATCTTATTATTCACAACACAACCATTGGATTAACCCAGAAAGATTAGCAAACTGGCTGACCCAAACCAGCTATTTCGGCAGCACTCGGAAACCTGATTTCCACAGCATTTCATTAATGTGACTTTGATTGGAATTTTTAGGTTTGTAGTTGGTTGTTTTGCTCATAAAAGTAAAAATGTTACTAAATTTATCAAAATGAGAACCATTTGTAACTGTAATTATGCCATGTTTTTGGGGCCAAATTTAGTTAGTTTTTATCATAATTTTGTACAGCATGCAAACCGATAAATAAAATGACTTCAGTCTTCTCTGCACGTTCAAATCCATGTTTAGAGCTGAATGTGGCCCCTCAGTGGGCATATTTAGATTTTTCTTGTTCTGCTTTAAGTAAACTAAACTGATTCTTTGACTAAACAGACTTGGACGCTACTTTGATGTTGGCAATAACCTCAATGTTCTTCTAATTGCAGCAACCACTTTTTAAATCCAGCAAGCATGTTTGTTGACAGCGCTCAGCAGACTGAAGACCAACTGCTATTGCTTGTCTTTGTTTTTTTCATTGTTTACCCTCCAAATAGTTTCAAGGTCCCACCCCACCCCACTTTCCTCTTGCTTGTTTGGGTAGATCTTGATGTTTTTTTCATACAAAATATTGGCTTAAGTGTCTAGATGTACAGGTTTAGTCCTTTTCAGAATACATATATCTTTTTCATTTTGAGGTATAGCCCTTTTTTGCACAATCCACAAATCTCCTCTAACTTTCTATTTCTGTTTATCTGCATCTCCTCCTGTCAGATCTTATAATGGAGATCAATAAAGGATAATAGCTTTCACCGTAGTTGACCTCTTCAGAGTATGATATTACTGAAAGCCCCAGAATGTAAAATATCTATGTCAATATATCTCTGCCCAATTAATTCAAAAGCATAGTGCAATGACTGTAGAAACATGAGCCCATAGTGATGAAAATAACTTTATTCTATTTGTCCCTGCAATGGATATGATTGTTTCAAATGTGCAGCATTATATTCTTCTCCTGAGGGTTAGCTCTAAACTGCTTTGTGTTGCCAACCATAGTTTATCAGCTGCAAAAATATGTTTAAAACATAGAGGGATCTAAACACAGAGCAAGTCAGCATCACATGATGAGAGTATGACACTACCTTAAAGTCGTCAGGTTTTCCAAGCCTGATTCTGGCTGAAAGGGCCATAACAAAATGTGTTATATATGTTACAGTACAACATTATTGCAATCACACTTTCACTGGAGTAATTTGACTATTGCTAAAGGTTTTGCTTGAACATTTAGAAGTAAGGTGGTGCAACAGTAACTCAAAGCTAGCTGAAGTTGGATAACTCTCAAATACAAATCCTTATTATCCTTAGGATTTTATTATTTAACCCTTTCAGGTAGACTATTTAAAGGGGCTGTACTCCAAATACTGACAAAAAACAGCGTGCTGGAATTGCCTCCACATGGTTTTTACAGACTGTTCCCAAATATGTGAAATACCTAAGTTTTTTTTCGCAGCCACATGTGCGTGCAAAAGAAAATGCGGCCACATGGACCGGCTATCAAAACAAAGAACAGAAAAACTCGGATTACAACACACACAGAGGGAGTGTGACTTCATTCTCTGCTCAGGGCGCCATTACTCCACTATATCTTTACAGAGCAAATATTTGTTTGCCGCTATATTATAGTTCTGAATATTGAGTACAGCACCTTTAACATAAAAAAGCATCTGACTTCATATCCTCAGTTTCTCTTTAAATGTGATTCAAAGAATGTAATGTGCTGGCTAAATAATGCCTCCCTATATTGTACATTTGAGTCACCTTCTATGATGTATTGAGATTATCATGGCACTAATGAAAATCAAAGTATGCCATCACAATACAACACAAAATAGTTTATTCTCCCCTGAAATTTGTAAATTCACATCAGAGAACAGGCCTAATTCTAAAATAATGAGTAAGTGAATAATTAAAACCCATGTAAAGCCAGAAAGATTACAAAGGAGGAGATAGAGACAAAGAGAAACAGATGATTTAGGATGATGGATTTTAAGCTTTGAGACAACAAGATGAGGATTTTGTGCCTTCATTGTAGAACAAACAATCTAACAAGATACAATGTCAACTCCTAATTCAGGTACTTTTCAATAAGGGTATTTAGACAAAGTATTGAAATATGCATCTATCCATTTGTAAGAGTGTTCAGATTAGTTCAACCTGAGTTCTAGTCTACCTATATTTTCACCAGTATCACACACTCACATACTGTGTGCTCTTTCGTGGTGATGTAATCATATCATAAATTATCAAGAGAGGGTGCTGTTGCACTGCAGAGAACACACCAAACCACACTTACCCCCACAAACGGCAAATCAAAGATCTCCAATACCATTACTGTTCATAATAAATGTCAACTGGCATTAAGAATGCCAAGGACAAATACTTGAGCTAATAACCCTGCATAATTATTGAGACACGATGATGAAATGTTGGGAAATTGGATGTTAAGGCGTCTGCTTCTCTTACTTTCAAATGAGCATCTTGCTGAATTTTAAGGAAAGCACTAAGCCTACGAGGATGATGAGTCCTGACTTGAGAGATGATTTGTCAGGTTTTAAAGGGATTTTGGCATCACAAAAGTTGAAACAATCTCCCATAATTGTGTGACAAATGTAGACAGATTGTTCTATTTTTGAGCTCTGCTCCTCGCCTTTTCTGATATTTTTTTCAGGAGTGAGGGAGCAGCTTTCCCTCGTATTTTATTCTTTTTTGTGTGTGACAGTGAACAGAGATGGAAAGTGATGAGAGAAAGATGCAACAGCACAGCGTGAGTTGCAAACATTGTTCCGTTGTTGGTTGTGACGACATACCAGATGTGTACCAGGTTGCTTTCTTAAATAGCATATGATATATATGGATTGAACATTTGCATAGATTACAAACCATTGCATTGAAAAGATTACATGTGACAGGCACAGATTTTTGGATTTTACCAAACACATTTTCTTCTGCCAGATAAATGATAACGCTGCATAATTGTTTGCTGTCAAAACACAAGACGTCACTACAGACGTACAGTCTCAGAACTTCAGTGTGGATCAGTTGGCCTAATGCACACTAAAGAAAGATTGAAAAAAAAAAGGATTTGGATGGTTTATTTGACAAAACACAGTATTCTAAGAAAGACAGAATAAAAAAACAGCATGCGAGGGATCATCTTCACCACGGGGACAAAAGACAAGATGGATCCCTCGGCAAGTGCCACAACAAACTGTCAACTTAGAATAAGATTGTCTCGTCAAGCCTGTTTAAATAAGCCTGTTAACATGGCACTTTTGACATCTTGCAATGGAGTGCCATGTCAGGCAAAATGTTGTGTCTTCTCTTCCCAGGTGACGGCAAATTGATGTTACACTGTGACAGTTGTTTTTTTCAAGCAACTGAATTTAGAGAGACAAAGATTTACACCCCGGCAACAGGCCAGTAACCACAAAGATGTGTGTTCCTGTTCGGCTAACAATCCAGGTGAGCTTGAGAAATCACCTGTTTGAGGAGCTACAGTGCAAACTATAGCCTTTCAGTGGCACTGGCGGTGATAAAGTAAGTTGCGCTTTCATGAGTCCAGCGCTGATGCAAAGAATGACAGTTGCTTTTCTCATCTGATCAAAGGCTACAGACAAGTGCTGTAGAATGTTTCTGCCTCCGCCCCTCCCACCCCCCAAACCCTGTTTCTATCTAATGATAGTTGAATACATTGTCATCTCATTATCTTTGAAGATGGGAAAGATCCCTCCCGTATGAGTGGGCGCTGTGTCTCTTGCCATCAGACGGGCCGTAAGATTGGTGAAGCGCATTCTCGTCTCATTATGTTGAGTGAGAGATATCAGACACATCCCATCTGCCTAACGCCTTCAGCACACATGCCGCCATGCTTGAGCCATGCAAGCTGGTACAGAAATACTGCAAGGGATTTATCTGTAATTCTATAACTCAGCTATGGAGCTTGTATTCTAAGCAGGTTCGGACACTGATATTAACTAAATCACTGCATGGTTATATATCACTATCAGTATTAACAGAATACAGTGGTAACCATCAAAGAGCCCCCAACTCTTTAGAAATGCGTCTCATACCATCATTAATATTGCAGTATCATGTAGTTAATTTCTTAAAGGTCCCATGGCATGAAAATTTCACTTTATGAGGTTTTTTAACATTACTCTGAGTTCCCCCAGCCTGCCTATGCTCCCCCAGTGGCTTGAAATGGCGACAGATGTAAACCAAGCTCTGGGTATCTTGCTATCCCTTTGAGAAAATGAAAGCTCAGATGGGCCGATCTGGAGGTTACCTCCCCTTTCTCTGCTTTGCCTGCCCAGAGAATTTGGCCCGCCCATGAGAAAGAGAGAGACATCATGGCTTACAAACAAGCAAAATGGCAGTTGGTCAAGGCCACACCCCCATCCTCCACCTTGCCCCCCCTCTCTCCGTTCCTCAATAGCATTTAAAGCTACGGACACAGAAATGAAAGCTCATTGTGGGACTGGGTGTAGTGGCTGTAATTCTGCACCAAGGCTGAATTTCGATACAGTATTAGGGGACGACTAAGGCCTATATAAAAGCATCCAAAAAGCAGCATGTCATGGGACCTTTAATGGATTGTACACAAAACTCATTTACCCCCCAGCAACTGGCTACAAGGGTTTTTCTGGTTCCTTCAGACAAATAAAAGGAGAACAAAATCAGCAGTCCCTCCCAGTTTTCCAATTTGCAAATCCTCTCCGGGGTAAAGAAACAGCAGAGATAGGGGGGCCGGGGTGAGTGGGAATCCAAAACACATTACAGAATCACACATCTGATGCAACCGCACCTTAAATTGCAACCCCAAATGATCATGAATTATTATGATTAGCTTCATATATAGTGGCAAATGCTTTTCAATTAACTTACAGTGCAATTACATTGAGGAATAGTTTTGGTACTTGTGTGACCATTCTAATAAGAACAGATAGTGCTCAAAGCCAAAAGCCAACAATAACTTGTGACAGAAATGCCAAATTGGTCCCAGTTTCTCTTGACTGGCTCTAACAGATGTCATGGGCCGATTGCCAAAACATCTTATCTTGGACACAGTACAGTGAAACCACAACACTGATCTACATGATGGATGTCAGATCAAAATGAATCCATCCATGGTTTTACCAGCTTTGAATTCATGCATGGGGAAGCCTGTCAGGGGCGAGAGATGATGTGGACACTGGCTCTCACTGTTTGTCAAGATTTTACATCCCTCCCCCTCGCTACTTGTTTGAAGCTAGTCATCTGCTGTCTAGCAGCTTGCTGCCAATACGCCTGAGAATCTAGATTCAACATTTGTGGACTTCTTACAGGAATGAATGCAATTAGACTGTTTTGTGGGTGTAAAGCATCTCTTTGCATGCACCATGCAATCTATCATTTTAATGGGCCTCAACTTTCCCAGGAAACATGCTTTAATTTGGTAAAAACACTTGTCTATTCCTTATTTTACGTGTCTAATACTGACAGTAAACTAGTGACCCATCAATGGCACATTTTTTTCCACAGCAGTTTTGCCTCTTCAGAAGGCTGGGTGGAATAAAAAATACATAACTAAAAGCAGACTTTTGAAAGTTGAGCTTCAAATGATGTTTTGACATCTAATGGGATAATGAGTGGGCATCAAAACCCGAAGAAGATCACCTATGCAAAGAGCCAGATTCTTAAAATGAGATGTGTTGTTTGTTCTCTGACTAATACAGCCATGACGATAAAGTTGCTCTTGTCCAACTCACTTTCTAAGCCTTTGCAGCATCCATAATTCAGAGAGCATCATGTCTACTTCAATAACACACGCTCTCGCTTCTCTGAAGGACACACAATATATACATTTTACTGCCTCTTTTTTTCAGATAAATCTTTGCAATGGTAGTGGGGGGAAAATCTAGCGTTGCTTGTGTGCCACTATGTGTCTGCTATGCCTCTTACCCCATGTGATCTTTTTCTCGGCACATTACTGCTGCCCTGCAACGCCCGCTTACGAATTGCCGCCAGAACTAAATCACTTCCTTTGTCAGACATGACTGCCTTTCTTTTCCAGACCTATTGCTTACTACTATTGTTAGTGAAGATGAACAGCCCACGACAATTAAAGGTGTGGACCATTACTTCTGCTGCAAGGAAGGTTAGGCCTCATGCTTTACAGCCTGAGGGAGAACACCACCATATCTACATCTGTCATCCAGAGCCATAATGGAGAGCCTTGGAATGGATGAAAAGCCAACAAATGTCCACCGCCCTGGAAGGCATTGGGTCAGGTTTATGCAGCCATGTCTGAAGGATGCAGGGTGAGAATATAATGCAAACATAGTAAAACTAAGTTAGAGAAAGAAGCATACTGCAAATACAGACAACACAAGCAATACAGAAATGAACTAATGGATCACAGAGAATATGTTTTTAACCCTCATGTCTAAGCCATTTTTTCTAATCTTTGGTACGCCTGGTCTCCTTGTGTAATAATGCTTGTATAACCTCAACCCTGTTATGCCCAATCAAGTGATAGACATCATTTATTTCAAGACAACCTGGGCTATCAGGACATGTATGCTGCAGGGATGTCACATAAATCTATAAATTGTTATATGACTATAAAGACAAAAGAAAACGGAAATGAAGTTACACAGAAATGTATTGAAATCACACAGAGAACAATATAACTTTTGGCTTTTGAATATTGTTATCCCAAGTCTTGGCAATCAGGGGAATCAAAAATAAAATCTGTAACTCACAAAAACATGAAACTATTTTGATTTTTTCCCATAAAAGTCCATACACTTTCATCCAAAAAGTTAGTTGTGTCATCTTTAATGTATTTTCTGTCTACTATTTGACATCAGTAGGTCAAATCACACTCATTTCAACCTCCCGGCTTCATTCTGGTATCTCTTTATCTATTTGCCAGGACTCTGCCAGAACCTTCCAATACACACACTCAGACACAGTAAATCAGGCCCTCCTGTCTGGGCTCTTTATTCGCTGCGCAAACTGATTCTGAAATTACTTAATGTGATTGGTCGACACAGCTGTCAGTCAAGGTGTAACAATCCAAAATGGCACCCAGCTAAAGCCAACAAAGTCAACGTAGGGCTTGATGTAATGCTCCAGCTGTTAGCTACAAAGCTAAAAACATGGTGAGAGCCAGGGTTCAAAGGTGAAAGAGCAAATTGAAGATGACATGAGTTAATTTTTGTATTCATAATTATGTATTTATTTTGTAAAGACACTGTCATTCCATGATGGATTAAAAAGCTTCTAGATGGCCTACAATTGTTAGAGGACCATGTTGAAACAGCACATTTCTCTGCTTCTAAACAAAAAAAAGAAAGTCTCTACGCTGCACTGATCTGGAGATGTTAAATATAACATAAAACACGTAGTTTCAAGGGAGTTTTTGTAATGTAGTTAAAATGTTGTTACTGATGTGTGTGAAAGTAGGAAGAGTGGAGCCATCGATCCAGAGGGATAATTCGTGGCAGGATGTGTTAAAGGATTTGGTGCTGATGATCAGGATTTCAGATTTGTTGCTGTTGAGTTTGATAACGTTAGCTTGCATCCAGGATTTAATATCCATGAGGCAGTTTATGAGGATGGAGTAAGTGGCATCAGTAATGGAGTTGGTGGAGATGTAGAGCTGTGTGTCGTCGGCATAACAGTGGAAATGGAGGCCATGGTGGTGTAGGATGTGACCAAGGGGAAGCATCTAGAGCATGAGGAAGAGGGCATAATAGACCAAAATGCATTTGTGATGAACATTACAGTATTGCATGAACACTGACTTAGAAAACATTAAATGCATTCCCCCCATTCCTGCATCAAAATTTATGTACTGTAGTCAGTGTGCCTGTGATAGCACCAGTTTATGTGTATGTGCTAGTATGGAGAATGGCCAGCAGAGGGCAGGCTGAGTTTAACTATGTCAGCGGCATCACTTAAAATGATAATAGCCATATTCACTGTCTAGAGCGACAGCAGAGCGGAATGCACGTTGAGTGAACACTGCGGCAATTATATGAACGGTGTTGCTGACTGCCATATGGTCTTAAATATGTTTTGCACAGGGATCTCCTGTAATTGAATCTGTCATTTCACCAGTCTGGACCAGGGGTTGATGCATCGACTGTATAAGTGAAGCTAAAACATCTTGATTGCCCCCTGGTGGCTGGCTCCAGTATATAAATCCCCCCCACTTCCATGTTAGCAGATAGGACACAGACCAAACTAAGAAATCAAAGCAGTCCACACTTCAAATCAATTTTCCTCAAAGATGGTTTCTGTCATTTAAGGTAGCCTAGTTCTTATCACGCAGTGTTTATTTTTCTGATAAGCTTGGTTTTTATTAATTATTTGATGCTAAACAGGGTGAAACATCATGATTGACAGAAGTGATTTACTTGTGATTGGTCGGGCGGGTGTATGGATGGGACTTATATACTGCAGCTCCACCGGCTGATCACTACTGTGAAAACTCCTGCTCTAAAATTACAATATGCCAGCGCCCTTATCTGGGATATTTTGGCTATGACTTTTGTACAGTGGGAGGAAGTGGAGATGCTTCGTCCATCTTTATATACAGTCTATGGTCTGGACCAAGAGTCTATAACATAAGTAGTTGGGCAGCAACACATTACTCATTAGTGTTACAGTGAGGTTAGTCTATATTCACGACGTTCCACTTCCGGGATTGCTCCGTTGCCGCCGGAAAATCCGCTGGATTTCACTCTTTTCGGCCGGATGTCCGTCACCTTTTGCATTCTTTGTGTTGGAATTTTAAACTCTGGTCGATTTATGAGGACTATGGTTAACTGCTCTTCAGATCTCTGCAGGGTAAATTGTGACAGCTAGCCAGACTATCTGTCCAATCTGAGTTTTCTGTTGCACGACTTAAACAACTTGAACGTACACGTTTCACCAAAACAAGTTCCTTCCAGAGGCTATTCATGATGATGATGATTGTGATTGTGTTTAAAGAAATGCCAATAATGTTTTTCTCCCAGAATGCTATGTGGACTAGCCAGACCCTCCTTCACAGCGCTGTGGAGGAAGTTTTGGCAAAGCGAGACTATAGTAAGGTCATTACTACTTATTAATTTAGTGGAGAGACTCGTCTGGGATAAGTTAGCTCGGCACAAGGGATGGAGGTGTGCGGAGGCAGCTAGCCTCAACCAAAGGAGGCGAAATGTCTAACATATTGTGTCTCCTCAGCTGGCTTGGTAACGTTAGCCACTTGTAAGCCTACATTTGGGAGTCACCTGGGTTTTGTTTCAACATCGAAGATGTTTGAACCCTGCAGCTTCGTCGTGATGATGGGATTTTGTAGATGGGCTGTAGCTACCTCCTAACTGTAGGCTGGCTGCTTGTTGAACCATATATCTTGTTTTGTATTTCTACAAATGATAATATAGAAGGCGTGATGTGTGGGTGTGGAGCCTTTGGAGTTGTTTAAAGGCAGATTTGACAGAGCTGAGCTCAGTATCAAAAGTAAAGTAACGAGTAATGAAAGTAAATGCTTAGATAAAAGCATCAAAACCTTACATTTTTGTAACCATGCCTTTAAAAGGCACCAAAAGTACAAACACATTTTCTGCTTTGCACTTTGCAATTCTGCAACACACTACTTGCAAAACACTACACACTATTTCTTACATTAGACCCTTGTTTAAGAATGAAAACTGCAATCATTGGGAAAACACGTCTCTTCAAAATGCAAAACATCTGAAATTTGGGAAATATCACCTTGTGTGCCGCCATTAGTCTGTACTTATATTGCTTTCTATTTGTTTATTCTGTCCGCGTTCAGGTATAATTTCCTGTGTAATGTGCCATACTGCCTTAAGGCCCCCCAGATCCACAACCAAAACAGAAAAAAGAAGAGAAAATATTAAAGTAATCAGTTTTTGCTATTGCATAAAATCAACAGAAGCCTTACAAACCAAAGAACAAATCAAATCAATACATAATAATAGTAAAATGGTAATGTTAAATCTAGTTTTAATTAAACAAAAAAATGCAATATAATTCATTGATTGGTTACTGGAGTCTTGAAACAAATACAATCAGTTAAGTAATTTTGCTCATTACAGGAAAGAACATTTTGTAAACCTAATGTTATCTGCTTTGCTGTTGATATATTTTCAGGAAAATGTCATAACTATAAAACCAAGTGAAATTCATGTAATATATGGTGAGACAGCTGTTTGACTCATTGAAACACTGAATGACCTGTTGATTGGCTTCTAAAAACATATATTGTGCCAAGTTATCTTTGTCATAAAATGTACTGCAGTTTAGTGGATTTATTTTCTGGCATCATCTTTGGTACCAGTGTTGTGTTTTTTTGTACATCACTTCCAAGAAATGCTACTTTTGATGATGAGTTTTGTCATAGATGTAAAAGCTTGTGCTGTTTTCTTTGTCTTTCAGCCATAGTGGCCAAAAAACTGCTTTTGTGCCCCCCAATTCTCTTTCCCCTCAGTTTAAGTAAAATATATTACTTTCTGTGCAGCAAGGGATTTCCCCCAGAAATGTCCTGCCAGACATAAGTAATTAGAGTAACAAAAAGGAAATTAATTTACGTAAAAACACAACAGATTACTTTAAACTTTATATCACTTTTAAATCCTTCATATATATCTTACTGTTTTATGTCCTTAATTCAAAACCCCATAGAGACAGACAGGTTAAGTAAAACCTACTTTAACCCTTGTGTTGTGTTCATATTTTTGTTACACAGCCAAGGTTCCTGGATCTGGTGGACCCACCACATTATTAGGCTTTTAAATCATAAGCCATAACAATTTATGTAAAAATACCTAATAGATGTTTACTTTAGCTCAATTACCAATGATATATACATCATTTATGGTTCATATTTGTCATTTACCCCTGTGAGATCACATTTATGATCATATGATCTTTTTTGTTTTTTGTGAGAAAATAAGGAAATTCAATTTTAAAAAAGGTAAAAAAAAAATAGAAACAAGATTTTTGATCATTATTGGTGCTTATTTCTTAGAACTTAATCAGAACAGGTGATAATGATAATAAATAGCATAATCTTTCTTTTAGCAAACATTGAAAATGGGTCCTACAGACCCAAACACCACACAAGGGTTAAAAGACAATACAGACGTAACACACAGGGATGAAATGATAGTTATGTGAACGCAACAAGGATTAAAGAAAAATTTAAGTTTTAAAGTAATAATAATGTGCAAGTACTATGGCGTGATATTGCAAAACCGAACACTTCTGCTACAGTGTTTCAGCTGTAGACAATAGTCTGTGACTACCTGCAGATGGGATCTGAACAGAGGCACACCACGGTTGATTTAGTCAATTTAGAACATTTTGTTTCTTGCTTAACCCCAGGCAATCAGCATCGCACAGGCAAAACCCACACGGCATATTGCCGGGAGGATTGCCCACGGTGGACAAAAGCTGAACCTTTCTTATCCTCCTATAGCCTGGTATCTGAATCTCATAGCATATGCATGCAGATAACAACTTCAAAAGATTAATTCTCATCTTACTACACAATTTTTTTGTGGGAAAATCTCTTGTACTCAGAGTAGCCTCAGTGTTTTGTTACATAGCCTTTAGCTTGGTAAAGAACTTTCCCTTCAAATTCATCCTGAGGCTCCTGTTTGACGTGCAGTGGTGTTAAATTATTTAGGTTGAATCTGTATCCTGTTATTGAATGGAGTTGGATGGAATACTCAAACACATCAAGTTACCACCTATGAAGGCTGCTTTGCGTGAATTAAACACAAGATATTGACCTTGTAAATAGTGGGCCTGTACACCTGATCATTACATAACTCAATGTTTCCCCTCACTGCCTCTAAGCATATCACATTTTAGCAATTGAAAGTGTTCTCAAGAAAAAGTTCTCGAGGGAATTCTGCATGTGAGCTGTCTTTTAATCACTATAATCTCAATAGACAATGCATATGCAACATTTTCATTAAAATTAATTAGAATGAATGAATTGTTCTAAGTTAAGTAAATTATTACGTCAGTATGCAATGTAACACCGCATACAGGCTTTGCAAAAATAATACAATAAAGGCACTAGATAAATAATAATAAAATAAATAAATGAAATAAAGTTAATATTAAATTTTTTAAATATATATTTAATCTGCCCATTTTTTTCTCTTGTGCTGTACTGTAAACCGTATGTTCTTCACAGCATAGATAACCATGCATAAAGACCAGACTTCCCAGCATGCCTCAGGCTTTCAAACATAGTTGCCAGCAGGATGCATCACCATGAAAGGTGCTGCCTCTTTAAGTTTCCTGTGTGGCATGTTAAGCAATGGTAATCTGCCGCAGTGCAGACAATAAATTCCACTGCATAACTAAGCGTCGCCTGACATCGTACCTGGATGGAATATCATTTGGGCAGATGGAGGGATAGATGGATGGAGGCCATGCCCCTTGCAGAATAAATATCTGTCCCCAATGTTGACACAAAAGGGACAAAATCTGACAACTAGTCACAGTGTCACCACTTGTCCATGCGCTGTATTAGAGAAAAAAAAAGAGGACTGACATTCATTATTTCCCAGAGCTTAGTGCTGGTTTGGTCAGCATGCGATTCATCTGTTCAGTGCAACAATGGAGCTCAATGCTATGACAAATCTGAAGGCTTTGGTTGTCTTCCCAGCTCCCGAAAGCTTAATAGTGTGCCATGTGGAATGATGTAATGCTAAAACACTGCAAAACTTGAGTGCTCACCAGCTTTAGTGAGGGCAGGGGAAAGAGGGAGAGACAGACTGGAGAGAGAGTGAGAAAGGGTGAGAGACAGAAGAAGACTCAAAGGGCCTGATTACTGCATATCATCTAGAATACAACTTGTACCACACAAATCTCCAGTGAGATCCCCATACTGTTGGAGTATGATAACAGAAATGAAAAGCTAGTTTGTGTTGGGGCTCTCTTAATGCAGCCGCCTCGCAGTGTTGAGGAAAGTGATCTTTGAATGTTCACTGCATGACTTAGACAGCAACTCTGCGGTATTTGACAAACTGAAAGCCATTTCAGACTGTCACAAGCAAAGTTATTTGGAACACCCTATAGCAAGGACCTATAATCCCCAACAAAGAAATGTTATTATTCACAACAGTGTGAAAAGACACCAAAGCTGCCCTGCACTAAGTGTGGGTTTTGCTATGGGGTTTTGATCATTTCTTTTCTCAATTTTTTCATGAAAGATATTAGACTGGCTTTTTATTCTTTTCACTTCTTTTAACTACAGAAGATTAAATGGTGGTACTCTATAGCAAGCACAGTAACACTTGATAACACAGCTCTTTGCATAGATATTGCTTCTTACATAAAGGAAAGCAGTCAATGCAGTTTTGTGTGCGACAGCATGCTGTCAAATGTAATGAGAAATGCTAAATCGGAGGTAATGAAATATAGAGATTATTGCTCAATTTTTCTAATCCATTCGTATGATCTCTTCCATAAATGTGAATACCAAACCTCAGCATGTTGTACTACTTATCCAGATTGTTTCAAGGCTGGACTGCTTGTATACAACATTGCTTAAAAGTCAACTTTTTGGGGAAAACATTAAACTTGAGATATTATACCATAATGTATACCATATAATTTTACTCTGTTAAAATTGAGACCAAACATTTACATCAGGCAAATTAATTTCTATCAACAATGCTGAGATACTACAAGAATAAAATTATCTCCTAATAAGTTAATGCAATACACATCACTGTGGAATTGAAATCACTTGAAATTAAAATCTGATATTATTATTTGTATCTACCACTGCAGTCTGTGTGCATGTTTCAGTCTCATCTCACACTGAGCTAAATATGCACAAGGACTACATATCAGATCTCAATCAGACAATTCCAGAGATTAATTGTCATAAGCAGTGTTTTTTTTATTACATTACCAACCAAATTACCTTTTATCATTAGGCAAAATAATTGCAGTTTGTATTTTAAATCATGATTTAGAGAAAAACATTTGATCGGAGGTGTAATGAGGTCTTGTTCTTAAAAGGTCTCATAAGAGTAGTTTCATCATGGTAAGTCTTTATTATTGCATGGTACAGAAATCAATTACAGTTTTATAGAGAATCTTGATCCCTTTACAGGGAACTCAGCAAGGAACACTTTGCATTTTTACAGGTCTTCAGGATTTAAACAGCAGAGAAACTGATGCATGCTGGGACAATCATAATAATAATAATAATAATAATAATAATAATAATAATAATAATAATAATGAAAACCAACTCCAGTATAATCCAATCAAACTCCATCCAATAGTACATATTGACATTCATTTTGTGGCTTTTTGGTGACTGTATGACAAACTTGGTATCCTAGCATTCATGGTCGATTTTCTATTTCATTTCAGATCCCAGACCAATTTGTTGCAGCCCGTAGAAACACGCTTTTTACTATGCATGGTGTGCTAATACCCTTAGCCATTTTTGGACAAAAGACAGAGCAGAGAGCCAGGGGCATTTCATTTCATGCTCTGCCTCCTCAACCCCAGATGTTCACCTCGAAAACATCTCCACTGATACAGGTAGAAGCTTAATGGCCTGCAAATTGCCCCGAGCTCAGGTAATGAAATGCAACCTCTGTATAATTTTAATTGAGAACTCTGGATGGAAATCAAATGATAATGTGCTCCATGCATGGAAAGTTTTCAAGTAACAGTAAAATTTGTGTCTGGTATGTAAGTGCAGCTTGGGCTAAGGTAAATGGCTTTTTCCTTGTGAGCCTCTCTCCATTTTAATTGTGGATTGCACGGTGTAATAAACGGGTTGGTCATGACTTAGAATCTGGTAAATGAAGCAGAGGATGTACACACCTCTGAATGCACAATGGTGCTACATATTTACAATTCAATCCGACAGGGTGCCTATTAGAAGCCATAAAGCTGCTCAACTGTTAGATAAGATATACTCAATAACCCCCACCCCTCCCACTCCTCCCTCTCTACACAGACACTCAATTCCTGCACTTTACAGTGTTCAGTCAATGTGTCGTCATTGTATTACATGTTTTCTCTAGGTTGGATATTTCAGGTGTCTGTTGTACTTGATTAAGACCAGCACAAAGCAGTGCCCTTATATGTAATCACCTGTTCTTGTTTCAACAGGGCCGCAGTGCAGCAACCCAAACAGCTGACAGTTGCAAAGAAAGAGGAAGGCAGAGGCTTGAGTGAGTGGCGGCCTCCGAGCTTCATGAAAGTGAGTGACTAAGATTTATTTTAGCATGCTCAAATCAGCTACTGCTAGTTAGCCAGTGAAATTGTCTTGATTTGAGTCTGTTTTATCCTAAAACTACACTGCAGTTTTCACTATGGGTGATTAAGACATCTTGTATAATAATATAATGGAAGATGTTTTGGAACAAGGAGGAAGCTTTGAGAGACAAGACATCCCTGACAACATATAATAAAACCAAAGATTCCCAGAGTGTCCTTGTCTGAGGGCTTACACTATGTTGAAAGAAGTTCTCATAAACCCTATTTTAACGATCTGAAATGCAAGTATTAAACGCCAAACGCAAGTAGCTTTGTGGGCGGATCTCGGGCGCTGTTGCTATTATACCGGCGGGATAAATGACTCTTGCGCCCGACGCAAATCTTAAATGGGTTGGTCTGAAGTAGCTAGGTGTGGTTTGGGCGTAACGTGAAAATAACCAATCAGAGCGTCATCTCACATTCCCTTTAAGAGCAGGCGTATTGTTCCGTTGCGGACTGCTATTATGACGGCGGATTTGCCTGGCGCACGCCAGCGGGAGCTGTCCGGGATGCAGCAAAGTAACAAATGCCCGTCTTGGCCGGGTGGCGATGTTGCTGCGGCCTCTCGGGCGCTCCTCTCGGGCGATCCTCTCCTCAAGTCTGGAGAGGATTGCTGCAGCCATGGAGCATGGGCCTCCAAACGCACCACCTGCACCTGTTGTGCCCCTTCCTCCTCCCCCCACTCCAGAGTGTCCAATCCCACCGTAGTTCAACATCACGTCTCCTTAAGTCCTCTAATATTTCCTCATTTATGTCATCAACACATCCATGATTCATGGAAATGTTGTGTAAAACACAACAAGCCACAAAGAATGCTGCGACTTTTTGAGGACTGTACAGTAAAGTGCCTCCTGACCTATCCAAATGAAGCGCATTTTCAGTAATATTTTTCTTTGTAATTATGTATGGTTTTCAAAAATGGGAACTGCTGTAGATGAGAGAAGTGTATTCGCGTTGTGCACACGCTACATTATGGCCAAGCATTCGTCTCTAAAATAGCATCTGAATAACGCGCTACTGACTTTAGACTAGCGCCACTGACTTTAAACCAGGTTTTTCCTGGTCAGTGGCAAAATAGGACTACGTAACGTTTGCTGGAACGCAAATACATTCCCTAATTTACCGACGTGCGTCTGTGGAGGGAAAAGTCCGCTGTGCGTCGGGTGCAAAATAGGAATGATACATGCCTCAGTGTACAAAGGCAATTGCGCTGAGTGCAAGATAGGGCCCTAACTGTTACTTAAACCTGCGTTAAAAATGTGTTTGGCCACTTGGGGGCAGCATAACAATCTGTAAATTCAACACTAAAATATTACTTATTAAGTTGATATGGCAAACGGTTGCCTAATTACACATCCAGCAGAAATGTAGAGCAACATAAGCATTCAACAAGGAGTCGTGTTTCAGATTACCTGACAAATATAAGTCCAATATTCACTCTCCTTTTGTCTCTGTTTTTGTCTTCACCAACTCCTTAGGGAAATATTTGGATTTTTAGCTGCTAAACGCTCCGCTATGTTCACCAGCTAGTCGCTTACTTTGTCTGTCTGCTGTTTGCTGCTGGGGAGGTAGCGTACTGTGCATGGGTGTAACTTTGGCTTCAACATTGGAAGGGTTGAGACCTCCACTTTTCACTGGCCAGTTTTGATTTTTTTCAATATCGTTATCACAATATCACTTTGTGCAATATTATATCGAAAGGGGTTGCAATATTTGCAATATTTTGTTTATATTGTGGAGCGCTGCTTCCCGTCCGTTGGCTGTGTGGCTTAGTTGTGTTTGATTTCGAGCCCGCTTGAAATGCTATAATGATCATCATTTCATTGGCCAGTTACTGTGCCACTTGCACATGTTAGTACATTTCAGCGCACGGGTCCACTACGTGACAAACCCTATGGAGCGTTCCACGTGTGTGCATATTTCGAAAGAGTGACAGTGTAAGTGAAGAAATTGATAGAGACAACTAAACGGAACGAATCAGAAAAGTGAAAGAAAAGTCCTGTTCTCTTTATTTATTTATTTCATACTGTGCAACCAGTAAAACATGTCCTGTTCTGTAGACATGGTCGTTATTTATTCATTCATGTTGTATCAGTCCAATATGACTGTCAGTTGAAATAAACCTTGTGTTGTAAGAAAACTTGTTTTATTTATTATGAATCTATTTTGATTTGTTTTCCCATAACTTTTGTAATTTTACATATGTTTAAAAATATTGAAATTAATATCTATATCGCAATATTCATAATCAATATCGCAATATCACATTTTGTCAATATCGTGCAACCCTAGTTGTAATCCCCCCATCCCCCCGGGTAAATTACGCCTATGGTACTGTGTGTTTATCAGAGCTTTTTCTCTGAAAACCTACTGCTTGAAACAGGGGTGATTGGAGTGTTAAGACTCCACCAAAACAGTTAAGTGGCAGGCACAGGACTTCATCCTCCTCAAAGCTGTAATAAATTAGATTTACACTTAAAGTTTGTTAATTGAAAGCAGGTCACAGTCAACAGGGGTCAGCGATGCAGAGATGCTGTGAGCTGCACTGCACTGTGGGACGGGCTGGGAGGACTCAGGGCAAAACAGATGTTGTCAAACTGTCAAATGAACCCCCCACCATTGCGACAAATATAGTATTTGAACCAAAACTTCAGTGACAAAGACATGATTAAAAATAGGTGCGGATGTTGAGATACCGCTCAAGTGTTTTAAATAGCACGGAGAGCTAGGATTGTGAACAGTTCACCAAAAGGCAATTTATATACAGCAAATTATATGTCTTCTTGGTTGTGTCATTTGACATAAGGTGCAAACTAACTGAAGTGCTGGTTTCACCTCCAGACACTACTGCTTATTTGTCACCTGTCTCACCTCTTCAAGATGTTCTTCTTCAGGACGAGGATAAAAAAAAGTGTGTTCTGCCTGAAGTTGACTCTCAAGTATGTTGCACATACAAACACACATACGCAGACATAGATACATACACTGAGGGCATGGATGGACCATATTCGAAAGCCTTCTGACAGGCAGCAGGTGATGGCGCCAAGGCCAGCTGCTCCTGCCCCACCTCTGCTCAGCTGTCCGAGCCCAGAGCAGCCTTTGAACAGCCTATTACCCCGACACAGCACCGGGGGAAAGCAATCAGCTCCAGAGGTACACCGCTCTCACACCAGATGGTGTGGGAGATGAATCGAGCCATTATATTAGTGCTGGATAATTCCTCAGATGAAGCTAATTAAAAAGAAAAATAAGTGCTATCCTCCCTCTTCTTACCTCCTTTGCAATCTGAATGGAAACTCCACTGACACTCTTTCTCTTCATGTAAAAAAGAGCGAAATAGGCTTTTTTCTTTTTGATTTAGTTTCCTTCCCATTCTTTCCTCCAAACATCAAGAAATACAAAGTTCCTTTATGCAATCACATAGCCAGTACAGAAATAATTGACAGCACAATATGATGCTTCTTTTTTAGACAATAAACAACGCTGTTGACAAAGTAGACACGCTTTACAGACTGGAACCTGTGCATTTTAATTTAACTGAGTAAGATCATAATCTGATGAGATCAACAGCTCATGATAGTTTTTATACCAATATGTTAATAATTCTTTGGGATTTAACACTTCGACTGCCTGAGCATTTACATTATATTAAGATGTTTTTATAAAGATATTAAGCACATTAGGAAAATGGAAGCTTTCTACAGTCTCTTAACAGTACCGATTTTACAATAATCTTGTTTCCATTCACACTCAATGTCAAAAGCACTCAGTCAAGTACAAAGTACAAAGAGGCACAGCTCTTTGTATATGCATCTTTCTTATTCCTTAAGTTTACAAGGCCAGCTGTGAAATTAACAGTGTCCCTGCTATTGTTTGGAGTCGCACCTTGAAAAATGCAGCTGAACAAGTATGTCAAAGAGCTCTGTAAATATGGTACCTGCATTGGCTTAAGCCCAAGCAGGTAGACAGGCGACACCAGAATGTGAATCTCAGTTAGCTTTAAAGGATTTAGGTAAACTCTGAAACAGTGCTTATTGCTCTCTTATCCACTTTTGTGTTAATGAAAAGCATGTCCTGAATCTGTCAAGGGAGATTAGGTGAATATCATTACTATTGTCCTTTTGCCAATGTAGATTCACTGTATCCACAGGGATTATAGTCCAAACCATCCCAGTGTGTATTACCTCTCTCTGCCAAGGAAACTTCAGAAAGGTTGAACTGATGATAAGGACTAGAAAACATGTGTTACAGGAAATTCCAACTCCATCAAATTCAGAAAGGTGGATCCTATTTTTGACTACACCAGTAAACCCCAAATAAAGTACTGAACTTCAGATGGAAGACAGGACTTATTGACCTTGACGGTTGTGCATTGGTTGTCAAACACAGCCATCAGATTCTGCTAAACTGAATTTGTATAATGAAAGTCAGATTTCAATTGAATTTGGACAACTTGTTTTTTTCTTTCACAGTCTTTAAATTAAATCACATGATCAACAACAGAAACAACACACATTTTTTATGTTTAAAAAAACAACAGATCAGTGATTAAAAGACGATAGAGCATGGGAAAAATCAATGCATATTGTCTTGTAAGGTCAAAGTCAAATCAGGTCTGTAATCAACAGACAATAAAGCATATTTCAAAAAGAAATGTCCTATTTGAATCTTTATTAATGGACAACACTTTGTCATGCTTTAATCCATAAATTACACTTTATGTATATTGTTTCCTTTAGGCAAACAATATCAGAAGTCAATTTTATTTTATAAAAACAATACCATAGACTTTCAGATTGATTTCCCACCCAGGTGTCAGACATCAGTTTTACAATACTCAGTGTGTACTGAACCTGCTTTTCA
This sequence comes from Perca fluviatilis, assembly GCF_010015445.1. Taxonomy (NCBI): domain Eukaryota; kingdom Metazoa; phylum Chordata; class Actinopteri; order Perciformes; family Percidae; genus Perca; species Perca fluviatilis. The sequence continues at coordinate 21,819,528 of NC_053121.1, forward strand.
GTCGTTGGTGTAAAAAACTTTTCAATGGCAGCTCCCAAAAATAAGGCTTTTCCAAACTCAGTCTTTCAGCTTCTCAGGAAATTCTTCTCTCGCTCTCAGTGGCCCAACACCACAAAACAGACTTCCTGTGTTGATGTTTCCTTTAAATGCCACCAAAATCCATATCAAGGCAAAATTAATTATTCATATTCAGAACCGAGCTGTGCTGGAGCTTAACTCTCAACTTGGGCACAGCATCAGAAATATTTAAATCACTTATCTCTCACTCTTGCACCATAGCTTTTGAAATCAGGGGCAAAAAGCTCTTGGCCTTAATTCCAAGAAAATGGACAGGTTCACCTGCCAATGCCCAAAGGTAGCTTGAGGGCTTTTCCATAGCTGAATTATATAGTTCCACAGCTGAATTATATTTTCACACTAATTCATTAAATTAACTTTAACTTTATATTTTACATTTACACAGAACATCATCAGATAAAGCCATACACATTTAACACATTTGTAGTTCAATAATTTGAAATTTTCCATGGATGAAAAATGCTGTAACAAATTCATATCCTTTTGAAATCTTTTTGGAATAAAGTCAATCTTAATCATTCTGATTATACCCACACTGAAAGATTTATAGAAGGATTCGAGCAATCTGAAGTCTCATCTCTCGTTGCGTTTTTCAGAACTGAATTAAACTGAACTTCATTCACGTAAGTAATGGCACATGTCAGTTCAAAGAAGTGAATCCCAGTTATCAAAGGTCATATGGCTTATTTGAACACTTCCACTGCCGCCAGTGCAATGTTTAGAGTTGAGAACGATGTTCTCTGCACATGTTCAGCATTCTAAAAAAACTCAACAAAAAGAGTCAGCTGAAGATGTCAGCTTGAAATAGAAAAAAGTCGAACACATCCAGAAAATGCAAAGCAGCCAATTATGTAGTCTGTGTAAGTTGGTGTTAGTCGAAAACACATCACAGGCATGCCAGTAGCTGTCTGTGAACTGTTACACCACATAAGCTCTATTTTAAGGCACATGTGCAGTGGTCAGCTTTGAAAAGGATTCAACCCTAAGAGCTAACCTCAAGTCCGTTATTGAAATCCTACCCTATTCTGCAAAACTTGAACCTGAAATGGATTAAAATGAAACATTGTAAAAATGAATCAAGGCCTCATTTTTCTCTCACTGACAGAGGAGCTACAATTTCTTCACAGATCTATCACCGGCACTGAAGTATTAGTCTAAACACAGCCCAGAGCTGAGGGAAGTTAGTGTGCAGTAGATGTTCCCATCTACAGAATGCAATTTTGTCTTAAACCAGCAATGAAGTGAGAAAAATGGTCTATTTAAAATGAAATAATTTGTCTTGTGTTTGAATTCACGAATTCAAACACTGTTTCCAATTATAATTTTGATATTATTACTGGGCAGACCTAGTATCAGCTGCCTGTGTCTCATCAAGATAAGTTTGGTACTTCAAACTTAGCTCACTTTGAGGAGGACTGAAGACACAAATGAGATTGTCAGTACCATGGGTTACAGGCTGTCCTCGAAGCTAAGATGCACTTAAAAAATTCATAGAGTATTGATCCTTACACTGGAGCAAAGTAAAATACCACATATAAAGGCAATATTGATGTATATAGTACTTGAAGTATAATGTTTAAGATACAAGTTCAGGAGACTACATATTGTAGGTACAAGAGGTCTGCTCAGGTCCTAGCTATTACTCATGTGATGCGTATTGTAGCAAACCAGGGGAAACAGGCCAGCCAATCTGGCACAGGGGGCGGGTCCATAGGCTCAGGTGTTGCAGCCACTTGGCACATGGCACTGGTCACACCTGCAGCCCATCAGGTAATCGGGGGAAGGCATTAAGAGAGTCAGCCCAAGGCCACATGGGGGAGAGTGAGGAACAAAGGACCAGAGCAGCATCACTGCTGGAGTTTGTTCTTCAGTAAGGCGATTAGCTGGAAAAAGGACTGACCTCTTGCACTGCCTGAAGGCTGACAGACCCTGGACGGGAAGAATCTTGAGTTAAAGTTTGTCCCGCTACCCTTTTCCTGACTGTTATTAAAGAACACTTTATGTTAAAGCTAACTGTCTCTGAGACTCGTATTTGTATTATCTAGCTCTCAAGTCCACTGGGTTGCTATGGTATGTCATTTTACCTTTGTGCAGCATGGCTTTTTTTAGTTGACAAAGGAAAAACAGAGGAAAGTTGAGGTATAAAGCCGAATAGAACAAAGATTTAGGAATATTGAAGTGGCTCTAGATAACAAAAAACAACTAAGCTTATTCTAAATGGGGACAGATTAGCTGTTTACAGAAATACAAACTGTGTTACTCAGATTTGTTTTCTTTGGTGTTCAAAAAATCCATCAAGCTGGTCATTTCCTTCTGTAATTTCAGGCCAGTGCTCAGCCCTGTTTAGTAATAACAACTAATCATGCAAATGGCATCAAGAGTGCCACTTCTGGTGACATTCTGTGCCCACACATCACAGGCATTTACACAAGTACACACACGCTACACAAAACCAGCACAAGCTTACACTTAAAATACACACTGCGGACAAACATGAAATTTCCATACAGTCGTCGTTAACGGCAATTCCATCATGCAGAACCTGTCGTACTACATGAGTGGTATACAATCAGTGGCAAAAGTAATCCATAAAATAGCCATACACTTGTCCAAGGTGTAATTTCCATTTCAAGATGTGATTGCATGCAGTTGCTGAATGAAGTGATTTAGAATACTGTTTAAATTTCTTTCCTCAATTGATTTTCTTATCACCAGCTGGATGCTGCATAATTTGGAATGTTTTTTCTTGCATCTTAACATATAAGATGCCAAGTTATGGACCGTTTCTATCTAGTATTTAAGGCCGTGTTTGTTTCTCAGTCTCAAAACTGACGTTATTGCTTTTTAATGGCTGAGTAATTGCATGCCTAAAATCTCAATGCTTTAGCTTTGGTCAGAGACATAAGCAACCATAAATTAAAAACAAACAAAAATAGTATATGCAAAATAGATATGAACATAGTGTAAATGCACCCTTGAAATGCTAATATTTTGCAAGTCTCAAGAGTTTCCCTGACAGATACTCAAAAGAATAGTTTGATGTTTATGTAAATCATATCTTGCTGACAGATGTAATGCTGTCTTTGGAAGTGCAAACAAAGAAAAACGGGGAAGGGGAAAGTAAGTACTGAAGAGCACGTCTATTGTTTCGACAGCTTGTGTCCCCAGCATCTGGCATCAAGCAGGAACAGCATGTCAAGATTAATGAAATGTTACTTTTATTGATCTACAGCATGCAGTATATAAATATATACTTCTTTAGAAACTGCAGGCAGTCATGTAGTACCCTGCAGCGAGTGCAAGCTCAGTTTGCAAAGTTTCTGAAGTTTTAGGGCTGAAAACTCAAAAGACAAGGTTTCAGCCATACTGTACCGCAATTTAAAAACAAATGTTCGGTGCAAGGTTTAGGGGATAGATAATCTTAATGTCTTCCTTGCTATATTCTGGAGCTTTAAATTCCAATCAATGAAGTGAAATTAAAGACCATGTGAATGACTTTCAGCGTGAGTCGACTGAGCGGACTTGTTAGTGGGAGCAGGGCACGGTGACAAGAGCGTGGCAGAGACTGCTCTCTCACTCTCCTCTCCCCATTTAATTTTCCAATCCACTTCCTCCACATAGTTAGGAGAAGTGAGTTTTGTTCTGGTTTGATACACCATCTAATGAGAGCTACTAAGAGCTGTTGAAATCATTCCCTAATAACACATTCTGAAGGCTGCGAATAAGGAATATTTTCCCTCCATCTCTCCATTCAGGGCTTAATATATTCTTTCACTCACCTCTGTTCCTTTTTCCTTCCTCCACTGTGTTTCTCCACTTTCATTAACTGTATTTCAGGGAGAAAAAAGATTTGGAACAATCATTTCAATTTGATATGATTTTAATAAGCACAGCATTTTGGTTTTACAGTATGCGGTCACTGGATACACTCCAATAAAACCTAGAAAGAAGTATCTGAAACACCACAAGACCACGGAATGAGATTTTCTACGCAGAGATTCACAGATACAAGTGTTGATGTAAGCATTACTTCTTATCTCACTACGGCCACAGGCTTTACCATGCAACCTTGATTTGATCCGAAATTGGTCACACATCTACCATGAAAATGTGTTAAAATCTTGTTTATCAGGTATACTGTTGACGCATGTGATGCTTTTTACAAATAATTAATTGTTGAACATTATACATAAACAGATGCCCTATTGAACTGTGCAGTACATGACAGCCTAACTTGTCCACAGTTAATCCATTCTACTTGCTTGGCACACTGCAGCTGTAACAAGAACAAGTGACCTGACCTGTGCTGCTATATGCCGTCTGCTTAAAACTCCTCTGTGGTTTAAATGTTATCTGTTCCAAAGATAAGGCGCCCTCCCTTCCACTTCCTTGGGCTGTGGGTATTAGTTACAGCTGAAACACTGGTTGGTATTCCGCCTTTGAATCCTGGAATTGTGTCGGCACCTTGACGTTTGATTGGATTTGCGCAAAATGCATGTATATGCAAATGTGCCAGATATCGGTTCTTGCTCAGGGTGAAATGGGAAACAGTGGTTGCATTCTGACGAGCCTCCTGCATGGACCTTCCCTCTCTTTCTCCTTAGAGAGAAGCATTTGGTGATCTATAAATTCCCAGTAAATCTCAGAGCCTGGGTGCCTTCCCTGACATTTCCCCGCTCCCACATAGCATATTTTTTAGAAGGTAAAATCCATAATCTGTGTCAATGGTATCACACGGTGTATTTGCAGGGGCCCGGTATGCACTAAACTGGCCAAGGACGCAGTGCAGAGGCTCATAGGAGGTAGAAATGTTTGTTCTTACCTCCTCTTACACTCAGGGCCTACACCATACCTCTGCAGAGACAATCCAATAATCTGCAAAAACTAAATTTTATTTATAAAATGACGCAATTACTGTATTGGTCTGCTGAATAGAAATAGTGCAATTATTAATGCCACATAATAATAACAAAGGTAAAAATATGATTTAAATATAGTCAATTATACATGACAATATTTAAAACATGGAGTAATACACTGTAATATTAAGTACATTCCTCCCTTGTCGAGTTGAAGGCACCTTTGCCCAATCCACATCCAGGTTTCAAAATCATTGCATTTCTTTATCTTCTTCTACTCCTTTTCAAAGAACAGAACATCACTAAGGGATAATGGTTTTAATCATGATATAAATCAGTGTACAGGTGTATCTGTATAACATGTCCCTATGCAATGTAACAACTATTTAGCACCTACTTGTGGTTTTTACCTACTTATATTATGCTCATGTATATTTGTTTACAGTGTCTTTGCTGAAATGTATTGTATCTGTATGTACCAAATGATGATGCATTACATCCCTCACTACACATGTACTGTATGCTCCAAAAGGAAAGTATGGTAGTGTAGATAATTTTATGAGTAATTCAGTTGATTATAAATAGAGAGCTGAAATACTTCACCACCAGTGTCCCATTATTCTGTAATGACAGCGCAAAGTCTAAACGTTCTAATCATTTGTGGTATTTGGATTTGGATGCGTTGCTACTTTGACATTCATTCTTGCAGAGAAGAACAGATAATTGTATATGATATCCACTAAAAAGCGATTACACTGCTGTGTCTGCGCATCTATGCATTCTGACAGTGGTAATGATAAGTCTTTCAGCGATCTTTGCAATGAATCGATCTTGACATGATAATTTGCGTCAGTTCTATTTGAGGTGTTTTTGTGAAGGGGGGGGGGGGGGGGTAAAAAAAAAAAAAAATGCATTCAGTGTTCCAGTCTGCCAACACGACATCAGAACAGAACAGGCCTTCCAGGTTTTGTTCATTGTGTCACCAAATTGCACCTGGCAAGTGGAGGGAAAATTGCTTGATTGATGAACAAAGTAATTCTCTACATGTAATTAATACACTACTAATGGCTATCCATTTGTCTTCCATACTGTGCAGTAAAACCAGAAGGAAGGCAGGGAAACATATGAGATGAAAGCTCCAAACTGACCGCCCTGCGATGTGAAAGACTGGGTTTCCTTCGCAAGATTTTGTTACCTAATGGCTTGTCGGGAAACCGTAGGGACAATGTAATGGAGCATGTAATGGATAAAGGACTGTGTTGATGGGCATGTGTTGACTTAACAATATTGATCTGGAGAATTTATATTGATAAATGCAAAAACCTTTTCCAGTGGAACTCTAATGCAGTTTTTGTGATTTACACTATAGAATAGTTCAAAGCTTTGGCATCAACATAAAGTAATAATCTGTGACATGTTCATAAAAACAAATGTGTCTTTTGATACCCGTTATCAGTACATAATATTAGATAACGATGTGAAAGCTTTTACATGTTTTGCTCTAAAGACAAAGGTCTATAGAAGGTGATGCTTTGCATTTCCATCAACAGAAACAACATTTGTTTGGAAGAAACGACAAGAACTGAAAAAAACTGAAGAACAAAGTTACTATAATGGGCAGATATGCCGACGGTTGAGCAGACCAAAAAAAAAGAACACCAGATACATATACTCTTATAAATGGGAAATCAAAGTAAAAAGATGCAACAGTGCCTAACACTGTTTGATTGAAAGGATATCCCCAGGGTGCTTAGTTCAGCAACACCACAACAATGAGCACTTGGCAAGTAAAACAACAAAAAACACTTTTTGGCAAAATCTTTAATTTAAACATTAAAATGCATGGGATTACTCCGTCAATTAAAAGTAGATAGATAAAATGGTCAGACAGATAGATAGATAACAGAGCACCTAATCAAACAACGTGAGCACGGTATGATGGTATAGAGGGAGAGGGAGATAGAGAGGGAGAGGGAGAAAGAAAAGAAAAAGAGGGGAGAGATTGTGATGGATGACACAACATCCAGCATAGTATCATATCTCTGTGGATTAAATGCTCTGGGAAGCTGGCCCCGGAGTGTGCTTGTGCATATCATTAAGCCCCATGAAGAGAAGGAGGGCATGTTGAAGCTGCTGCCAGGCCAAGTGCATGGATAGGCCGCATCTCACAGCTGGTGCTTGCTAGACTCCAAAGGCAACCGTTTTTAAGAAGGATTGGGTTTTATGACTTCTATATTTTTTTACACAGTATTTGAGATGATAAACATTTCATCTGGACGGAGGGAGGAAAATCAAAGCGGCCCTGCAGGACCCAGTGGTTGTGCGTGAGTGACTGAGTGTGTGCGAGGTTTTGCACATGTATGCACATCCTTGTATACCGTTCAGCTTGTGTGCACTCCAAAGTGTATTTACCTGGGTGCGTTGGTGTGTGTGCACTGTGTGCGTCATTCTTCCGGAAGGCAGTTTTAAAAACACACTATGTCAGATATTGGAAGGCTACTGTATAATTTGACGGGTCTGTGCACAGAGGCCGGCCGTGGTATGAGTCATTGATTACACATCAGCTTAGTATGCTGCAGTGCAGACCCCTACATTGGTGGAGAGGCAACCTGAAGCCCCCAATCAATAGCTGCAGGCCTGTGAAGCTTCCTTCAGGTCCGGAGTGAAGGACTCCCCACCTCTCCTCTGGGCCCAGGCCTAACCTTTTCCAAAGAGAGGTGATGAAGAAGCTCATCATTTCTGATGAGGAATTAGTGATCGGTCCAAAAGAAGTGACTATCAGCACCGCTTGAGGAGTCAGAAAGGTCTCAGAGACTGGGAAGTGCCAAACAGTATTCATTAGGGACCTGGAGATTTTCTTGATTTGCTTTGAGCGGCAGACAGCAGGGTTTAACGGCCGGGCTGTGAACCCCAATGATTAAATATATGTGATGCTGTCATTACATTTTTTATGTTGTGAATTGGGAAAGACCGAATATTGCTTTAAGATAATCCAATTGTCTCCTCTTGCAGAGGGGAGAACAAAGCAATATCAAGAATTATTGAAGGTGTTTTTTCAGAGAGACCTATATTCTAATGACAGAACTTTTAACCCAGAAGACGAACACTTGTTCTAAAATCAGAAGCAGTACAGCCTTTCTGAATTCATGTGATACATTTCATGTTTAAGAGATGAATCACTCCAATTGACAGAAACATATTCACAGCTAATTAAAAACGTAATTGCGTGCACTTTAGCCATTTAGAGGAAGATGAATGTGAAATCATTAGGCATCCTCAGAAAACCAGATGTTCATTAAATTATGTCTATACAAATGCCATTGTTCAATAGATTGCCAGAATATATGCTTACAGTGAAATGTAATGCCTTAAAGTGCGTTAATTGATTTAAGCCTGCAAAAATGCCCCACCACTGCAGCACAGCATTAAAAACCAGAACCGGCATGACAGTTAAATGTTATTTTCTCCCTTTCTTTCTGTTGTTCTACAGCTCATCTATTATTAAGGTCCATTTTAGAATTTGAAATGAATTGTGAATGAAAAGGAAGTCTGATTAATCTTAAGAGACTAATCCAGTTGCAAGCAATGTTGCTTTTTAATAAATAATGTCTGTAACCTAGTAATACTTATGAGTGTAATCTGCTTTTGACGCATGGTAATCACAGAAGAGATAAGGCGACATTCCCCTTTGCCTGGCCTCAGACAGAACCATCTCTGGAGAATGCAACAATCATGCCTCAGTCTCTCTCTCTCTCAATTAGCCCCCGCTGTGCAATTCATTGGGTTTGCTGTAACAGTCCCTTAACAATACTTAACCAGGCTAGTCATTTCTCAGTTCTACGAGATGGGGACTGCTTTCTGCATATTTGGGAGACATAATGTACAGTCTAATAGAAGTGATCTAAATCTGATGGCTCTTGTTTATGAATAAGAGATACAAATGTATCCAAATTCATCAAAACTAAAAACGATTTCATTTCTTGTTAAGCCACCTACATATTATTTAGCCCTCTTAGTTCTTGTCAAGTTAAGCTCAAATGTTGGCCACAAGAAACAAAATCTCTGTCTGGACTGCCAAATGGCAGTGACAGGCTGGAAACAAAAATCCTCACAATGTTTCACTCGTATTTCTATTGCTTTTTGATTTTCTGGCTTTTTTCGGATGTAAAAAAAAGTTGGACTAACTTAGTTTGCATAAACTGCGTATTTTTTTCTGTTGTGAGGCCATATCAAAAGGCTCTGCTTTAGTGGAGGGGTAACGGTTGTTTTACTGGTAGACAAAAAGTCTCTGACCTTTCTGATATCATTCTTCTATCCCGCTCATGTACATTTCCTTCTTTTAGATATCCAGTGAATCCCTCCTTTTTGTGTTTTGACAATTATTATGAGTCTTTGTCAGGCGCACAACTCACTGGTTTATGTATCTAATAAAAGCTGTGCTGAGTAATTTCAATTTCTCTAAAGCCACTGCCTCTGCTTTTAACATTAGATAACTCTTCCACTGGCTGTGGATTGGACTAATGGAAAGTGTACTTTTACCTTTCCTTGGAAGGATGGAGGGAGGAAGTGAAAAGTGAAAAAGGGAGGAAGAGAGAGGAAGGAAGAGAGAGTTAGCTATTGAGGATGACAGATGGGTAGACTGCATTTGTAATTGCTGTTGAAACAGCATCTTGTTTATTAAACACAGATTTCTGCATCTTTAGCTTACAGTATGATTAGTCTCAAATGGCAGACAACATATTCCACTTTATAATAGAACAGTTTTCATTACTTTTTTTGTTTTAATAATATCTAAAATGTTTCACAAAGCAGCCAAGTGAAAACTGATTCCTTAGTGATTTTTTACAAACCTGCAATTAATTTTTCTGCGTTGCCACTAGCAACAGCCTAAATGTGTCGCTATCAAAAGGGTCTGCTTTGACACCTTGCTCAAAGCAGCTGCATCTATCTATCAGTAGCTTCTCATGTGGAAACCAGAGGGGGACCTTTTAATAGCATTCACTAGGTGGCAGTCTAGTAACATAAAACCTATTGGCTGATATAAGCCTGCATGCATACATCAAGATACAGAGAGATGAGCCGATAATATGGATTAACAAGATTTGGCTGCTTTTACAGCTTTATCTGAATATATAATTTGATGTTTGGTTCTTTAAAAATAAGTTGTATGCATCAGGAGACCAACTGGCTATGGTAATCAGTTTTTAGATCACTGGGTTTGTCAATGCAATAGTGAGGGATGGAGTCTGGGATGTGGTTGGTGGATGAAGGGGGGGATTGGGTGAGGTGGTCTTTTTACTTTAAGGATCTGTAAATTGTCCAAGCTGTGTTCTTTTCTGTGATACCTACCCGCCTGAAACTGCTGTTCCTACACATCACTGAAGCAATTATAGAGAAGGACTTTGGCAGATCAATGAAATCCCCTTTAGATGAGAGAGCTGTATGGGAGTTTTGATCAATTCCAGATCAATTCCACTGTTTTGCCCAAACCTTGGCCAAATAAAAGTGGGAGTTTTGGTTGAGGAGTAGCACTCGCCGATAATGATAACAACTTCTCTGTCGATGGCTGCCTGTATCTGTTTTCTGACTTGTGTCTGGCTACAGTAAATTGTCTACACTGCTAGGCTTAGCACACACCTGCTGGTCTCCCTCTGTATGTCTCTCCATCTCCCCTCTTTTGAATGTGGAAAAGTGACAGGTGCTTGAATGCAATCTGAGTTGGCAACTCACATCAAAGCTCTCCGTAAATTCTAAAGATGATCTGAAAGTTGTCATTAAAGAGAGTCTGCATGGCTAAATCTGACAAGACTAAGTACTGAGTGTAATTGAGATTGGCGATTGAGTGATAGAATAGCTGTAAATTCTTCTGAAATGCACTCATTGCAATGCATGTCATTGTACAGTATGTTCATTGTCAAAAAATGCTTTCATATTTCTTTATGGATTGTAACGATTCATCCCATTGGTCTTGATTTATGGTCCAACATTTATGTTGTAAGATTAAAAGCTACACTCTGTAACTGTGTTTCTAGGTGGCTCCTAATTGCAGCTGTTTGAAGATGAAAACTTTATCTATTATAACTTCATCACAAAATCTGTAAGATAACATCAGTAAACTACAAACAAGATGTTTATTATTTCACTAGCTGAACTAAAAAGACACAAAAAGGAATAAAAACATCTGGTTAGTCTGTCTTTCTCTGCACAGAGGTGTGGATTCTAAGAAATATTCATAACAGCATCAGAATTTCATCTGGCCAAATATAGGCCGAATCAATGTATTTTCAATTAGCGAGGGATGGAACTGTCTTCTCTAATGCAGCCTCACTTTGTGACGAGCATGATAAAATGGGTGTCTTTTTACATTAGAAAATGCCTCCTGCAGCTTGAAAAATATCGACACCCACTGCAGGACATGTTTTGCCATCTGAAAACTGCTTTGTTAGCTGAGTCTATTTGTTGTATACTTATTTTACTATTCCCATTAGATGTATGTTTTTTCAGCCTTATATTTTAACCCTCTAGTCATGTGAATCTCTGTACTCTTAACAGAGTTAACATAACAAGTGTGAATGATGATTTCATATACTTGAAGTATAAACTCTGCTCTGATCAATGCAGCCACACTAGCTTCGTCTCTTCTCCTGTATACACGGGGAGCACAGGCAATATTTGTAGAGTCAAGCATACTCATCCTGTACTTTGCACCAGAGCAAGTCAGGAGCTGTTAATACATTTCTGTGCTGCTCCAGCTCTCCACAGCTTCATGATAATATATTTCCATCAGTTGAAAACAAGAAAAACACATCTGAGGCCTTTAATAATGTAGACAAGAGAGCCACTTTGCCACACCCGCACAATGCATCCAAAAATTTGTGTCAAATGCATGCATCTTCTGAAATAGCTTGGTAGCCCAAGCAGACTGAAAAATAAATATGTCAAATGTATTGGCGTTCTGTGTGAATAATGGATATTCTAATATATCAGCGTGTAGTATTGTATTGCAAAAGAGCCATATGAAATAAACATCATCTAATTAGACGATGTTCTCGGACGTGGTGCAGCCTCTTTTTGATCAATATGTAATAAGATCTAGTATCAATTAGTGATGGTTGAGGCTAGATTTAGCAGCAGAAAAATAGCAACTCTAAAAGTAAGTAAAATAACAGTAAAAAATTCCTGCAGCAGCAGGAATTAACAAATCACTCAATAATAAAACTACCATTTTGAAAGCAGAATATTGAAATCTTTAGATTTACTGCATCATTATGCAGTGGCTCAGCTATAACCATTCTATTGATCAAAGGAATTATGTCTGCCTGGTTTTCTACAATGCATTTAGACTTTTCCATCTGTAAGAAGACATTTCTGAAAAGTTGACAAAATGCTGGCATAGCAATGCATCCAGTTAATTAAAATAATTGGGTTTATTCACAATTACAGGGCTTTTGCATGCACAATTGTTATTCTTTATTCTATTAAACAGCAATTTCAGCATTTTTTAAAAAGTAAAACACAACACAGTGTCCCTGGATGACACTTGTCATGTGGAATTGGAACGACACTGAAGGAACAGTGTTATTGTACGGGTTATATACACAATCCATTTATTGAAGTCAATACTCTACCTTGTTACTCAAACCGGGAGATTAATCCTGAGTTATATGCACATCTATCAATCCACTCATAACTGCAAGTCAGCTCAGCACAAGGATTTCAAATAGCGAGGGATAGTAAAGGAAGATTGTGATCTGACCTGTTCTGCCGCTGGTGGTGTGGCAGGCAGCCTATCTGTAACACAGGGGCAGTGTGTGTGTGCCTTTGTACCTGTGTGTGTGTTGAGGGAAGCCACTGAAGCAAAGACAGAGCATGCACTTGAATGATTGAGGTTACCCGGGTGACCTCATAAACCAAAACCCATGGCAGTCTCCCAAGGTGAACGCTGAATTATGCCGTCATTAAAGGACAGGCCCAGTTGCCAAGGTTAGTATGTAAAGTATAATCATCTTCCTCCCCTTCTTCCAGTCACTCATTAGTCCCCCTCATGGGCCAACAGAGATTATACCTTGAACTTGCTTGACTATAGCTATCTGCCCGCTGGGAATGGTTCCGCTATGGGCCATTTATATCCCCTCCCACTATCGCCAGCTAGCTTCCTACAATTTTGCAGGTGTAGTGTCTGTATGTGCCTGAGAGAGTCTGAGTGTACTTGTGTGTGCGTCTTCTAGCCCACACTCTGCACACAGATCATTGAGTTTGTCCCATAAAAAATGAGGGGTGATTTGACTTACTGCCGCATTATGTCCCAATTTATAAAAGAACCGCTGGGAAGAAGCCCACTGGCGTTGCAACAATTTGTTAGAATTAGGACCATTTGTTTTGCTTCCCTGGGCACTTGGTGCTGATTCAAATTATTTGCTTCCAAAGTGATCTCAGTACCATTTTAAGTACAAGAGTACTAACAAACATTCCATAAATATGTGTCAAACGACACCTTACAATTGTAAAGGATTATCTGTTGAAGGTAATGGCAATCAAAATACATATTGCAATCAAGTGTGGACACTTTGGGGCGCTTCATCACATTAGTATTCATACAGGTCGGCCAAGTTTAATCACATCCTGGAGTGCAACCAAAGGTTTCGTTTTAGAGGAAATCGTGCTGCTAAAATCAACCTGACCATTCATCACATTAATTTCCTTTTGTTTACCTGACATTGACACTCAGAAACAAGTGCCATTCAAAGTCACAGCAATAGCTATGAAAGAACACTTTGATTTAAATTATTAAGTGTTGTTTTGTCTGGTGGTGACTTTTTTGAATATTCAAAGTTGTAACTATGATACAAGCTGTAATCCTGTTAAATGTTTTAGCAGAAATGTGAACAGACTGTTTATGTTTGCATAAAGTGATAGATAATGTTTATCCACTTTCCCATTTACTCTAGCCAATTGCCTGCTAATGTTGGTATCGGACGCTAAGAGAGGGTATTCATTTCAAAATTGGCAGCGACACTAAGCACACTTCAAGCTACGAGTGCTTCTGGTCGGATGTAGAGCTGCTAAAAAGTAACACATTCTGACTCAATTGATATGTCTCCTTTGAGTTAGTCGTACATTGCCATTCCATTTAGTGATCATCATTTCCGCCGCTTTGTGTGAATGGTTTTTATAACAATAGAGCTTGTGCATCAGGTAACCATTATATTGGAGGTTTATAGCATCAGAGTCTCTGACAGCACATCTCAATCCCCTTAAGAGAATAAAGAACTGCTTTGTTCCTGTAAAGTTGGGGGAGGAAAGAGCATGATCAAGATAACAGAGGTTTTTGCTGGACAATGATAGGGAACTAAAGGGAAGAGAGGGAAATGTGTGCCACACACTCTAAGAATACAAAGCTTCATTATAATAAAGTAGACTTTGTATTGGCAACTAAAGCTTTTTTAGTGTCTTTTTGAAAATACTGTCTTGTGATGTACAGTTCTTTCAAATGGATTAAAGCCAACTGACATGCCCTGTAAGGCAAAGACTAGCCTTTTTATGGTTTCAACATGCTTTGATATACCAGTGTTTGAATGTATTGCATAGTAATAGACAGTATGTGGTACTGAAGAGTGATCCTCAAAATGCAACAGATAACTTGTTCTTTTATCAGCTTTTCTACTTTTATATAATGATAGAAGTAAAACACGTTTGTACTTAAATGATCACTGGCAGGCAGTGGTGGAGGAAGTATTTAGATCCTTTACTTAAATAAAAGTACTAATACCACACTGTACACATATTATGTTATGAGCAAACGTCCTGCATTGAAAATGTCACTTAAGTAAAAGTATGAAAGTGCAATCAGGAAAATATTTCCCTCTGAAATGTGGTGGTGTAAAAGTAGAAAGTGGCATGATAAGAAAAAACTCAAGTAAAGTACTTGTACTTAAAATTTGTACTTAAAGCTGCAGTAGGTAAGATTGTGAAGATCCAGGACTTTGCCAACAAATTTGAACATCGACAACTTCTCAGTCCCTCCCCCCTTTCTGCTGAAGTCCAAACTGTCTCCTAAGCCCCTCCCACACAACGGAGTTTGACAGAACTGCATGTCAGACAACATTTTCAATAACTAAAACACTAACACAACGTTAACTTTACTCACCAACATAACTCACCAACAGTAAAACAATGCTAACTAGCAGGCTACTGTTAGCCATTTCAGCATCATATCAGACTGACCACTGTGCAAACGTTACTATTATCCTCACCAACGTAGCTTTGTGGACTTTTGACTACTAATAACCAAGTGAAAGATAAATCATTCATGGTAATTATGTTACCTGTCGAGAAGAAATGTGGCTACATCTGCATCGTTCTTCAGATCTTTAAAATCCCGGAGCTCACGCCACCTCTGAAAAGCCACTTCACCACCGGAGTTTTGGGAAACTTTTCTGCAGCCTCGTCTTGGAAGGGGAGGGGAGAACGCTCTTATATGCGTGTGCATGCCTGAGCAGTGATTGACAGGCAGATAGACACCCCCTGTGGCCCTTGATTGGAGAAAATCAACCGGGAGCGGTGGAATTTTGCCAATCGCACTACAGGCTGTAGCAGCAAATATGACAGAAAGTTACTTTTATAAGACTTACCTACTGCATCTTTAAAGGAACACGCCGACTTATTGGGAATTTAGCTTATTCACCGTAACCCCAAGAGTAAGACAAGTCGATACATACCCTTCTCATCTCTGTGCGTGCTGTAACGCTGTCTGACGGCTCCAGCTTTAGCTTAGCCCAGCACAGATCCTGTAGGTAACTGGTTCCAACTAGCCTACTGCTCGAATTGAAAAAGTGCCAAATAAGTAACGCCAACATGTTCCTATTTGAGATGTTGTTATTGGTACAAGTACAAGAAAAACGTAACATGAGACACAGCCATCTTCTATCCATAAACAAACCAGGAACTATATTCTCAGAAAGGCTTGCTGCGAGCATATCACTCCGCCCAAGTACTATATTCTTCCGCCTGAGAATATAGTTCCCAGTTTGTTTACGGTTACAAGATGGCTGTGTCTCATGTTACGTTGTTTTTTGTACACGCTGTGACTCTACAAATCACAACGTGTAAATAGGAACATGTTGGCATTATTTTGTCACTTATTCGGAGCAGTAGGATTACTGGAACCATTCACCTGCATGTTCTGTTATGGGCTGATGCTGCTGGAGCCGTCAGACAGCTTTACAGCACGCACGGAGATGAGAAGGGTATGTATCGACTTGTCTTACTCTGGGGGTTACGGTGAATAAGCTAAATTCCCAATAAGTCGGCGTGTTCCTTTAAGTACAGTATCTGTTTTTTAATTTTTTTAACCCTACCCATGATCTTTCCCTAACCCTAACTAAGGGGTTTTACCCTGCAGTCCCGACCCAGAGCTTCAAAAAGTGACAGGTTGGCCAGTGATGATCTGCCACACCTACCCTATCCTCAGCAGAAGCTGGTGGCCCTTGTTATAAACATACGAGTGGATATGGGCAGCAGTAACTCAGTCCAAGTTGGCTTGGGAACCATAGTGACACCAGTTTATGTCCTTGTAAGGACAAAGTATGTAATTTGGACTGGAGAGGTGCCCTTGCGCAAGACACTGAACTCCCCAAATGTTCCGGGGGCGCCGTAGCCTACTATGGCCGACCCTGCGGGATGACCCCTCTGAGTATCTAGTATCTAGCAGGGCTATGTGAAGAAACACGTTTCAGCTGTCTTGTGTGATTTTGCCTGTGTAAAAATGGCCTTGTGTTGATTATCCCAAAAACTTTCTTTCTTCATACAAGCTCCACTGCACTGAACAACACTTGGAGCTCGTAACAGTGCATTAGCACTGTAAGACTCGCACAGAAGTGTCTCACTCACCGCCCTGCCCAAATTTCATAGAACAGATATATCTGATGAATGG
This sequence comes from Perca fluviatilis, assembly GCF_010015445.1. Lineage (NCBI taxonomy): Eukaryota > Metazoa > Chordata > Actinopteri > Perciformes > Percidae > Perca > Perca fluviatilis. Next base: position 21,836,397 of record NC_053121.1, read on the forward strand.
ACAGAGGAATTAATCACAACTCTCCACACAGGCTGCATTGAACAAGGCTTGATGCATGAACACTTGTTGAGCAATGCACACAAACAGCTGTAGGAAGATCCCATTTTGGTATGCCATCTTCCCGGGACAAGTTATGCAACCTCTCTCTGTCACTGTCCCTGTCATCCTTACGGGTGGGAGGATGAGTGCATTGTGCTGATGCATTCGAGATAAATGTTCTCAGGCAAGAGGGATGGATTCTGTTGAGGCACCACTCTGATCTGCTTTTTTAAATATGCAGTTCAGGTTTACCGAAATGTACACAAATCACTCAATCTCTTTGTTAAGGGCTAAGCAAATAGTTACACCATCTCATTGCCAGTAACTTGAGAAATGTGCCAAATGTGCTTGAAGGGCTCTTTTAAAAGGGTGAAATGCTTCATGACAGACTGAGTTTTTTTATCCAACTCCTTGGAGAGGATCACTAATGCATACACTTTGACTTGAACTGGAATTTAAGAATTTGATTAAAATTCAAATGTATCTTCCTATAATCCTGCCACCAGAAGCTAAATAACTTGCACTGGTTCTCCGTCATAAGACAGCACACAATCAGTATAGCAACACAGTGGACTGACACCAGTTCCTGGAAACTACTTGCAGGTGTTCAACCATTTGGTGGACTATATACAGTAATACTAATAAAGAAACTAAAGCATATTAATGTATACCTTTGTATCCACCCAAAGACACCAACCTGTTATCATCATTGTCAACAACAGTTGACCTTATTGGTAAGCAATTCATGTGTGGCATTTACCTTTAATCAGAGACTGCAAATTAATTGCACATAACAATGCTGCTTACTGTTTGTGGAGAGTCAGTCAGCTAAAAAGCAGGGCCTTCATACGGAATTTAAAATGAAATTCATGTTTGGACACAAGAAACAGAGGAAGAAGTGCTACATTTTAAGGGTTACTCTAGTTGTTGTAGTTGTGTTTCCGGTGATGTCATTGTCTCCTCATCAGCAGGGCTCAGCAGACAGTGTACTGTCATAGCTCAGCTTGTGCGATGCTACTCTTTTGGGCATCGGATGCTCGACTGATGAGGTTTGGTAATGAAGACAGAGTTGTGGGATGTGCTGAACAATCCCCTTAAGCCACCTCCTGATTGGCTCAAAATTTAAGCACGCAGAGATGAGTGGATAGGTCTACCACAGCCTTGTTAGAAGGTGAGAGCAGGAGCCCATTTTACATTAATTAGGCAACCATTACAGTTTACCATGAGGCCCCCAACAAGGTCCTAAATATAAAAAAGGTGGTGATAGACCTTTCAACAATACTTTTGATACATGCAAAGCTGACGTCGACAGAGAGAGGTAATATCTTCTTTCTCTGCATTTGATCTCTCTAAAACTGCTTTCAAAGAACAGCCTCCTGCTTGCATATTTTTTTTCATTATATTTTATTTGCACATATGTTTTAATTTATTTAGTTAATACAACATATTGGTTTCAAACATGTGTTAAATTTTCTTGGCATTTATTTACAGTATATTGAATCTGCACACACTGAATCTGAGTTTTGTGACTGCTCTAGCATTTTTTGTGAGTTTGAAAACATATGCTATTCAGTTCATTTAAGTAGGATTTTAGTACTGTACTAGCTTTTTGTCTAGTACAATACATGCATTAGTCAATGTGCTGTACTGTCAGGTTGAGAGGTACAGAGGAGTCTGTCACAGACACTGACTTATCCAAACATCTAATGACAATTTGTTTATTGACTTGCATATGTTTTTAAACAATAACATTTGATTAATGACCTCATGAGCTGATTTAATTGTTATACCTTTACTCAAGTTGGGAGGTATTTTTGTTTTTGATTATTAAAGTACAGGACATAACAGATAAAAAATAAGTCAATTTGCAAATTGTTGTGTATTTATAAATGTTCTTTTTATTTGTGTATCATGATACACACATTTGTCAGCCAAACTGACACTCTCTCCATACTGCTGTGTCTCAGAGTTCAAGTATTGACCACAAAACGTATTAGAATTAAACATTTTTGCGTTGACTGTTAGCTGACTGATGGCATTATTTTATTAATGATTTAGCAGTGAACTTTGCATTGTGCTGACACCAGAGATGGGATAGCTAAGCTGTGAATTAAGCCTCAAATCCCTTCGATTCCCCCTGGCTGGCAGTCTGCTCATCACCATTACTTATTCACCAGAAATAAAAAAGGGACTTCCAGTGTGGTAGCAGCCTTCTATATACACTATATCCTCCAAGTCCTACCTACCTGTTATAATCCTGCATAATGGAAAAGTGGAATGTCACCTTGTGTGAGAGGCAGCTGATATCTCTCAGCAAGCAGGAAAAAAAAGTCATTTAGCACAAGTGCAGATCACATTTAATTAGATGAGAGGATTTAAATTGCCATGCATCAAACACTGCGGATGACCAAAACGGAAAGAACTTGGGCCATGGGCCAGATTCCATGAGCTCTTCCATAACCCATCAAAATCCCTTGAGCTACGGGGGTCAATAAGTCAGAACACAGCCGCCTTAATTAACGATGACCATAGCTGGGAGGTGCCCAGAATTTCTATGCCTGCCACCTGCATTCTGCAGAAATATGGAAGAACTTTACAAATGAGCAACTTTAGTTACAAAACTGCCATTATTGTTGTATTCAGTGCAAGGCTTAATTTTGAATGTCTGTCTAGGAATGTGCCATTAAAAATCCTCCTGCATGGGCAAGATCATCCACAGGATTATACAGCAGTTACTCATTGTGCAAGATATATATCTCCATAAGGCATCTCAGATAAAATGAGTTTGATGTTTCTAGTTCACTAATGACTCCAGACTAGGTATGGTGGGGTAATTTTTTGATACATGTTAACCTGTCACAGTGGGCGAATATTTTCACCATTTAGCTGGCACCTATTGTTGAGGAGTGATTTCACTTTCATTATGCTTCGCAGGGACATCAATAATAGCCACACAGCTGTCAGAGTCCATTAAGACACATCTACATAAGGATGGGAGCAAATATTCATAGGCATATCAGTTTTCTGGGAAGCGCTTGGTGAGATGGATTGGAATGACACAAAGATGAACCCCCTTTTGAATCCATTGTGAGATGGGAACTGCCACATTGGCTCAAGGTAAAATATCACCCACACGTGTACACACATATTGAACGGCACACACACACTTCACCACACACAGAAACATATTTATATATCTCAGTCATGCGGCTGCGGAAGCTTTGCTTCTAGAGAAGTGTTATTGTCTCAGGGCTTATCTTTCAAATGTGCAATTGTAGACAAATTTTACAGGCTGGACATATGAAGTCACTGATTCTCTGTATATTCGTTTCGATTTTAACTTAACACATTTTGGCAATATTCAAATGAAAGAATGTGAACATAAATGTTTTGCTGGTGAACTTATTCAAATGGAACTCCAAACTGACCAATATATGATTATGAAATAAATAGCATGACTAAATATAGCACCATATATAACTGAACAGTACATTGTAAAAAGTACATTGTAAAAAGTATAAAAACTCAACTGTTATTGGTTTTAAGCAGGATTAGCAACCACCAGCTAGGAAACATCTCTGGAATCATAACACCAAGGTTACTCTGAATGAACGGGCTAGTTGCGGCTGCTAGCTACACTGATATAAAAAGTATTGACAAAATAATTAAATTTACAAGCTTAGCTAGTTAGCTGTCACGATAGGTAGCATCTCCAACCTTGGTGGGCTAAATAAAACATATATTATGTCAGCAGCGGCTAGTTATTCATTTACAGCTCATTATCTACAACAAGAAGTAGGCCTAGCTAGCTAATTCTGATTTTCTTTGGCCTTGCTGCTTTAGCTATCATGTGGTTGCTAGCTAAATGTTGTTAGTGGAATACTGTCATCAAAATTCTTATAAAAGTGACTGTGACAGGGAAAAAATACTAATAGGTCTATGTTTCTGAAAAGAAAAAAAAAACTCATGCAAATGCAACTCAAGAACAAATCAATGTTTTTTCATTAGGAGCATAATGCTTTGTAGAATTAACAACATCTTGACTCATTGTTCTTGATTCACATCTGTAACATACAGAGCAAAACGGTCATACTGAGTTAGCATGACAGTGTTGCCTTGATAGCTCCATAGCCCACAGCAGTCTCTACATAACGAGAACAATGTGCTCAATCGTCTCATGATTACTGCGTATTGCTTTGCATACAGAAGTCCTCAATTGCACTGTAAGCCTTTTGTCTGAGCTCAGCTAAAAAAAAGGAAAAAACAAAAAATGAATGCCCCACTCCAGTATTGCACTGGATCAAATCCCAGATGGAGCAGTATCGTTACAATGACCGAATATCCCAGCCCACATCCAGGTGTCCCTGGAAGCACCAGTATTGACCATCACAACAGTGCCGGAGCAAGAACAAGCTTCCCTGTGGGGCCCAGATGAGTAAGGAGCTGTCAAGCTTGGCTACCCTAAGCGTTAATAGACCCCCTGCCTGCACCTATCTCCAGGTCTACATCTAGCCTCCAGCTGAGTTCTCCAAAGCTTTGGCTGTGGAAACCTAGTTCTATATTCACCTCCATTTCATTCTATCTTTTAAATGAGGAAATGGATAAAGGTACCGCACATAAAATAAGAGTGGATAGCAACATTTAAGCAGCTGAAACAGAATAATTTTATTCTTATTAGAATGGCAAGGAAGTTACACATTTTAAAATATTATGGGTAATGTATTTATTGCAGCATATGGTTGTATTGGTAACACATGTAACACCAATGATTTGGCTCATATATGTTTATAAAATACTCTTATACCTTTATAGTATGTCCACTTGTGTAGCTCTCTACTGACTGCATGAGTTATTTTACATGGTGTTATACATTCACTTGGTCTTAACTGTGTTTAGTTATTTAAAAAAATTATAATGGAGGTAAAATATGTTTGGCCTTCAGCACTGCAACAATACCGTGAACAGTTTGAAGTTGCAATAGCTGAAAACAAAGTGCCTTTCATTTTCAACAGACCCATAATAACACAAGCAAAAACTTAGCTTGAAACATAAAATGATGCCTAGAAATACAACTTGGCAAGGTCAGACAGTTCTCAAAATGTTTGTTGAATTACATACAACAATTCAAGTATTGAATTTTATTTCAAAAGATACTTAGAATAAAAGTATTTTGTGTGGAAAAAAGTATTATGTACAGTAAGCAAGCATGTTGGCCTCATGTATTATTTAGCTGAATCTTTCTCTTGGACATTGTGTGTTATGATTGGGTAAATAGTACAGTACTGTTTTTATTTTTATATAATTGTTTACTGTTCATTCCCCTAATGCTAATGCTAATGTAAACGCAGCATTTCCTAATGCTGTTGCTTAACTTTAAAAGCATTTAACGGATGTAAAATGGGTTGGCTTTTATTGTGTAGCAGTCACAGTAAAAGTGGCAGAGCAAGAGGGAGCAGCCACAGTCATCTGTTAGATCCACACATCCAACTCCTCATCAAGGTAAACAGCTTCTGTTACCTGCTGCAGGTCACTGTGACAGTAACAGGAGAACCATTTGGCAAAATCCAATAAGATAAGAAGTCCTGTTAAACCAAAGTCTACAAATTTGGTGATGGCATTGAGTAGTTTGGTCAGTTTTCGTAATTGGTACTTATTTCATATATGTAATGCTTTCTCAAAGTAGTAACCTGACACCATACAACCAGTGTGATATATTGCCTAAGGGCAGGCCACAAATCATGATATGAGCTTATTACTACAAACAATACAATTTAATCATTACATTTATCTTTCAGTTATTTAGTAGTCATGTTGCTGTTATTATTTTTACAGATTTATTTTGTGGACACTCATACACTTTTCAACTGTGAAAGTTTGCAGTTGTAATACAAGTCACGTCTAGATGGCACTACCATGTTGTAAAGCTAAAAATATATTAACCCCATCTTTTTTCTTTCTCAGAAAAATAGAGAAATGCATGCACACACGTACATAGATACTTCCAAAATTGATGGCCAATTTTCAACAAAACGATGATTCACTCAGTAATCAACAAGAAAAGCTCTGTTGAATGGGACAAAATGATAACCTTCCCTGTTAGGAGTCTTTGTGATTGAGAGTTATGTCACCATGATGTTATATTCTCAGAGGCTGTAGTTTAGCAGCTGGAAAAATAGCATGGAAAAATAGAACATCATAGAACCATCATCAAACACACAATGGATTCATTTCTCAAAAAAATTATGAATAAGAGGATCAATTAATTTCCTCATTTAATCTTTGTCTTAAAGGTACAATATGTAATATTTCTGCATTAAAATGTCTATACCTATTTCATATATTTTGATGAGTTGTGTACTTACATTATCCCAAACGTCCAACAATGTTCAAACCCAGAGAAACATGGGACGCTTTGTTTGTTTGTTTTGTCAAAACACGTGATACACCAGATGATATGTTCGAGAGTAATTGTAATTCATACTATTTCAGAATTATACTCGGTAACAGTAATAAAAAAAAATCTGCTGCACAGCATAATTTTTTCATTGATTACATGCCACTTTGCAACACAGTAATACAGCAGAAAACTTTTTTATTGATATGATATTTCAATATCGATCGATCCAGCTTAACATTACTACAATTTGCTACTTTGACAAATAGACCATGCTATTGATTGGTGGGTAAGGTTATAAGGTTACTGTTAACAGTACTCGGCTAACCCACGATTAAGTTCGCCAGGTAACGTTAGCTCTACGGTATAGATAGACGACTTATCTTATGCTAATTTAGCCAGCTAGCACACCCTGGTGTCTATATATGACTCCCTGGCACTAAGAGACTTCACTAGTACTGAGAGCTGACAACTAGCAGCCAGCCAATATTGTTACAACCTGAACCCAGCCAGCACAAACTCCAGCGCCAGGTGCTAACAGAAAGTTTATCGATCCGTCAGGCATCAGACACCATGCGCCATACGCACAACAACAGCCTACCATAATGTTATGTCCTCCTAACCTTCGGTTGTCTCCTATGCCCCGGAGATTCCACCCAGTCACCCCCACCCGCGGAGGAAGTCTCTCAGTATCGCTTTGGTAACGTTACAACAAACCCCTTTCCCCCCGGTGCTGAAAACATCCAAAAGGTTCCCCGAGTTCTCTCACACTACACCTCTCCTCCGCTCTCTTCACTGGTTACCAGTGGCTGCCTGCATCCGCTTCAAGACACTAGTACTTACATACAGGGCCATGAACGGATCAGCCCCAGCTTACATCCAGGACATGGTCAAACCATATACCCCAACCCGCCCACTTCGCTCTGCATCAGCCAAACTGCTTGCTGCCCCCCCACAGCGAGGGAGAACTAATCACTCAACCAAATCCAGACTGTTCACTGTCCTGGCTCCCAAATGGTGGAATGAGCTCCCCACCGACATCAGGATGGCTGAAAGCCTACACATCTTCCGCCGAAGGCTAAAAACACATCTCTTCCGACTACACCTCGGTTAAAAAAAAAAAAAAAAAAGAAAAAAGAAAACTCTTTAACCTGCACTTTTGTTTCTTTGTAGCTTAGCTTATTTAAAGCTAATGTACTTGCACTTACTACTTGTTGTCTAGAGTTTGGACCTTCTCAGTTGAATGCACTTAATTGTAAGTCGCTTTGGATAAAAGGGTCAGCTAAATGACATGTAATGTAATGTAATGTAAAAAGGTGACACTGACGTGAAATATATTGTGATATAGTGGTTTTAGCTGCTGGCTAATGTTAGCTTGCTTGTTCGCTAACTGGTCAGCTACCAATACAAACTGGATCAAGAAAAACATAATTATGTGGAAACTGCAGCTATTTTATTAGAATGACATGAATAAACATAACGTGAATAAAACTATAATGGGTAAACTTGTCCGTGAACAGATGCATTGGCAAAATTGCTTAACAATGTGCAAGTACTCCCGACCTGTGTAAAAATAACAAAATAGTGAAAAAATTGAATGGGAGGTTGGATGGATACCATCTCCCCCTGCCAGCTTTTATCGGTTTGGTCACTATGATCACTGCTCTAACTCCACTGATGCAAAGGAGTTTGCACCCCACGCACATGGAAAGAAATTCTAAATCCAGTGGTTTATAAACTGCAGTAGCACTCACTTTATCTATATACTAAAATGTCCCTGCGCTCTGTGTATGTCGGCTAAACAAGCTCTAAAACTGAGAATTGCAGAACATAAGACTGGTATTCGCATTAAGAATCTTGAGTATGCAATGGTACATCATGATGTGAATACAAATCATGGCTCGACCTCTACCCTGAAATTCTGGGGTATTGAAAATATTTCCTCATCCCTTAGGGATGGGGACATTGTCAACAAACTGTAACGCAGAGAAAGCTACTGGATTTATACACTGAACACAATTGAGCCATATGGATTAAATGAGGAAATTAAATTATTTTGTTTTCTATGAAGGTTCTGACAAATTAAGCCATCATGTGTTTTATGATTTTTCTATGATGTTCTCAAAGGTTTGATAGTTTCTATGATATTTTTATGGTATATATTTAAATATGCTGTTACAATATGGCATTGGCTGTGACATAAGCAACGTCCAGAACCTGTCTATATTAAGAGAGGCAGCTATTAGCTGGGCACAGGCATTTTTAATGTCTACAGTACTACTGCCTCTTATCATATTGTTGACTACAATGCCGAAATGTTAGTGGCTGCACCTTTAGGTCAGATCTCATCTTTATAGATGCATGTTCTGTTTTCTAGCTGAATGTATACTCCTTTACCACTATGCTATTGAATTTCCCTTTGAAGAAAGCTTTATTTCCCTAAGCCAAGGTCCCACGATAGCTTACTTGACGCATATCTCAGGGTTCATTAGCACCTACAACCCTGTTGTAGTGTCTCGTGGTGAATACCATCACGACTCATTGAGATGGACATGCACAAAAAACACAACTGACAATAGGAAATGTAAAGGGTAAAAAGTTTCCATGGCAACAAAGAGAAAGGCTTTGATACGTCTGGGCATGTAATGATGAAGACAGAGAAAGAGTACATGGAGTTACGTCTCAGTCCTGCACCTAGTCAATAGGGCTGCCATTAAAATGCCTGTTGTGTCATGATGAAAACTTCAAACCTATTGAATCTAAACTTTAACATTACTTGTCCCATCTCTTATATCCAAGTTTATGCTCTTGAGAATGGAGTCTTGTATGTGCTGCAAACACAATGTCTTGCTAAGGCCTTCACCATAGGCCTTATCTGTAGTGTCTGAAATCCATTACTGGACACACAGAGCCTTTGTAGTATTAGAAATAAACATAATTAAAAATACTTCTAAATGAGGTGACTTTAGTGTGTGGCAACATTTCTTTACCTTTCTATAACTTAAATTACACACCTTTTGATATGCTCTATCTTTTTCAAAAATGAATACTAGTGGGCGCCCTGGTAGCTCACCTGGTAGAGCGTGTGCCCCATGTACCAAGGCTTAGTCCTTACAGCAGGTGTCCAGGGTTCAAATCCAACCTGTGGCCCTTTGCTGCATGTCTTTTCCCTCTCTCTCCCCACTTTCCTGTCAGCTGTCCTATCCATTAAAGCAGAGATATTCAACAGGGGATCTGTGACCCCCAGGGAGTCCTCAGAGTTAGTGCAGGGGGGGGGAGCACCAAATTTTGTTAAAAACATAGTTTTTGAAAGTTAATTTTTTTTAAATGAAAATGTCTGAAAATATACATTAATATGAATCCAAAATAATAAAGATAAATTAGCCTATTTGAGAAAAAAACAAAACATTTAATTTACACATTGAAGATAAGCTTAGGCTACTATGGGTAAGGTAGCCACTATAGCCATACAGTCAAGCTTAAGGTTTCACTGTTCTACATGTATGTTTAACACTAAAACAGAATGTATGAATAATATATTAATATCCATTCATTTATATCCATCCAACCCTTAATATGCAACTGAATTTTATACAGTATATGTAGTAGGGGGAACCTACTCCGTTTCTCTTTCAGCTAAGGGGTCGCTGGCCTAAAAACATTTAAGGGCCAAAATGCCCCCCCAAAAATATTACAAAAACAAACAAAGAATAATAGCTGTGTTACCAGATAATTATTGATTTAAAATGTAAGTCATGTTATCTAAAGTAATTTAAATTGTTGATTTGTTTCTTTTTTGGAAAAAGACATGGTATGCCATGCTGAGATGTGAGTGTCTGCTCCGTTTTATAGCCAGCCTGTCAGAATACATTATTAGAAGCCTTATTGGTTCTGTGATTTTCATTTAATCTGCCTCCGAGATGCATTATCGCTCACCCTTTATGATCTCATATTGTTTTATTGAACATGCATTGTGCTTCTCTGGTAGTGCTTGCTTTTATGGCAATGCAGTATATTCCACTCTTTTAAGACGAAATCTTGAATTACTTTAAAAAGTTGGTGCTGAGCAGCACAGAGGGCACAAGTTAAATTTTGAAGATGCTGTGTGGTGAGATGTGGTTTAAGGTCGAAGCAGTATGAGACTACTGTGGTGGAGTTGGATTTATTTATCTGATAAACCAGTGTAGCTTCACAACAAGATCCAAGTGCTTTCCAAAAGCTGTCACCATGGCAGCTCAATAATGACGCTGATAACGTTAGCACTCATTGGTTGTCTTGCTCTGGCTTGAAACATCCTAAGGCAGACACATAAGAAAATTACTTTAAATGACTGATGAGGGTTGATGACATTTCACTGGATGTCATAAATAAACACATTCCAATTTCTGATGATGCCAGTTTTATAAAGAACAAAAGTTAATACGTGAGAGGGCATTCTTAACAATGATTATAGGTTTGTATTTGTAGCATGTCATGCCTACAGCATCATTAAAGTACCTATAATTATGAGTTGTATACCGAAATTAGACACCAAACTGAAAGGACAACAAGATCCAAACAGAGAGATTACCACCTCCCTGTTCCATTTAAGGGTTAGTATAGAAGAATGTAGCCACCTGAATTAATATAAATAATCTTCAGAGAAATATGTTTTTGACAAATTTGATCATTTGACTGCAATTTTCAACTCTGATTGAATATTACTGGGTATATGTTTCCAGCAATTGTTTTAGCTGTTGTAGCATGTACATTTTATTTGATTGTATTCTGGTCTCCTTTTACAACTGCATCTAATTGTCCCTGTAAGTGTCAGCCATGCATTGTGCATTCAACATTTACATTATGTGTAGACCTACAGACTAAGCGGTTTAATCATAAGCTAATTAATTTCCCAACTTCGCACTGGGTCCCACAATACCCATGACAATTTCCACTATAGCCAGCTGTCTCATAGTCATTACTACTTTATACACTTTTATTTTAAATACTGCATGTTTTTGTATCTGGCTGCATATTTGCTGTATCTATTTTTCTTTCTACTGTAACCACTTAGGCTACTCTTTGGCTTTTCCTTGCCTTAGTGTTGTACTGAAATACACGGGTGCAGCTGTAGTTGGAGATTATATGCATTTTATTAAATCAGAATGTATTATTTAATTTGCTTTCCAGTTTGAAAAAAAGGTGGTGTTATCACTAATTTGGAAATGGATCAAAAATGGAACAGCTATCACACCCAACCCTAGATACAGCAGGCAACATCAGAATGGAAATGCCCAGCAAAGGATGGCCATGCATAATTTCTATAAATATAGCGAATGCCTATTCTTCAATATATAGTTGTGTGGCCTTGATACAGTGGTTCAAAACATGTTCTAAGAGGTTTTCTTTGAAGGAGCACACATACTGTACATAATATAAAAGGGGAGCAAAAAAGATATTATTAGCAAGCTCCATGATTTCCACAAGCTTTGGCATGGCAACCAATAAAGCATGGCTAGTTGTGCTTTATGGGAATTATCAGCTCAGTTGGAGCACATCTTTGACCAAATTACTTGGCTGAAACGACACATTATACAACAGCATATTAACCCCAAACTATGAGTTTGCAAAATGTAGGATGCATTATTATCTCCTTTATTATATCAGTAGTGAAAGGTAGGCCTATAGCTTCATTTAACTGAATGTTTAGTGAGATGAGTAAAGATGCTTTGGTGCATTCAGGCAAAAGGGATATTCACCAGATTTTGGGGCATAAAACTGGGATCAATGTAATCTAAAACATCCTGGATTGCATCCATATTACACCTACAACCATATGGTTCTCAAAAAGGTAGTACTGTGAACTATTATTATGCTATATCAGAATCCTCTGTCGACCTTGATATACCTTGTCTAAATGCAAATCTAAGTAATATGCATGTTTCCATTTCAGAGCATCTAAAATACCATACCTTTCTCCGTATAAAATCATCTGTATCTTAATCACTTCTACTAAAGTCTAGAAGAACTACTGAGGTAATGCCATTTTACATCTGTTTCACAGAGACCTCCTGTTAATATTTACTCGATGTCTGTAAGACATATTCATTGCAACTATTTCTCATGCTCAGGAGCTCTAGCCCTGGTACTGCATGTAGGGGAATTCTTCCCAGTGAGAAGAATCATATGGACGTATAAATCAAAAAGTGCATTCTCAACTGATAAAGAGGAAGATAAATAGGCCCAATCCAATAGTGCCTCTGGAACGATCTGTGGGCATGAGGCATTCAAAAGTAGCCCACCCTCTTCCATAAGCCATGAGCAGATAAATGGACTGTTCTCCCATTCCAGGCTGATTGGTGCTGACAAACTATAGATCACCTGTGAGGGAGCAGCACCCTATTTCACCAGGACTTGTCTCACTTTATTCCTTATCCACTGGAATCACTCTACCCAAGACAATAGACAACTTGGGCCTTTTGTCTGACTTTGTGATTCTCTTTTTCACCCTCAGAGCCAGTTTAGTTGTAATAGAAGCCATTTCTTTGTGGAAACAGTAAACACGTATTGTGATCATGAGTTTGAAAATCTCTCCTTAGAGTTATTTCTCGGCATGCAGTTATGCTTTTCTTTGAAGACAGAACTGCAATGTAATCTTTTTTTGGTGACATTCTGCTCTCTACTTACGTCTGCACTTACTTGGAAAAGTAAATTTAGATTGCTTGTTGTTAATGCTTCTGTGTTGATATGAGTGTGCTAATTCTAGTCAATTTAATTTACAGTAATTACCCTCAAGGGACTTTAAGTTTACACTGTGTGTAGCCTTGCTTCAGGTAAAGGAAATACTTCCCCAAAAAGCTCTTTAACAGGGAAAAATGGAAAAAACCTCAAGAAGAGTAACTGAGGAGGGATCCCTCTCCCTGGACAGACATGCAATAGATGTTGGGTGTACAGAACAATACAATTCCAAAATACACAATCCAAATGACAAAAAGTGTACATGGAATGTAATCATATATGAAGAAAGGGGAGTTAAGCAGCTTCCAGGTGTCATCAAACAGCTAGAGCCTCCTCTCCACCATGTACCCTGGCTACACAAACACACAAAAAGCAAAACTGAAGCACATCATGCACACAGAACAGAGAATGTAACAAACACACACACACACACACACACACACACACACACACACACACACACACACACACACACACACACACACACACACACACACACACACACACACACACACACACACACACAGGGAGAGAGAGACAAGAGGAAAGGCTGAATGTTCTGGTGGACAAAGATCCAGATCCAACATGTGGAATGAGGCACTGAGATCCAAGAGAGAGAGTGAGAGAGAGGTCTCAGGACGGGCTCTTCTAATTGGAGAGAAGACTTGTTACACGAGTGAGAAATTCACCACTGATCTCAGCTGGTTTAGGTCTTACATTACTCTTTGTCCGCCTGGGTGATGAAAGCCCTCAGATTAAAAAAAACACCACATGCTGAGATTGTAGCCACATTATGTTCATATACAGTTTATATGAATCCTGCACGTATCATCTGTATGAGAACATATGACAAATGATGAGCCCATGCCCACTGTGACTTTTACTTTGAAAAATAGCCCATTAGCGACAGAAGAAAGTTTACTGAATGTTTCTAGTCATAACAAAGAACAGTTGGTTTAGTTATTATCAGAACAGTTTTATTTGTGAATGATGAAAATTGTCTGTGAACTACAGGCAATGCCGAACTTATCAATTGAATAAATTGCAGGATTTTTATCCTGTTAATATATCCTTCAAACTCATTTTTAATACATATTTTATCGCCTACGGCTAAACTCTGTTTCTTTGATCCTCTGCAAGTCTGTGCATAAAGGATCATAAGGAATTGTGCCATTAGGATTAGGGGAACAGCTTCTTTTATCAATTACATCAAAGTTTCAGATGGTGCCCATTAAATACATGCTCACACAGACACACAAACATACAAATGCACATGCACACCATTTAATTCTCTGGACATCCAAAAGATTGTTGGTAAAAATAAGGACCACATTTTTGTACTCGACTTGACTCAGTGTCTGCATAGTAATCAGCTTGTAAATTTGGGTTGAATCACAAGTCAATCCTCAAAGCATCATGCTTGTTAGACCCATAGGCTTGAGGCTAGGAGCTTGGAAGAAAGCCAGGGGCATTTAAACACAGTCTTCTATCCAAAGAAGGGATGAAAGCTTACTTTTAACTCCTGCTATGCTGCCAGTGTAGAAAGTGCACTGCTGACACTGTTGCTGTGTTCTGTGCAAATATGCTGAAATGTACACCGACCATAGATGACACTAATGATAGTAAGCAGCAGGGAATGTTTTGTTATTACCAAACAGTGCTGAGACTCTGTAATTAGCAACTGAGAATGCAGCTACCTTTTACTTAAAAAATAAGTTTACAACAAAAAGAGCATTTTTTCTGATCAAGACAGAAATATACTTTATTTACAGTACTCCTAGAAATAAACCAGTGGAATTAACACTTAGTTGTAGGACGTAAAAAAGCCCAACCTCTACAATGCCCTTGTGAGACGGTAAATTTTATGATGGAGCCCTCTGTGTTGGGCATTCATTGAATAAAATCCCTCATGACTTGTTATATGGCAGCTAAGAGGAGATGGATGACCCGCTCAAAGCAGATGTTGCAGCCACACACAGGGCCCTCTGAAAACAATGTGATCCTCGAGGACTCACTAAAGCACACACACAGGCAGACACAAACAAAACACGGACTAACACACACTGATCTTAATATATTGCATGGCCCTGCCCCCTGCTAGTACACTTCACAGACACACACACACACACACACACACACACACACACACACACACACACACACACTCCTTTTATATACTTTCATAGCACACAGACACACAAATACAGCCACAGATACACAATGGGATTTTGCTTGCACATAGAAACGCACATCACCAAGCTTTATTTGTTTGCGTTTTATCCTCAGAGCGGCTATAGCAGAGAGGACATCACACAGCGAAGAGCTGTCGATAAAACCCGCTCAGCATGCCCCGTGGTGTTTATTTTAGTATGAAAGGTAAGGTCATACCATGCTACAGACAGCAGGTTCCTATAGAGCAAATACATCCTGAACACTGATATCATATGCAATCGTATAGGATTTATTCTGAATTTGTATTCCATAAAGATTTAATTGATGTGTTGCACTTCAATGTTATTTGTTTTCAAATTAAAAAAAAACATTCAATTCAATTCAATTCAAAACCATGCATGCTCTAAAAACTTAAAAAAAAAACTTAAATCTCTGAGCTTCTTCCTAATAAGGAAGCAACTCATAGGGGACCATTTTTTAAATCCTTTTTTAATAACCCTTTTTCCTTTTAGAAATTCAGATGCTTGCATGTTTTGTAAAGTCACCATTATCATGGGAATAGAAATGGAGCACATGCACACACAGAGCTAAATGTCAACCTGCATCCCTTGGGTAAATGACTCATATGGTGTTAGGAGACTGAAGTAGAAAGGTGTGTAAAAGTCCCAAGTTAAAAGTTGGTGGCCTTTTAAAAAGAGAGCATTTATTTTGTCATATTTCATACATTATAAAACTATCTATCTTAACCTTGGTGTCTAAGCTGCAATTGATTTGAGATTAAGTGTTGTCAGTATAAAGAGAGATGCATGAGCACACATAATGTAAGCCTACAGAAAACTTTTATCTTGCAATCTTAGGTGAAAGTCCATCTGTCCTCAGCAGGAAGGACAATGCTACGAGCTCTATGTGCAAACTTCCCTCATTGTCTCTTTTGTGTGATCTGTAAATGAGAGACAATTTGCATTTGGTGGCATTGGGTAAGGGATTAGGGGACATGATTTATGCTCGAAAGACATTTATCGTTCAAAGCAAATGAGTTTCTTTTCTCAGCGGAACAATGGAGGGCTGCCTGACTCCTCCCTTAATCTTTGTGAACAAAAAAGGCTCACTAAACTGGAACTGAGGGTCCATGTAATTCAGACCCTGATTAAGCCACTTCTCCCTAATTTTACATTAGCCTAGCTTTCTATTCCCCTAGTTATGAGCATTAATCACGGTTACACAAGCCAATCAGAGGTCAAAACAGTCTGATGGGTTACTTTTTTATTGGTTATTGTCAAAACACAGATCCAAAGGATTAAATCAAAGGTCTTTGTTATTGTAATAGTTTCAAAATTCGGAGAAGCCAACATTTTCCCTTTTTCTCCTTGTCCAGAGAGACATTTCTAGACCGTGAGCTAAAGGTGCCTTTCATTTCTCTGAAATAGGCAGCCGCAAAAAAAAAGTACTGTTTACTACTGTCCCTTTTGAAAATGATTTGTTGGAATTGGTCCCTGACATAGCTCCAGGATATTTTGTAGTTAACATCCAAGATCTGAAAATGTTTTTGACCTCCTCCAGCACAGCAGACCTGCACCACAGATATGAAAACACACACTGTAACTCCTGTTTGAACCTCGCTCCAGAAATACCATAGTAGAGTGCTTCTTGTTTAGTGTACATTATGTGTTTTCCACAGTCATCAGAGGTTTGTCCATAATCATGATGAGCCCAAGGGGACGTCAGAGTCAAAGGAGTCAATATGATTGGCATGACTTTCAACCTAGGTGGTGAAATTGGGGGGGGTGGGGGGGTTCTTGGCTGTTAACACATGGTATGGTACTCAGCCAGGGAGATTAATGGTTCTGACTGCATCAGCCCAGTGACTGGGGATCAGAGGATGTAATTGGGTTGGGCCCAAATATGGGCATTCTAGACAGCTGCTCATAGCAGGAGCCAATCACATGCTCCCATCCCTGCCATGCTTCCCAGTTGTTTGCCACCTCAGGTAAAGATACTTCAATCTCTTATGCACTGGAGAAGCTGCTTTGATATTTTGATTACTTTGAAGAGGTTCTTACCAAAAATCAAACATCCATTAATCCAGAGACTTAACAGCTACTCAGAAAAAATAATTACTTTTTAATATCACTCTGAAAACTACTTGCAAAAATAACATATTAAACAATAGACATTGTATTATATTACATGTGTTACGTAACATTGATTTCTTCTTAAATAAGATACAATAAGATACACCTTTATTGTCTCCTATAGGAGAAATTTGTTTTGGGCAGTTAAGAGAACAAAAAACTGTTTAAAACTTCATTTTAAATACAACTACACATATTTTACTGTAACACGGCCACCTAATATCCATTACACACGCTGTATAGAAGCACATTTTTTCCCATGTATCAAAAAGCTGGTTGTCCTGGTGGTCGAGTGGTTTAGGATGCATACCATGTGACTGCAAGGCTTCTGCTCTTCTTCTCTCTCATACTGCAAAATACATGCAACATGGCTTTAAAAAAGCAGATCTGTGACGCATGATCAATTAAAAAGAAAGTAATATATTTCTCAGTTGAGAGATACAGTGTATAGGTACTGTCATGTCTACACATTGTTGATTAGAGGGTTTTTCATGTGTACAAATTTTACCTAACTGTACCTAAACGAAGTAATAATCTTTACTTCAAAACTAGCCAACTTGAAAGGAGCTGGTCCTGCTCTTTTGACATTGTCACGCTCCCCTAATTCCAGCAAAGTCCCCACTCTGATCCCAGCTGTAGCAGGGAAGAAATCATGTAAATTTATTGGTGACATTGAGATGGTTCTTTGCTATTCAAATGAGGCCTGCCTCGTCAGACGCTAAATGGTACCGCGTATTGGCTGGTAGCGGTAACCTCCCTGCAAACAGCTGTGACCCCATGCAGGAAGTCAGACATCCCACTTCCTGTGGCAAGCTGTGCCGCTGGCTCTCTTGGCCGAGGATGGCTTTCTAATTGGTGTCCTCTCACCCCTTTACTCTGAGATGCTCCTGCCTGACAGGTCTTGGCAGCGGGAGGAGATGTCCTTGGGGAGAAAAAAAGTCAGATCTGAGAAAATGCCAGAGTACAACATTTTAGAAAACGTCCCTCAAAGTCTTTTCAGAAAGTAAACTGAGGGGGAGTTTTATTAGATAGAAAGAACAATGAAAGAAATAATCCATGTGAGGCTTTCTTGAGCTACCCAATGTTGATTTATTTGAGACGCTTTGAGAACAATCAGAACTTCTTTAGTGTATTACTTTTGGAGGGTGGCTGCTAGTTTAGGAGATGGCATTCTGTCAATCAAATTGTATCTTTGTATGCGAGGCTGAATAAGTGGGTATATAATGTGAATTTTTCATTTATAAAAACTCATCCAAGGTTTTAGCAAGCTGTACTTTAAAAGAATTTACTGTGAAGTTTTTTTTTCTGGTTTTGGTTGAAAGTGCAGTATTCAGTTGTATCTAAGTAGCCTATATGTTTTTTCCAAGTAAACTCAAAGTCAAAGGTTTAAAAAGTAATTGAAGGGGTTTTATAAACTGTTAACAGGAGAAAAACATACAATATAAATATTTCTTTGATTGGTGATGATCCTATACTGTGACATTATTTCAATACTAATATTTCAAAAGATAAATCTCTGTTATAAGCAAAGGCAACTGGACTTGCTATACATTCTTAATGCCGTTTCGCCTCTCATCCAAAAGGCTTCTTCAGTTCTGACTGACTAATGGGGAGTTCCAGATATTTAACCTCTGGTGGTTGTGTCACCAGAGGATCGGTATTCTTCAAAAGATAAAAAAAAAACACAGTATAGATCTAGAAAATTATATTGAAAATGAGGATTGATGCAATAAGTTCAGAGCCATATTCCCTGCAATATAACATGCACAGTACGCTGAAAATGTTCGTTGCTCTGTAATTGGCTTTTTTTAAATGCATCTAGCCATATGCATCATCAAAGAAACAAATACTACCCACTTAAACACACAGGGGTCACTTTCCCTTATGATTCACACACTGCACTTTTGACTTCAGGTTCAGTTCTGGATCACGCACCCTCCAGCAGTTCTTTGATGATTTCGTTATAATAGGTGTCTAGTGGAGTAAGGAGAAGCATCTGCAGCTAAATGTCAGTAAGATCAAGGGTCTGCCGGTAGATTTTCGACAGAACGAAAGCTGCTGACACCTGTCATCATGCAAGGTGAAGAGGTGGAGATGGTGCAGACCTACAAGTACCGGTGCGTGCACATCAACAAAGCTGGCTAGTCTGACAAAAGAGAGACACTGTGCGAGAGAGGGCAGCGCATACTGCTCCTCTAGGAGACTTATGTGTATGCAACATACTGCTCTTCGTCTTTAATCCAGCAGCTGAGCCCAGGGCATGTGGTTTGGGTCTATACATTTAAGAGTTAGAGACAAAGGTTTAAACACAGGCTGTACTTAAGAAATTGTGAAAAAGGCTGAACATCTCCTGCTGATATTTTGCTTTTACTGCTGTATTTTAAATATTGTGGTACACTGATTCATGCAATTCACTGGAGTTTAAGCTGCTCTAGAGCTGAAACTATCTATTTTGTATCATTTGTCTGTTTACATTAATTTATTTTGCTCTATTTCTGTTAATATTCTTCCCTGAATGTATCCTGTTCTCCTATTCTCTGTTTTCTTTTGTAAGTGTGTCCCTATGCGGTGATTCAATTTCAATCTTATCTTATCTTCCCATTGACAGAACACAATATTTTCAACTCAAATGTCTGCAACCTATATAAAATCAAATTGTATGGGTATAGATACTGCGGTAAGAGTTAATAGAATAGAGGAATTCAGTGTGTGGCACATACAGCATCCCTGATTTTTGATATTGAGTGCACTAGCTCTGCTTTCAGACTTTATCTGATGATGCACAGAGGAAAGAAGCACTATCTATATTGTTAAAGCCAAAGCCTGTGGGCGTCAAACATTGACATGTCAGAATTGGGCTAAATTCAAAGGATTAATTATTTATATGGCCCCGATAAAGTAAAGGCTGTGCATGAGGTCACCAGCAGGCCTCACAAGCAAAGGAGAACTTGACAGGGAGCAGCACACAAGTAGTCTTCCAAACCCTTTTAGGAAGGGGGGGGGGTCGTCATCACTTAAGCAGCTGTTCAAGCAAGCAGGGGAAGTGACCTGCTCAGTAAACCATAAACAAGTGTGAAGTATATGTAAAAAAAAAAAAAAAGCCTTCTGCACTGTACGCTGAGTTAGAATTGGCAAGATAGCGTGCTCACCTTGGGGAGGTGATGAATTGAGATGAGAGAGGCACGCCAAGTCAAACACACTGATGTCACCGCAGATTTAAGAAAGCGTTTGATCACGCTGATGTACCCAGCATCATGACAGGAATCTTTGCCACCACCTATTAGATGACAAGAAAACAATCTTGGGTCAAATGAAACACAATGTTGTTGATTGAGTTGCACTGTGGGTGCGAACAAGTAAAAGAAATTTGTTCTTTTCTCTCAGCTTGATTTAGATAGCAATGAAGCTTAAAGGATTACAGACACATCGAGACAAAAGACTACGACAGGTAACAAACATTTGATCTTACAGTATGTCTACTGAGGAGTAACTCCAGGTAGATATGATAGCTTATGAAAGATTATTTAGGCTGATACAAAGGGGAAAGACACAGAGTTCCAGCTGTTATCCTTATTTGCTGGGACAGTTCAGTCTATATTAGACAACATTTAGATTCCTTACACAACCAGTGAGAGGACAGAAATGTTTATCTGCTCCTCCTAATCTGTAATGTTGCAGGTTGAAGGTTTAAAACTGATAGTATTGAGCTTACTTAGATTAAAAACTTGGTTCAAAAATAGCAGTTGATAAAATCAATCTCCCATTATTTGCTAAGAGGCAAAGATCAAGGCTGTCATTTCTCTGTGTAGCCAGCAGTAAAAGCGATTCCTTTCCAGCCACCGTAGACTTACACAGACGTAGCACCTTCCACTGCCTCATTCACATTACAAGATATAAGTGGGCAATATGTGATGCCATCCCTACCTTGTCTCTCTGGTGCTGCGCAACGATTCTCCCAGGTACGTCAGGCCAAGCTTCTCTAGCGACCTCTAGTGACTCTGTGCCGAGCCCCGCTGTGAGCCGCAAGACGAAAAAGACAATTGTAAATAGGTTTGGCTCACGTTGTTGTTTGTAGCGTCATATTAATAATATTTGTTTCTAGATTGTTTGCCACTGCTGTTTTGTTTTGTGTGGACAATTTCAGAAATTTTTTGGGGGACAATTTGCTTTGTATACATTGTTTGTTGTCGTTCTTTGTGTATATTTTGGTTCCTTCCAAGAGTTTAATTGGTTAGCGTGATGGTAGTTTGTGATTCTGTGGATCCTGTGAACTAAGCATTATTTTCTTTATGTGTTTTATGAGGATCACAGACCAAGTGGCGTGATCATCCGTTCTAGGAGTAGGGGTTCAGTGGTGATTAGGGCCCTTATCTGCACTTCACTGAGCCACAATTGTGTGTGTGTGGGTGTGTGTGTGTGTGTGTGGTTATTATTGCACTTTTAATAATTTCACATTTTATTTTTCAGTTTACAGTGTGTGTGTGTGTGTGTGTGTGTGTGTGTGTGTGTGTGTGGGTGAGTGATCCCTTTCTTTTTTTACCGAGTACTACTTTTCCTCCACTAACAGTCATAAACATTTTTAATGCCATTGCACCATTAAAGGAGCTGAACTCGATATTCAAAATATCAATATAGCAGTAAACAAATATTGTTATGTAAAGATAAAGTGGTTGAAGAGTGAAGTGAAGAATGAAGTCACACTGCCTCTATGTATGGTGTAATGTAAGCTCTTCTGTTCTTTGTTCTCTGTTCTTTGCTCACTCTGCATGTGCATGTGAGTACATGTGGCCTGAAAAAACGTCAGTATTTCACGTATTGGGGAACAGTTTGTGAGAGCCGTGTGGAGGCAATCCTAGCCCGCTTTTCTTTCTCCAGTATTTCAAGTACAGCCCCTTTAATATGTAGCTGATCAGCTGATGTATTTCAAATAAAGTAGGCCTATTCTTTAATAACTTGTATATTGTTTGTCTATAGTGTATTGCCTGTTTAACCCTATTTGTTTTTATATAGTAAACCTTTTACTCTTGGGCGAAACCCTTGCCTCTACCTTTTCTTGACAGCCAACTGTATAACTTATTGAATCTGTGGGGATTAGCTGGTTTGTAGTTGTTTCACTTTAATGTGAAGTTAAAGAGCCATTTTAATCCAAAGGTACTAGCTAAATTAGGCCTTTCCACAGCCTGGCCACACTCGATTAGCTAAGATTGTTTTAGAAACGTTGCCCATGTTAAAAATACTGCTTCAAATGTCACCAATCAAACCTGAGTGGAGTGTTACCATTGTATGCAGCAAAGTCTTTTTCTTAGTGTATGTGTGTTCGTTCACATACTCATACTGTAAACTGAGTTGCTCTTAAGAGAAAGGGTGTATTGAGCCAATTAATCCCTAAAGACAAAAGCAACCTCTTCCAGTCTTGCTAAATCTTTTCCTTTCAAAAACACAGATTGTTATATTTCTATTGTGCATCTCTGTGGCAGTGACAAGGAAACCAATGCTGACCTTCATTTAGACTATAGAATGACAATACCAGAGGGGAATAAGAAAGTGAGGGGGAAAAAGAAAAACGGAAAATCAATAGCTCATTTTCTGCTTTTTTGTATAGGGATTCAGATGTTTGCTGAGATAAAGGTCGACAAGCCTGAGAGATCTCTTGCACCATCTTAACTTGAACAACCCTGAAATTGCTATTGTGTCCATGGCAATTTAAAACTGAGGAATCAGTTTCTGCCCAAGACCCTTTTAATGTGTCTAATGGAAATAAGGCTAAAATGTGTGCATATTTATGTATGAAAAAATAAGGCTAAAATGTGTGCATATTTATGTATGAAAAAATAAGGCATATTATTCCTCTTGTATGTAAGAAAACTGAGCATTAATTCAGAGGCCAGTCAAGTTATACTGTTTATTAATTATCAAAAGATTTCTTTGATTTACAACAGTAATTGGAAGATAATGTGTTAACATTAAGGGTGTGACGAGACACTCAGCTCACGAGACGAGATTTTAAAGAAAACTTCATTGACGAAATATGAAATAGTTTTTTATTAAATCAAAAGTCACTAAATGAAAAACAAGCACTGTGAAAGTTTTTGCCACAAACTCAAATGACGGGCTCCTGTATAACTAACCTCGTCAGACCTAATAATTGCGGAGTGAACTTCAACTTCTAATTAAAGCTGTGTGACCTAACTGAACTAATTTATTTTTAAAATAAAAACTGTATCTGAAGTCTCTTTCCCAAAATTCAGCCATGGTGCAGAATCACAGCAACTAGAGCCAGTCCCACAATGAGCTTTACTTAGTATGTGCCATTTCTGTGTCTGTAGTTATTGAGGAGGAGAGAGAGAAGCGAGGGGGGCGGGGCAAGGTGGAGGGTGGCGGTGTGGCCTTGACCAACTGCTTGTTTGAAAGCCATGATGTCTCTCTCTCATGGGTGGGCCAAATTCTCTGGGCGGGCAAAGCAGAGAAAGGGGAGGTAACCTTGCTCCTTATGACCTCATAAGGAGAAGATTCCAGATCGGCCCATCTGAGCTTTCATTTTCTCAAAGGCAGAGCAGGATACCCAGGGCTCGGTTTACACCTATCGCCATTTCTAGCCACTGGGGGACCATAGGCAGGCTGGGGGGATGCACATTAATGTTTAAAAACCTCATGAAGTGAAATTTTCATGCCATGGGACCTTTAATGACTACATTTTTTTTTCTTTTTTCTTTTTTTTAAACCATAATCAAAGTTTTTCTTGAAGCATGATACACTGCTCAGCCTAAGATATTTATGTTATTTTTCAGGAACGTTTTCTATCGTATCGAGATCTATTCATGGAGAGATAGTTGCTTCACTCAGAGAACCATAGTTACAACGTGTGTTTTCTGGCTGTAGTTGGGACCAGTTGTTTTGTACTTGAATTTGTCATTGTACAATGGATAGAGAGAACTAAAGCTTATTTTACGATTGTTTCACAGTAATTACGTTTTGCCCAAATAATTAACTATCAAACACTCAACAGATGATATTGTGGAGATGCTCTTTCTCTTCTGCATTTCATTCATTGCAGCAGTAAACAAGGAAGTAGCTACTCTAGCATCGATTGATGATCATTTTAAGACGAGGGGAGAACATTTTTCTTGGTTTAGTCTCGCTTTGCCAGACCCTCCTCCAAAGCGCTCTGAAGGAGGGTCTGGCTACTCCACATAGCATTCGGGATGGTAGGAAAACGTGCTCTGGTTTAATGGCTTTTCTTTAAACCAATCAGAATCTTCATGTGCGGCGCTAAGCTCCACATAGAGCCGCTGCAAAATAGTCGTGTGAGAAAAAACTCAGATAGTCCAGCTAGCTGTCTCAATTTACCCTGCAGAGATCTGAGGAGCAGTTAACAATATTCCTTATAAATCCACAGAATTTATAGTTTCAACACAAAGAAAGCAGAAGGAAATGAAAAATACATGCATCCAGCGGAATTTCCTGCAGAACCGGAGCAATCGCGGAAGTGTAACGTCAAAGATATAGACTACTCTTGGTTTAATATCATTAAAAGTAAAGTTAGGCTTTGCTGTCTGCTTCCTGACTATTTTTAAAAAGCGGCACCACACTGAACTGCAGGCTGCATACGTGTGTCTGGGGCGGGGGAGAGAGGGAGAGTGGCGGTACAGGCAGTTTTTTTCCAATTGCAACTCCACTGCCGCTCTGTTAACTTGAAGTCAACTGGGCGGGGGGATCTTCTATGCAAATTTCGAGGTCAAACCCAGACTCTGTTTTGCTGGCTGCTGCTCTGTACTTGTGTACTGATATCGCGAGACAACTTTCACCTCAACGAGAAATCTTGTCACTTTTAATATCGCGTGGGACTCTCGTCACACCTCTACTTACAGTAACATAATCCAATTGTATTATGTTAACACATATGGATCACAGCAGAGAAATATGGATTCAGAGAAAAGCATCCACACAGCTGTTAAGGTGTGTCTAAGCTGTGTAGTATACATTAGATACAAGATACTTGAAGTGAAACACCAAAAACAGCTTGGATGGGAGGACCAACCAGATGTTAAATTCTGATATTATGAATTACGATTGATGAGGGGATGTCTTTGAAGCAAAGCTATTGACTAAATTGGAGCAATTAGCTTGTTTACTGAAATTGTAACAATTATACACACACACACATCTGTCCTGTGATCAGGATGAGAAGAGAATAAAGTTACATACAAGTATAAGTGCATCAGATGTCTGAGAAAGGAAAAAAAATTAAAACTGACAAAACCATAGACAGTGGTCATGTCGTGAAAAAAACTGAATACACTATTCCAAATTTTACAAAAAATTACCAAGAAGCATTCTTCTTCGTTCATCAGACAAAATTCAGTAATATGGATCATTCACTAATGTCAAAATGGATTCCTTCTTCCCAGTTCAGCAGAGCTGTATGTCCCTTACCAGATGTTCCCCGTTGTGCGTTCTGAGAATGGTGTGATTATGTCCACAGGAGACTTCCACATCCATCCTCACTTCCATCATTTCTCCAATTCAAAAGGGGACGGGTGTGAAGTTCACAGCCTCTGGTAATTATGATGTCTTTTCTCAGCAGGAAGGATGTATCGGAATGTGTCAGAAACCTTCAACTCAACCTGTGTCAGGGCTACTTTAGAAAGACAAAAAGTGGACAGTATCTTTCACATGATGACACAAGAGCCATAAACAGTAGACAGTTGAAAAAAAAGGTTCTTCATTGTGAGCTAGCCTCAGTACTAGTGAATCATAAACTTCAGTGTTTGTGATGGAGAATGAGGACCAGTGTGTTGATGTGAAAGAGCTCGTATGATCAGCCAACCCACCCTGTGTACACAAACAAATAAATAAATAAATGACATCATAAACTGCTCTGTTCGCCAGGGTGGGTATTTTAAATTAGATATGTTTGTTTCTTCAACGTTGTACCATGCAGAATTAAACATTACGCCATCAATCAACACAACCAAGAGAGTGTGTATTGAATTATGCCGTGTACTGAATTTTATATTCCATATTTTGTTTTTGTTGAGACTGTGTTGGGGAGGTGTTGATCCATTTTTAGGCCATATTTTATGTGGTTTTCATTTTCTTTAACTTGGATTTTGCAGTTATTGTATATAGTATATATATAAATATGTATTATAGTGGTGTTTATGATAGTGTCCAATTCTGTAATAGCAGGTATGCTTAAATACACCCTCATTGAATTAAATAAACATGACTTAGCGCTTAGTGCCATTTGTGGAAATTACACTTTCAAACGATGAGGCAGGGAATATTCTATATTTTGTTCCCGTCAACAATCCCCTGAAAAGACCCAAACAAACAATACATTATTCTGTCTGTGGCTTTCACCTCTAAACCAAATAATTCCTACTGAAGACATAAGTCTTTAAAAACAAATCACAAATAAATAGTTCCATCAAAAAAAAAGGCTCAGTAATCTCCTGAAGCAGCTTGGCACTGTAGTTTTTAGCCACTGCTACTCAAACAGGATTAAACAGTATATTTGTTGGGACCTATTTTCAGCTGGGTTGCTCTAGTGAGTATTTACCGCAGCAGGACGGTGTATGTAGGACTGACTTAAAGCAACACCAAAGCACTTTTCCTCTTTGGGCCCCCTACAGGTTGGAAGCGGAATTGTTTGCAATGCAATGCATTCAAACTACAGATCCACTACCCGATCTGGCAAACTTGCATAGTGCGGTTATAGCCGATAGAGGGCCGCAAAGCGAATGCAGAAGTGCCGGTCACCCTGTTACGAGTTGATGAACCACTGAAACGATGTTGGAAAAATTATTTTAAGGTAAAAAATAATCTTTGGTGTTGCTTTAAAGGTGCTGTAGGTAGGATTGTGAAGATCCAGGACTTAGCCAAAAAATTTGAACATCAACAACTTCTCAGTCCCTCCCACCTTTCCGCTAAAGCCCAAAACTGTCTCCTAAGCCCCTCCCCCCACAAGGGAGAATGAATGCGTGTGCATGAGCAGTTATTGACATGCAGTTAGACACCCTCCCTGGCCCTGATTGGTGATACTGAACAGGGAGCGGTGGATTTTTGCAAATCGCACTACAGGCTGTAGGTGGTGCCAGAGGAGCTGGATTTTTTTTTATATTACATAATTCATGTAGTTCTACTGGAACATAGGGTCAGTTTCAGCAAATATGACAGAAAATTAGTTTTATAAGACTTAGAGTACATAATGCACCTTTAAAACAAACACAGTGCCCATGTTTATTGTAATGAAGAAACCTGTCACTGCAGTGATATGTTTTTAATAGTTTGTGAACAACAGTTGAGCTCTATGGCACAGATGATTAACATATAAGCTTCGGATAGACAGACTGTTTGTTAATAGCGTCAATTCATTGTTGGTTTTGGTCTTTTTATGGGTTATGTTGGAAAAACAAATATAGAATATCTCCAGCCTTATACCTTAAAAGAGTCCATGAAATATTCTATTGTTCAAATTTCAATTGGTTTTCTATTTTTAAGGTCTTAAGTGGTGAGCGTATGATGAATTGTCATCTTCTCCTATACATCAGCCACTTGTTTGTAGACTTGTCTGTGAATAACACTTGTGGTTAAGCCATGGTCAGTGTGCCAAATCCTGTGCTCTTAAATGTGTTACAAAATGTGCTCAGCTCCAAACTGTAAAGCTGAACACTAATAAAATAATACATGTAAAAATGCATCTCATTCTCAATAATCTCCAAAACGACACCAACTTTGTTTATAAATAATGAATCAGGGATAGGGAAAGGTAATGCAGAAGGCTGGCTGTTAAAGTACCTGTAGCTGTAAAACCACCTGTTGTATGTTATTATTTGTGACATTGATGGCATAAGGAATGGAACCAAATAACAGATGCTTCCATCTAACCAGTCTGCTGGGCTACTAATGAATCACAAAGCCCTTGAATGCTAAGTGGCATTTGAGACGTCCCAGGGTATGCTTGTTTTTTTAAAGCCAGAATGGTTTTCCCAGTGCACCTGCACTATGACAGCTAGATGCCTCTCTTCCAGTGCATGATATGGGCAGCTTGTCAAGTGTTTGGTGGGGATTTTATTCTCTAATGGGGAGATTAAATTGCTAACTGGTTAGAAATGGGTCTAAGCTACAGATGTATACTGTATGTATGGCATATTTGACCAAGATGTAAGTATATTTCTGAAGAGAAAACCTGCCAGGTTGATTTCCTGTCCATAGCGGTGCCCACCTATCAGTGAGAGTGACTAGTGGGGATGCTAGAGATCTTTTATCTGAATACGCAGCATCCTTTTGCCCCCTACAATTGACTTGCACACATCAGCTGTTGTCTGCTGTGATCAATTACCTCAGATGAAAGTGACAAGGCTACTGCACCTTTATAGTGCAGCATTTCCTGCGCAAGCCTCAGCCCAAGGAATGATGGGATGTCTCTGTCAGCAAATCCATCTCTTAAAATTCAGGCCTCTCAGCTGTGACACATGCTCAAACAGCAACAGAGATGTGACTAAAGTATGGAAGAGAGGTGTCAGTTATTGAATGACCCTCATATATTGGTGGAAAAGAATGAGGTGTCAGAACAAAAGTGGTAATAGACTGGAATACATTAAATGATGTGGAGTGTCCATCGGACTGGAACCAATTCTGCCCGTTTCTTTAAAGCTCAGTTGCCCAAGAATCAGCAGCGGAGAGCGGACCTGTGTGTTGTTTAGGGGATTATGTGAGGGTGGGGAAATAGAGTTGAAAAATTGAATGTAAACAAAGCTGTGTGTGCTCAAAACCATCTTTAATTTCATATGTATTTGGGTGTCAAATTGGGAAAAAAATGTTTTGAATTTTTTTATCACAAAGTACATCTACAGCATATTTGTTTCTTATAATATCACAGTGCAGGAAATGATGAAAAAAAATACTTGTAATGATAACATAATAAATGCCTTTTAAACCACATAACTGACATCAATTAAATTAAGTACTTGCAAAATATTTACATGGTTATGTTATTTACCTTTTGAACCTAATTTTGATTAAAATAATAGATTTTTGCTTTGAATACTAATGTGTATGTCATTTGCAACAATTGATAAGCTTGACACTTTAAAGTGTAGATAGTAGGCTTTTATCCATTTGCTGAGCCTTTCAAAAGAAAAACAAATGTCACAGCTTTATTATCCTATCCATTTGCATGCTTATTGCATGTGCACTTAAGCTTCACTGCATCATCATTATGGAAACATAATGCCTCTTGTGACTCTTATTTGTCTAACATTTCAAAAGATTTCAAAGTACATCTATACCCCTCCCCATCACACACACACACACACACAAACCACAACACACACACACACACACACACACACACAACAGACACACACACACACACACACACACACACACACGCACCCTCCTCTCTAGTCTAGTAAATCTCATAGCATCGGCTGTGAAAGCTGCTGGGATCTGCTATTTTGTTCTCTTTGGGATTGCTGCCTCTTCCCACTTGATCCAAACAGTCAGCTTAGGGAGTTTGTGGCACACAGGCGTACAAGTTGCCAAGGAGCTGTCACAGAGATGTCCGCACAAAGGATTTCTGCTGCAGACTAGTGGAGTTTGATATACAGAACAGCACTTTCCCTCGGTATTTGAATGTACATAGCGGTAGGGGGTGATCCAATTGCAGCCCCAGGAAATGCTGAGTTTTATGCCACAAACCCAGTTTAGTAACAAAATGACAGCTTGAGAAATAAATGGGTGTGGATGAAGTACAAGATGCAGCTTGACAATACTGATGACAGGATTTATTTAGCAGAAAACAGTTAATATCTGATGCCATGCAAATAAGAATCAGGCAGAACTAGGAGAAAGCAGTTGGGGGTGATAACATAGTTATCATATATTTTTCAACCTGGCGCTCTAGACAGGGTGATATAAAGTATATAAACAGCAAGAAGACAACAACAGAGTAAGACAGGATTTGAAATACACAGCGAGCGTTGTGAGTCTTGAACTAAAACCAAATCTGTAGTCCTTTTTCTGATCATAACTCAAAAATAATTAGCCTTCTTTCCTTCTGATTATTACTGTAATAATAGCACAGCCCTTGATGGTTGTTGTTTATATTTTTCCTGTCAGTGTGCCCCGATGATTACTGACACACCAGTGTAACTCAGTTTGGACAGGTTTGGTTCAAGTGTTGAAAAACTCCAGAGTGAATCTTCAGCCGCTGTCCATCTAATGGCATCAGAGGCTGGAGCGAGCCCCCGACCACAGACAGCACTCAATCAGTCTGAGCCTTCAAACTGACCTTGCTCTGCAATCATCTAGCTACAGGGGATTAGACAATCACTCAAACCACCTGGAAAGGACTGTTTGTTCACATCCCACAGCCTCCATCATATTACAGATATACATCTTTTTTTTTTTTTTAAAGCCCAGGGATTCATCAATATTGCTTTGATGAGGGAGTTTTTCAATATGTCAATTGTTCGTTTATCTCTAAAATATTTTAGATTGAGGCATGCCTATGCACCCCTAATTGGACATTGTGGCTTGGTTATATTTACTATACAATCAGGATTATGAAGTGCTTTACAGGAGACATGTTGCCTCGACTGCTTTTAGCAATTACAGATACAGAATATCACATTGGCTCATTACTCTACATCTTTTTCTTCTTTAAAGTTGTTTTTTTTTATAATTGTTTGTCTTTGTAATTGCTGCAGTATTCAAAAGCAGTCTTACATTTTGACACTTATTCCCACCAGAGGGAGGGTGTCATGGAAGTGTCCCCCTCCCTGCCTCCCCCCCCAACAGCATCACCATGTTGCTTTGTGACAATTATTCCCTCTTCTCCTCCCAGTGGTTTTCATAGTTTACAGTTAGCTCTACAATTGCAAATGAGACGATCAAAGACTAACCATGACAGTAGATTGCACTGATATTGTTCTGTTTTTTTATTGCCTTTATATTTTTTGATTGGTGTCATTTTTGGCCTTATTTCAATAAATCTACTCAGAAAGTGCAGAATGTAGAGTGTTTTATATAAAAAGTCAGACAAATTATCACCCCTTCAATTTTAATTTAAACATTAATGCTATTTTTTTTTTTCTAAATGCAAATGTTATTCGGAGAGTGAAACAACATTCACGATCACGCTGTGTGTCAAAATGGACATGTGTGTTCCAGTGGAAGCACTAGTAGCGATCAGCATTAAATAAAAAGTGTAGCTGTGCTTTTAATTCAGTCCTTTAATTTGCGGGCTTGCTCACTTGATATAACATTCAGCAAGGCGTTGCTGATTAGCTGAACAGAACCGCATTAGAGCTAAGCACGAAGTGAAGGAGCATCCAGAACAACTGACACGTTTTAGCACTTTGGTATATACATGAAGGATGCAGAAAATATATTCAGCGCTTCCAAAGAAACCAAAAATTGTGTTTTGAATAGTCAGAATTTATTTACTCTAAACTTTTGTTTGTCCAGCAAAGCCATTGCATTGGAACTCTGTGCCCTTGAGAAGGTAAAGTGAACTTAAAACACAATGACAAATGTCAGTACATTATATATATTATGCATACAAATCTGATGCCAGCTGTTTAAAAGTAGCACCTGAGTACCTACTCAATGTCAAGCCTTTGCAAAAACGCAAATAAATGTGATACTCATGTCTTCATGTGGTACAAATAGAAGTTTTTTTTTTTAAATGCATTAACATGGCCATCTTCGTCTATGGTACAATTTCTGGTTTAAACCTGCTGCCCTAACTCAGTGACATCTGACCAAACAGTGAAAGGAAAATGATTATTGCATGAAGTGAGGGAGCCAGCTCAGGAGTGACTTTTCAACTCAAGACACCAAACATCGACTCGGCTCGTTCCTTGACTCACTGCTAAATGTCACTGTGTTACTACAAATGAGAGGGATTTGCTGGCGGTCATTTTCAATCACGCAGCAGCATCTCTCTCATCATCTCAGTAGTGTTCTCTATAATAAAGCCTTGTTTCAGGAGCAAAAAAAGCCCTGTCGCATCCTTGCTTTACGTGATTTTTCCTGCATCCAATTACGGGCCACATTAGGGTAATTTTCTCCCAGCGCTGCATTTGCATTCTGTACGAGACAGGCGACAGGGATGTCAGTCATTAATCATGGCCCAATGAGGGCTGTCAGAGCATTGTCATGCTTGTCAAATGTCTGCTCTCTAAACTCCCTCCAGTTATCAAATCTAGATCTCTGACCCACCTGCAAAGCTTGACAGAGCTGGAGGTGACCTTTTTGAGCAGGTAAAAGCATGGAGGAGGGGGATGTGTGTGGGTTTATCTGTCTCCATGTCCTTCTTCCTCCCGCACTTGCCCCATGTCACTCTCTCTTTGTGCGTGTGTGTGTGTGTGTGTGTGTGTGTGTGTGTGTGTGTGTGTGTGTGTGTGTGTGTGTGTGTGTGTGTATGTGTGTGTATTCTGTTGTCTGAGATCTTAATTAGCTAATCACTGTTTGTTGCTTGTGTTTTCTGGGTTTGCACAGCTGATAAAAACATAATAGCTAACTGAGTTCTAACAGAGGCTGGTGATTGTGTGCGAACATAAAGAAGAACCCAATGATTAGATAGTGCTAAGCAATGCTAATTCAGCTGTGACGATGCAGGAAAACAACAAAAAGCACTGTTTTTTAGAGCCTGGTGGTGACAATAAATCCATGCCTGAAGCGCCAGATGTGAGACAATGAAATGTTTGCACTATTTGAATTGGCTTTATGTCACCTCTTCTTTTTCGGTCACTCCAAATAACACCTTGATGTCCATTATATGCACACATAATTGCTATATTGATTTTCCCTGTTGCTTCTTTCTTTTCATCCCACCGTGCTTTCGCTTGCCATTGTTCAATAGATGTTCTTGAAAGTAAAGGTTGATTGGCTAGAATAATACTGAGTTGGAAAGGGATTAAAGTACCATACCAAAGCTTTTGCCCAATTAATAAAAATCACACATATTTTACGTTATTGCTGTCGACTTTTCAAACCACACTGTGGTATTTTAGATTTTTTTTATTCTGTCTGTTTTTTTCTGTGCATATTACCATTGCATAAACATGTGTTTGCTCAGATGTGAACTTGTTCAATCCAGCACAGTCAGTTTTGTTGTTGTTGCCACAAGTTTATTTTCACAAGTTTATGGGAAAGGAACAAAGAGCAATGGATATGTGGAAGGTAGGAAAAAGATGATAACAAATTCAAAAACACACATGCCTATAAGTTGCAAATAACAATGTAAATATACATGATATGGAATAAACAGGTTAAAATAAGCAGGTATGGGATATATAGCAGATAGACCAGATAAAGAGATAGGTAAGCAAAGTAAACATACAGTGTGGGGTATATTATTACATTCATTATCCATTTAGTAATCTAGCAACAATACAACAACAAATAAAAACCTCTAACCATGGAAATTGATTATATATTCAAACCACAAACACAACACACTCTGCATCAACACTGTTGTTTTGTTTGATCTTCCGGATTTCAAAGAGGAGGTAGAGGCGTCCTACCATCGGAGAGACTCTGACAATAAACTCCATGGAGGAAGAGCTTCAGGGACTTGCTGCCTTAACTGCAGGAAAGCTGCGTGTGTGCTGAACGAGAACAGACTTGTCAGGCACAGTGGCTGCCCTGTGATGCTGTCTTTAGATTCACACAAAGAACTCGCAGTAAAAGCACTTTCTCTGATGTACTTCCTTACTGCGATAGGGCATGGTATGAACTTAGTTTCTCTTTATTACCTATCAGGCAATCCAAAGCTATACATGTTTTATCTTAGTTTTTTACTTAGGCAGGAAAACCCTAAAGGGGAAATATCGAGAGAGTGGTAGTTTTCTTAATGAATTTAAAGTAACAAACATTTGTATACTGATACATTTTTCTTTTCTTTTCTTTTTTTTCTTTGGTGCCCCCATGATTTTTCATCTAGCACCACTATGAGGTTGACAGTGTTGGTTTTGAGTGAAAAGGTTTATCAAATATTGATGGATTGCCATGAAATTTGCTACATATATTCAAGGTTACTTTGGTGATCCTCAGACCTTTCTTGTAGTGCCACAAGTTGGTCAAAATACCAAATACCTACAAAACAAATAGCACTCAAACTATTTAATACTTGACATAAATGCATCAATTAAAACCGAACTGAATGGTTAAATGTTAATTACTCTCGCATTGCTAGACCTATGTCCTGTGGAGTAAGGTCTGGTTACACTTCAGATACATTTTGGGATAGGAGAAAAAAAATGCCCTGGGTTGTTTGCATTTCACTAAACCATTCACAGTCGTCTTGGGCAGCGCTAAGCTCAGGACGTAGAGAAGGTAGCTCTGCAAAATAGCCTGGGGAAGGAACTTGTTTTGGTGGAACATTTGCATCCCGCAAAAGAAAATGCCACATACAATAAAAGATAAAGTAATGTGAGCTATAAATTAGCTGGATACATGGTTAAATGTAATTTGCTCTCACCAGTGTATCGCTGTGTGTATTTCGTCCATAACAATCCCAATCAGTCCCATGTTCCAGTTAGATGGTAAAAATTGTTAACATATTTTTTGTAAATCTTTACAAGCATTCTCCCAAAGAACCAAGCACGCCAGCCTTGTTGCACAATTCAAATATTCTTAGCCATTTTCAGGGTGTAGCTTGCTAGATCGAAGTTTGCTGTTGTTTCCTGAAGCGAAGGGATTTTGAGAACAGCAACACACAGAGAGCACCGGATATCAGGCAATTATCCTGGAAATTTACTTCCGTTGATCCAGACTACAGATACTGTGATCACTGGGAAGGGCAGCGCAGACACATTACAGGAGTGCCTACTTACAGTAGCATCAACAATATCACTAAAATGAAAAAGAAAATATTGCAGTTCACAGTAATATCATTACAAAGTACATAATACGTAAATGGCTATGGCCTTTAGCACTTTGCAAATCTTCTCAAATCAGGCTTTCAGAAGTGTGCCATAAGCATTTTAAAAATAAAGACACACCGCTGCATTGATTTATTTTGCTGTATCGTCTACTGTCTCCTATCAGTAATTGCTGTCTAATGGCAGGGGGAGATTTTCTGGCATGGCTTCGGCTCTCTAATGTCTAAGGGGACAAGGTCAATGTTAATTACCACCAATTACCCAAAATTTTGACTAATCATTTAGGTCTTCTATGATGGCAGTGAAGAGCGCTTTCACTGACCCTCTTTCAAAACCTCCCATAAATACTCAGCTGAGATCATACTGAATGAGGCTATTCAAAGGGCCCAGCCATATGTTTTACATCATTGTCATGGTGCTCAGTCCACTGGGTGACTACTTGTGCCTCTCTAACAGAGACATTGTCAACCTGGAAGAAGTCCTTTTTTTTTTTTTCACATATCACCCAGATTTCTCATCAGGTTCATCTGGTGTTACTTGAGTTCCACATGTTGCTTTGAGGACTAGTTTCCCCGCTGTTTAAGTATTTATGTCTAACAGAGATGTGGAGAACATTTTTTTTGCAAGGCCCCAGGAGTCATTTCTCAAGGTTGAGCAGAGATGGGAAATAAACTCTTCAGGACCTCTGCCCTCTGGTTGTTGAAAGTCACCACAGGAGGATGAATCTGTTGAATGAATCTGGGTCAGTGTATCTTTTGGTCATTCGATTTTCATTTCATAAACAGGTATTAAAAAAACAAAAAACAAATAGTTGTTTGATTTTCGTTTTAAAATACATAATTTTAAATTGAAATACAAGGCGTTTTTTCCTTTTCATGGTCAAAAGGGGATGAGAGCTATTTAAAAATATGCTTTGATATTCATTTTCTATTTCATATAACAAAAAATAAAATCACTCGAAAATAGAAACAAAAAAGGCCTGTTTTTTCATATTCGAAGATCAAAAAGTCCTAAGAAATCCAAGTGGTGGAAAGTATTGAAAAATACTGAAATCAGTAATGCCAGTTTCCCATTGCAGCCTATGTCAAAGAGACACTACAAGTGAATAGGGAACATATTTCAACTAACAGATATCTCCATTAAACTTCCCCAGTTGATTATTTACATTAAGACAATAATCTCTTGTATTACAAGTACTCTGAACGTGTATGTTTAATTATGCAAATGACTGAGGCATTGTCTAATTAATATGTGCTAATTTGCATAAATAATGGTGTTTCAGTATTTTTCAACTTGGATTTGAACTTATACAGTATTGAGGAGACTTTTATGAGTAATAAACATTTGTCAGATTTTCTGTTGCAATTTGTGGGAGATTCACTCCTTTTTTTCTCACTAATTGCTTGTGCTATCTCCACCCACTGAGAGACAACTTCGCCGCGAAAAGAGTCAACCAGCTCAGGAAATAACAGACTTTCAGTTCACGGCTGTAACATT
The DNA here is from genome assembly GCF_010015445.1 of Perca fluviatilis. Classification (NCBI taxonomy): domain Eukaryota; kingdom Metazoa; phylum Chordata; class Actinopteri; order Perciformes; family Percidae; genus Perca; species Perca fluviatilis. The sequence continues at coordinate 21,873,245 of NC_053121.1, forward strand.
ACTGTTACATTAACGTTACAGCGCCAAGGTCTGATCCCAGCAAACTTTCTGTTGAGTTTGCTGATCTGGCAGAGAGTCACAGGCGGTTCAGGATCAGATCATGGGGATCAGACCTCCGGTGGTGGGTCTAATATTAGCTGCTGCCGTTTTCTTCAAGTAGCAGCTAGCTAGCAGCTAGCCATCAGCCCGTTGTGACCATAGGTTGTGACCCGGGTCCCTGTTGCTGACTGACTCTGGTTCGTGTGCGAAGCTAGTGTGACCTGCACTAGCTAACATTAGCTGGGTATCAGATGAATCTGCTGAGCTTGTGTTTTATTCATGGGTGTATTAAGGTTTTATTTCCTTTGGCAGATAGTGATATGGTTTGATGCACTATGCCAGGGATGCTAGCTAGTTGCTTTTAGTCTGAGTATGTAAGATAACCAAACATAATTTAAATATAACGTGCAAATAGGGAAATAAATGTGTAACGTTGTATATAAAATAAAGTCCCCTGAAATGAATAAAAGTAAAACATATGTATTTAGTCCATACAGTCTATGGTCACATCAAGTATCCTCCCATTTCTTGCAGAAAATCCTCTTGCACCCCCACTTCCCTGTGATATGCGCACAGAGATTTCTGCACATGACAGGCCTTTTGTTCGCCATGTCTAAAATCACATCAGAGAAGGAATCCAAAGTCATTTTAGCCTGTGCTGAAAGCAACACTGGTACACTGGTGCTGTTGCTTTGGAAATGACAACATCCGGTCTCAGAATATAAAAAAAACACCATCACATCAAAAACACTTTTTTCATTTCTGTTTTCTAGTGATTTTATTTTTTGTTATGTGAAATAGAAAATGAAAATGAAAGCATATTTAAAATTTCTCTCAACCCTTTTAAACATGAAAATGTATGCCTTGTATTTCAATTTTCAAATCCATTTGTTTTTTGTTTTTTAATACTTGTTTATGAAAGGAAAATTGAATGACCAAAATATACACTGACCAATCTGCCACTGCTACATCTCTCTTTCTCTTTTTGTATTTCCCTTTGTCTATCTATTCTCTTTTACGTAACATTATGTATTTCGTCAACAGTTCTTCTCATGTTCTTCAAAAGATCATTTTTTTATATCAACGGGGTATCAGATATATTTTAACAAAGGTTAAATAGGACATAATATGCATTATGTTTCTGTAGGTAGTAGCAGACAGTAGATTTAAGTTGAATTTGAATATATTTTATTTTTTGTTAAATAGATAGCAGGTAGAATCACCAGGATTTTTTTGACAGACAGCAGAGTTGAGTCCACTATAAAGAAGAGTCAACTTGCACAGCAGGATAATATTGATTCTTAAGCCACCCTGTGACAAGGCCATCTTCTCTCTCCAAAATCTTTTACATTAACTTTACATGAGTCAGTCTATTTTCTGGTCGGTAACATTCTTCTTTGTGTCGGAGCAAATTTAATTTGGTCTTTCAGGGCTTATCACAACCATCTCATTTTCTCTCTCACAAAAAAAGCTACAGTTTCATCCATCTGCTGACCTCATTTTCATGGCCAGGCTGAAATCTTTGAGTAGAATTTTCTGTGTGTGTACACTCAGCCGTCCCTTAGATGTCGTTGGCATGTCTCCGAAGCAATTTTCTCAACTATGAATAATTCACTAGATATTATTCCAAAGGTCATCTTATAGTAATTAGTACCCTGCTGTTGACTAAACAACCTCAGGGTACCTGATGGCCAGTTTAATTACAATTTGAAATGAGTGTACTGTTTGACAATCTCTATATGTTCTCCTGACACTTCAACAGATGACACCTTGAGAACTAAGTAGGCTAACAATAAGTTGGCTTGTTAGCACATGGGGATGGAGGGTGTGTGTGTGTGTGTGTGTGCGTGTGTTTGTGTGTGTGTGAGGGGGGGGCGAGAAAAGAAAAAAGAAACTGAGAGGGCTGTTAGGATCACAACGTCCTTTCTGTTCAAATATGCAGTAATTACTGGAAATGCAGATTGGTGAGGTTGGGTATGCATGTATTTTGACAGTGTGGACATCCTCTGCACTGTCACTGTCTCATTATTAGCCAATTACCATGGAAAAGTAATGGTGATGGTCACAGCCGGCTCTCTTAAGGAGATTGGGGACTGAACATATGCTGAAGATGCGGCAAGATGACACAGTCCAGCAAGCCTTTGGCACGTTACAAGGTACATGACATGGTTCTTTGTGTCGCGCGACTTAGGAGTCAGTGCAGAGATATCCTGTCATGTCTTGTTGTCGTGAACATCAACCCCTGCACCATACTGTAAGGTTGAGGTTTCCTCTGTGAGGGCTTGTATGTATTCATAAGAGAACAGTGGATAAACATCTAGGAAGAAGGGCCTCAGGTAGGACACACTGCCCAGGGGCATTTTCAAAACTATTGCAGAGTTTGCCTTTGAGGCATGAAAGCTCATGGATAGATGGATGGACACATGGGTGATGGATGGGTGGGTTACATGGTTGGATGGATGAATGAATAGATACACAGTACAGGTGTATAACAAACAATGGTAAAAAAAAAAGTTTAAAAAAAACAACTAAAATGCCATGTACAGTACAAAGCTTTCTGTGTCTATAATGTATATGAGGCCAAATGGCCACAGGTGGAGTAGACAGCCTCCAGGTATTAGTGAAGATGCTGAGAGATGACGACGCACAGTAGAGTCTAAAGTAAATCAAAGTTGACATTCTGAGCAGCCACTGCGCATGAATAAATACATACTTTTTTCTACTCCTGGCATAAACTTACATTTACTGCTTGGCCCAAGAACCAAAAAGCTGAAATTAAGGTTTATTGTGTTGTATTGATTTTCCTCTCCAATTTATAGGCTACTTCCTAGAGTCTATGGCGTACACTTTTATGATAATGGCTGGACAGTCTAATGAGTGACGGGAAACTCATTGATTTGTATTGTTTGACCAAATCAAAAATGTAGGAATTGATCGATGAGTGCTCTGCCCTTCCTAAACATAAACCATCCAAGTGCCCTTTAGACTCTAAAGGTGCGACTAGCTACATTTTAAATTGTTTTCATCACATACATTTGAGGTTTATTCACATATAAAATGGAAGAATTTGGCTTCCTCTATAAATGAAAAATCAGCAGTTGAGTTTCATTCTAATTTCATGATAACTGCTACAATGTTTAAAACATTACTGAATTGTCAGGGTGAAAACACAGAGCACGCTAAAATCCCAAGCACCAAGGGTGCTATTGATACCATGGATGGTATAATACCTGTCTGCGATTAACTTAGCAAAGTTAGATGCCATGTTCACATTGTGTGGAATGGAATGTAGTGATGGAATTGATATTAAGTGGATTGCATGACTAACTAGAAAATGCATTTCCTGCAGAAAATGCTTGTGAATGCTGAAAAGGTAAATTGCTAAGGCTAAACTGGATTGCTGGCACAATTGTGTAAGAAGAAGGCGAAGTAGTGAGAATAGTTGGAAAAGTGAGAATGGTTTTAATTAGTACGAATTTATATTGAAAAGGGTCATTGTATAGCATGATGAATAAAGTGATAACAAAGTCATAGTAAAGTGTGTTAAAAAAGCCATTAAAAAGTAATTGTATGTATGGTATGTGGAAAAAAATCATAGTTTAGCATGTCGAAAAAAGTTATAAAAAAAAGTCATATGTCGAAAAAAGTGATATTATAGTATGTTGAAAAAACTCCCAGTATAGAATGTTAAAATTAAGAGTAAGCTGAAAACTCTCCTCTTTGATAAAGCTTATAGTTAGGGAGTGAGCAGTGGCAGCGTTTGCCTAGACTGTCGGGGAAGGGTGTGTAGCTGCAGTCGTGGCGCACCTCTTCCCTATCTCTGCTTCTCCTCATAGTTGTCAGATTTAACTACCAGACCTTTTTAGGCTGGCAGTTTGCCTTGGACTAGCTCTTAGTTATGTTGCTATAGGTTTAGACTGCCAGGGGACTTCCTTTGACACACTGAGCTCCTCTCTCCTCTCTCTTTCCATCTGTCCCAGTAATGCTTGTTACTAAATTAGCTCCGGGGTGTTTATTCCCTGGAGTCCTTATGTTTTCTCGCTTCAAAGTTTTCCTTGGATTGGGGCGTCACCTGGATCCTGGTTGCAGCTGCTGCCGTGGTCGTGCTCGACACCTTGCTACGCCCTGCACTGCTACTACTAATAATTCTAGTCATAGTTCTATTATATTTATTGGTACTATAATTGGCACTGTTCATCATACCAACTGCTATATTTATTATGAATCACATTTCTCCATATCTGTATATATGTCTGTGTCTCTGTATTTCAGTTTCTCTGTGTCCCAACCAGCAGTGTCAGATGGCCGCCCACCAAGAGCGGGTCTTTCCGAGGTTTCTGCCTGTAAAAAAGTTTTTCTTCGCCACTTTCGCACCAAATGCTTGCTTGTGGGAAATTGTTTGGTCTTTGTAAATTATAGTGTAGTCTAGATCTACTCTATCTGTAAGGTGTCATGAGATAACTCCTGTTATGATTTGACACTATAAATTAGATGTAATTACATTTTTTTTGAAAAAAGTCATAGTATAGTATGTTGAAAAAGTAATCGCATAATATGTTGAAGAAAGTGATAAAAAAAGTCATGGTATAGTATGGCAAGAAAGTATTAACAAAGTCATAGTATAGTATGTCAAAAAAAACATTAAAAAGTCATAGTATGGTATGTCGAAAAAAGTAATTAATAAAAGTCTATTGTGTGTTGAAAAAAATTTCATAAAAAAACTGGATCAGAGATCTACAGCAACTACTGGCTGGTTGTCTGTTGGAGCAGTGCTACCCACAGAGCCACTGCGCAACCAGTGAAAACATGCTGAAAACAGTCATAGTATGGAATGTCGAAAAAAAAAGTGATATAAGATATAAAGCGAAAAAAAGTCATAGGGCCCTATCTTGCACTCAGCGCATTTGCCTTTGTACACCGACGCATGTATCATTCCTATTTTGCACCCGACGCACAGCAGACTTTTATATATTAGAGGAGGTGTGTTCCGATGCAAACGTCCCCTGGTACTATTTTGCAGTTTCAGAAAACAATTCCGTCACTGACCAGGAAAAACCTGGTCTAAAGTCAGTGGCGCTAGTCTAAAGTCAGTAGCGCGTTATTCAGATGCTATTTTAGGAGCGCATGCTTGGCCATAATGTAGCGTGTGCACAACGCGCATACACTTCTCTCATCTAAACGGACGCAGCAGTTCCCATTTTTGCAAACCATACATAATTACAAAGAAAAATATTACTGAAAATGCGCTTCAGGTGTTTGGATAGATCAGGAGGCACTTTACAGTACAGTCCTCAAAAAGGCGTTTCATACTTGCGTTTCAGATCGTTAAAATAGGACCCATAGTATAGTATGTCAAAAAGTGATAAAAAGTCATAGGATAGCATGTCAAAAAAAGTGATTAAAAAGTCATAGTATAGTATAATCAAAAAAGGCATAAAAGGTTTAGGATAGCGTCTTGAGAAAAATCATAAAAGTCATAGTATAGTATGTTGAAAGAAATCATAAAAAAGTAAACTATAGTGTGGTCTAGATGTCTATCTGTAAGGTATCCTGAGATAACTTCTGTTGTGATTTGACACTATAAATTAAATTAAATAAAAAAAAAATTATGGTATGTATATTGAAATATGTCAAAAAAGTCAGTATGGTGTGTCGAAAAAAGTCATAAAAGGTTTACTATAGTGTGTTGAGAAAAATCATGAAAGTCATAGTATAGTGTGTTGAAAAAAGTCATAATAGTATGTTAAAAAATGTCATAAAAAAATCATAGTATAGTAAGTCAAAAAAAGTCATAATATAGTGTGTTGAAAAAAGTCATGAAAAAGTCATAGTATATTAAGTCGAAAAATTCAAAAAAAGTCATAAGTATAGTATGTGGAAAAAAGTCATAAACAGTCATAGTATAGTATGACGAAAAGTCTGTACATGCCATAAAATGCACATAAAATCTTGTTTCGATCCATAAACATGGCAATAAATAAAAAAATTAATTAAATGCTTTGTATTCCTGTAAAATAAATAAAAAATAAATGTTTTTATTGTTTCTGTTCCTGTATTTACGTAATTTTGCAGTGGTAGCAAGCAGGCTTTTAACCCAACACAGGTACCTTATGTGTCTAGAACCAACCTAATTCGCTACCAACTCTTGCCTTATTTGACTTCTTCATTTTGGGTGTGAAACCTGAAAACAAACAGACCATAATCAGGTTGAAACCCATGACCATTGGAGCCGTCTAAAGAGCATTATATCACACTGAGCCATCTTATCTGACACTCTCAGCATTATTTCGTAGCATATTTGACTTCTTCATTTTGGGTTTAGACCTTAAAATTCAATGATCCTCACTGGGTTTGAACCCACAACATTTAATATTGAGGCAGATCACCAGGTATTGAACACACTGAGCTATTTACGAAGCTTGAAATTGAGCGGTTGGATGGTGTGTTTATTGTTCAACGTTACTGAGGCTAGAAAATGAAAAAGTATAGTAGTATAGTCATAGTATAGTATGTCGAAAAACATCATAGTATAGTATATCGAAAAAAATATAAAAAAAGTCATAGTGTAGTATGTCGGAAAAAGTGATAAAAAAGTCATAGTATAGTATGTCGAAAAAAGTCATAGTATATGTAGAAAAAAGTCATAGTATAGTATGTCAAAAATATTTTTTTAAAAGTCATAGTAAAGTTTGTTGAAAAAAGTGATAAAAAGTCATAGTATAGTATGAGGAAAGAAGTCATAGTATATGTAGAAAAAAGTCATAGTATAGTATGTCGAAAAAAGTGATAAAAAAGTTTAGTATAGTATGTTGAAAAAAGTCATAGTATAGTATGTCGGCAAAAGTGATAAAAAAAGTCGTAGTGCGTTGAAAAGTCATATGTCGAAAAAACGTCATGAAAAGGGCCAACCCAAACAAAAGTAATAAAAAAGTCATAGTTAATTATGTCGAAAAAAGTCATAGTACAGTATATGTCAAAAAAAGTCATAGTATAGTATGTTGAAAAAAGTTTAAAAAGAGCCATTGTATAGTACGTAGAAAAACAAGTCATAGTATAGTATGTCCAAAAAAGTAATTAAAAGTTTTTGTGTAGTATGTTGAAAAAAGTGATAAAAAAGTTATAGTATAGTATACCAAAAAAGTATTAAAAGTAAATCATAGTATGTCTGGTATGAAAAAGTCATAGTATAGTATGCCGAAAAAGGTGATAAAAAAAGTTGTATAGTATGTCGAAAAAAGTGATAAAAAAGTCTAGTACAGTATGTTGAAAAAAGGCATAGTATAGTAATTCGAAAAAAGTGATAAAAAGTGATAGTATAGTATGTCGAAAATGTCATAGTATAGTACTTCGGAAATAGGGATGGGCGATATAGACGATATGCAATATAAACGATACAAAATTGGCCTACGATAGAGATTTTAATTATATTGCACTATCGCGATAAATCATGTTGATGACGCAATCTACCCGCGAAGTTTAGAGCCACGAGCTGCAATGCGTCATCGTCATCTTGAGTAAACATGACTAAAAGCGAAACAAGGAGCTGGTGAAAAAGACCGGTGCAACATCCATTATTTGGACTTGGTTTGGATTTAAGCCGCTACAACGGAGCTGTGGTCGAGCCGTACCATGGAGCCTTTCACCAGCCTGACCTTTCACTATATAACGGACGACTGGAATCTTGGCAGCCGGTGTTTGCAGACGTTGTACTTCCCCGCTGAACATACAGCCGTGAGTGCGTGTGTGCGTGTGTGCGTGTGTGCAGCGGCGGAGTGGGACCAAAAAATGTACGGGGACGTTTACGGCCCCTGACGTACGGGTTGAGCAGAGGCTGCACCGTTTGACCAGCAGGCAGCGACACCAGGCAGCCGGATGGGAAAGTATTTTCAGTACAGTGTCTGTTCCTTAACTAAACAGACACCAGTTTTTCCTGTTCTCTGCATCTTCTTTCAATGAAGGAATACTTTATAATTCGGATAAAACTTATGGGATAGCTACGATCATCTCATCCTTGGAAGCTGCCATTTGTCTAGACTAATCTCGTTGCGTCACACCTAAACCCGCCTCAAAACCATGCTGATTGGTCGGTCGTTTGGCGAACGGCTCCAAATTTTCTCTATCTCAAGATGCCAGACTGATCTGCGAGGAGAAAACTGGAGGTCGCGAGATTACGGCATTCTCACGAGGCTAATAGTATAGTATGTCGACAAAAGTGATAAAAAAGTCGAAGTATAGCATGTCGAAAAAAGTCATATTATAGAATGTTTAAAAAAAATATATATATATATATATATATATATATCATAATAGTGTGTTGAAAAAAGTCATATGTTGAAAAAAAGTCATGAAAAGGGCCAACCTAAACAAAAGTTATGTTGAAAAAAGTGATAAAAAAGTCATAGTATAGTATGTCCAAAAAAGTGATAATATAGTCTGTAAAAAAAAAAGTGATAAAAAAGTCATGCTATAGTATGTCGAAAGAAAATTGTATAGCATGTCGAAAAAAGTGATAAAAAAAGTCATAGTATAGTATGTCGACAAAAGTGATAAAAAATTGTAGTATACTATGTTGAAAAAAGTGATAAAAAAATCATCGTATAGTATGTCGAAAAAAGTGATAAAAAAGTCATAGTATAGTATAGAATGTCGACAAAAGTAATGTTATAGAATGTTAAAAAAATTGTAGTATAGTGTTTTGAAAAAAGTCATACTGTATGTCGAAAAAAGTTATTAAAAAGTCAAAGTCTGTCGAAAAAAGTCATAATATAGTAAGTTGAAAAAAGTAATAAAAAAATGACATAGTATAGTCTGTCGAAAAAAGTCATAATATAGTATGTCAAAAAAAGTGATAAAAAAGTCATAATATAGTATATCGAAAGAAAATTGTATAGCATGTCGAAAAAAGTGATAAAAAAGTCATAGAATATTATGTAGAAAAAAGCAATAAAAAAGTCATAGTATAGTATGTTGAAAAAAGGGATAAAAAGTCATAGTATAGTATGTCGACAAAAGTGATAAAAAGTTGTAGTATACTATGTTGAAAAAAGGGATAAAAAAGTCATAGTATAGTATGTCGACAAAAGTCATATGATAGAATGTTAAAAAAATTGTAGTATAGTGTTTTGAAAAAAGTCATACTGTATGTCGAAAAAACGTCATGAAAAGGGCCAACCCAAACAAAAGTGATTAAAAAGTCAAAGTATAGTATGTCAAAAAAAGTGATTAAAAAGTCAAAGTATAGTCTGTCGAAAAAAGTGTTTGTGGCCGAAGCTGTTTTCAGTGAAAGAGCTTAAAAAAAACTGCTGGTGAATGTAGTGGAGCACTCAGCTGCCAAAGATCCAGATATTCAGAGAAAAATTATCACTAAGGAGTTGGTGGAGACACAACTCCAAATGAATGCTATAGTCGCTGTGTCCATCAACGGACACCACCATCTTTTGAACATAGCCATACTGAGAAATACAGAGAGAGTTGTGTGCAGCTGATTAGGTTTGTAGCAACTCATTTGGCAATGGCTTGAATGCAACGGACGCTCATTAATATCAAAAAGTTACGCACTAAAGCTTTAAGTGCAACTTCCAGGAAAATTTTAGGTTTCACATTCCACCAACCTCAAGTTTAGCTGATGCCTCTATAGTGGCAGAAAAATAATTTAATGTAATCCAAAAATGATCCCAGTGCGTCATCAGATAGTAAGGAAACATGCTAACTATCTTTTCTGACAACATTGCCAGTATTTTCTCCTTTTGAAATTGCCGTTCCGTGACAGAGTTTCTGTTTTGGCCTGTGTGTTGTTATCAACTGCCAAGTTTGACAGCCAGGCCGGGTTACCAGATATACCTGTAAAAACGTATACCCAGAAGCATCCACAACAATGTTGCTAGACGCTTGTCTCACATAGCCAGACATTGCTTCACAGCACAGCACAGCACAGCACAGCGGAGTAGCTAACGTTAGATGCTGGCTACATTGACAGTCATAAAAGCCCGTGCTCACGCGGAGCTCTGTACCCAACTGACAGGCACACTTTTTCGGCTTAGAAGTACGGTAGGAACCGCTAAAAACACATCAACCCCGCTGTCCTCTCCACTCGACGGACAGACACACTTCCTCGGCTTAGAATTACGGTAGGAACCTCTAAAAACACAACAACCTCGCCGTCCTCTCCACTCGACGGACAGACACACTTCCTCGGCTTAGAAATATGCTGAGAACCGCTAAAAATAACACTACCTTGCCGTCCACTCCACCAGACTGAACACACTTTATTGTCTTAGAATTACGGCAACAATCGCTAAACACACTGCAAACTCACGGTCCTCTCTTCCCGATTTACAGCCCCCCTCTCTTGGCTTAAAATAACTCACTGTTGTCGGCTACGGCCGCTGAACAGGCTGCAAGTTGTGAAAAGCCGTGGCCCGCTTTCCTGGTCCTCCGGTAACGTTAGCTAGCAGTTAGCAGGGTTAGCATGGCAGCGTTAGCCAGGACCAGTCGGGATCACTTTACTGGCTGGTGTCTCAAGTGTTTTTGCGAGTACTCGGGTACTTTAGCTATATAATTCAAAGTAAGTACACAAATGTTGAAATTACATAAAATCCCGTCCCTTGTAGCCGTGATTAATTTGCCTGAAACTAATGCTTACCTGTTCAGGAGGAAATTAGCCAACTCTGCGTCATTTTGGGCTCTAAGCTGTCTCCATCTTTCAAATACATATCCAATATTTACACACGGTTTAGGTTGGGTAGAATCTATCTCCATTGATCCTGTTTGTTTGTTTGCTACTTTCCTGGCTGTCAATGTAGCCAGCATCTAATGTTAGCTACTCCGCTGTGCTGTGAAGTAATGTCTGGCTATGTGAGACAAGTGTCTAGCAACATTGTAGTGGATGCTGCGGTCTCAGCCTGGCAACCTCCGTGAACTTCGAGTCTGGGGAGGAGGGGATGGAGGAGACAACTCTCTCCAGTATTTTCAATTTGTATTGCAGTAACTATTTTAAACCCTAGCTGTCAGTATTACATATTGCACCTTTAAAACAGTAAGTATCTGTCAATTACTTTTATAATGTTTAAAAAATATAATAATAATATTAATATATATTAATATAAAAATAATCCAAAGCATTAACTGCCTAAAAGAGACATATCGTGCAAAAAACCTGCTCAGTCCTTTGTTGGAAGTGTGAAAGTAAAACCCATTGTTGAGCCTACTCCTTGTTATTTTTTGCAGCTCCTTACCATGTTTAATAAGGGTTACATTTTTCTTCTTCTTTTCTCTTCCTATAAATATACAGATATATGTCGTAGGTTGAGTTGTATTACTTTCCAGAAACGATGAAGGTGAAATACCATGTCCAATGTGATTGGTCTTATATCATTAGCTTGTAATTGCCATAATTAGAATACAGTGACAGTATGCTCTCATGTCACATATATCAGTGTTCAGAAAAACCTAATCATATAACAATGTAAAGGACAAACGTGATCCGTGCATACTTTGACTCAATATTTAATGGCTCAAGTAAAATTCAATGACAAGAAAAATCATTTCACCATATGGAAGGTCATTTTTTTCATAGATTTAAATGGGATATCTTACAAAGGCATGACAACACAGACTGTATAGCTTTAACTGACCAAAACAGATTTGCTGGCAAGCATTGAAGCCTTCTCTCAAAGCAAAACTTTACCTGACTCACTGATGACTAATTTACAAGCATATACTTAAGTCTTATATCATATTTTGATACAGTTTTTTTACAAGATACATTTGTGTACATAAAATATTCTGGCAAGGTGCATGCCAGTACACACATATGTGCACACACACACACACACACACACACACACACACACACACACACACACACACACACACACACACACACACACACACACACATACACACACACACACACACACACACTCATACATGCAAGGAGACACATACTCCCTCACAAGATCACCTATAAACACATTCAAACAAACTCTCATCAATATTATGCATATGTAACCATTTACATTACAAGAGAGATTGTCATCTCATCACTTCTTATGTTTTTCCTTTTCCTTTTTATCAACATAGCGAATTTCAGTATTTAGCCTGTAGCTTTTAGTCTTTACTGTATGTGTCTTTCCAGTTTGTAATCAGTATTACTAGTTCTTAGGGGTACTGCTATGTACAGTTTAAAATCCAGTTTACCTGACAGTATAGATAGTTGTGTGTACGTGGAGGCATAGGTGGTATGCACACTTCACAAAGTTTGAATGTGTACACTGTGTAACATTTGTTTTGTTCTATAAGACAGACAAACAGGTAGAGCCGTAAACATCAATACTGACACTGAATCTAATGATGGATGCATGAACTATATAGTCAAGTGTCAAAAAAATGCCTTGTGGAGGTCCAAACAGTTCATGCAAATTATGACACAAGTTGACATGGTTTTCATGACACATATTTTAAATAGAAAAAATTCAGAAAATAAAAAAAATAAACAATGTTCAGTTTTATGTATACTATATTTGCTTTTAGGGCAGAGGGAATTAGAAAAAAAGGAAACTAACAGTGGGAGCAGAATCATGCAAAGTGAAAACCTGTGATCACCCTCCACATTTTGTCTACTTCACTGTGTGTTTTGTGAAAGATGAAAACCTTTGTTGCAGAGCAACTCTATTTACTCAGGGAGCCTCATTCTCCCCAAAAACAAATGCAAATTCATATGGTATGCTCTTTGTTTGAGAAATAGATAAATATATAAAACACCACTACTTTTACTTCTATAAGGGCAAGTGGTAAAACAAAATTGGACTGCAGTAGACAAAAAAAGTCATGTTGGTATCAAAAGCAACATCCTACAGATGTACATTCATGCAGTTATTATACTTTTCCCTTGAAGTTGTCTTTCAATTAATGTAGCTGCTGCAACATTACAATACACAGGAGTTATGTAGGCAGAGTAAGTGAAAACACAGTGAGCATTACAGATAGGTAATATTGTGCTAACTGTACACATGTGATTGGATACATTAATTCAAACAATCACTTTTTTTATTACATTGTGACAGTGTATTATCCCGTAAATATTCCATGGATATTCTCTTCCTCCGTCGTATGAGGAAGGGCACAATTTCATGTGTTATATTTATAAACACTCGAACTGTCTGCACTTCTTATTGTCAATGAATGGGAAAGTTTCTTAAAAACCTAATTGTTATTTTTCAGATTTATTTTTGTTGAAAAAAGATCCAACCAGGAATTTCTTTGCCCTACTTATTCACATAAATGTAAACAGAGACTGAAAATACTTTTTTTGGCAACATTTGGATAAAAAACAAGTGTTGGATTTGCATTTGTTAGATAAAATCCCAATTTTCAGTGACACCATGATGTATGTTTTCTTTGATATGTTCTCCTTTTGATTAAATATGTATTGTTTATACCATTTGATGAAACATGTCTGTACTATAGCAATGAAATGAGATGAAAAGTGATAGAGGAAAAAGAAGTATTAGTAAATGAGCTGAAATTGGATTCCCAAACTGGGACATTTTCATCAAGGGATGTTTATAGGAGAATGTATTTAAGTTGTTTGTTTTGAATTCAATTCATTTGCGTAATTGCCTGAGGTGAAATTGAAATGCCCCTTTTCCGTGTCCTTGACACACTGTTCCTTTAAGTGATCATTTCACTGACGCTCAGATAAATCCTCTTTATAATGATAAGAGTCCTGACCCCAAGTATCAGAGAGAATAGGTGTGGTAGCTAAGAGCATGCAAATACAATTTGCTTCGCGCCTTCCCTCAAGAATGCCACGTTGCATTATAGATTTAGGCCTGTTCCCAATTTGCAAGATGGTACAAGAAAATGAATCACATGAATCATATACCTGATGATGTAGACACCTGGCTTGGATGTTACTGGAAAGAAAAATGGATATCAGCAAAGTCACTTATTGCTGTAGCAATAGATTATACTGCACCCAATCTGTTAGAGCAGCAAGTTAGTCTGAAGTAGTTGTCATCATCAGAACAATTTACGCACACAGGCAATGATGCAGTGCATGTAGGATGAAAGCATGGCAAGGGGCAGCCTGCAGGGAGGTTTTTTCAAATACTGCCAATGCCTATCCCTACGATAACTGCAAAAATAACATTACCATCAATAATTTAGTTAGACTCCGGGCAGTGAAGAAATTCTTGCACCCTGGTCTATTATTCCAGTGTTAACACATAGTAAAAACTGATAATAGAAACTTTGCAGCCAATCTGAGTTGTATTAAAACACACAATAGCAATTAATAGCAAGAAAAAAAAGGTGTTATTAATGATATTATGGGAAGAGAGGGAGTGTTTAAAGCTGCTATTTCTGAGCACTTGTCACATTTTCATTGCCTCTGCACATGCAGAGCATGTTTCTGGCTAGCCAAGAGAACCATTCCAGACCTCCTAACCACAATGATGGTCGCTACTGAGATCACACATCAAAGTAATTAGAATAGAAAATTTCATAATTGGCTCCATAGCTGTTGTTACTGTGTGTGAGTGTTTCTGAGCAGCAAAATATGAGAAATAGAAACAAAGGGTACATTTCCAAAGCACATCTGTCTGCGCCTTTCAAGGCTAAGCTGCTGAGATAAAGATTGAACACTTTCTTAATAGAGTTGGCAGAGATGGAGCAACCACCATATGGAAAACATCTTGGGTATGTGTGTAAGTATTTTTTTTATATATTTTGTGTGGAATGTAGAATGCAAAAGATTACCGGTGTTGTCTACTATTGGCCTAGTTATGCTGTGTAGACTTTTTTTATCCTTCTGCAGTCCCCTGACCAAAATAGACGTCTGAAAAACGTTCAGGCAAAACAAAAGAAACATCTTCCACCACCAAAGGAGTTTGTGCTGCGTGTTATACAGAGCAATACTTCACTAGAACTTCAACAGAAACACCATCAACTCAGAGCTCATGATTAACATTTAGCCCAATTTAGCTCACTCAACACAAAGTACTGTATTTGCAAGTGTTTCTGCGCAGAGAAATAGTCTTTTAGGACACAGTTTCACTAAGCTGGGCCCAAGGGGCTTAAAGCCTACATTGCCCTTTCTTATCACTAAGCAAACATCACCAAACTGAAAGCAAATTATTTTTTTTTGTGATGGAACTACTTTGGTATAGAACTACCTTTATTTATTATATTGTACTGTAGATGGGCCTGCTATGTTAAGCCTTACATTTCCTTCCAAATGCTTTAGCTGTCAGACTGATCCCATGTAATTTTGTCTGAACAACATTATCATGATTGAATCCATTCTCAAATGTCTTTATCAGTAAAACGGAGCTGGTCAAAGTTATTCAAATTATGCATACCTCCACTCGTACGCATACATACTGATCATAAAGTCACTGACAACAAGCCAACTATGGATCGAGTCACATGTATGGCAGGGCGATGAAGATCTGTCTTTTACTCTTTTACAACTGGTGCTCATGTAAGAAAGAGCTGCTGCCCACGCCAGTGGGCGTCTGCTGCCCGGGGGAGGAGAAGCTCGCCAGGGGGATGACCTTGATGGGGTCCTCCTTCTTACTGCAGTGTCTATCCAGGGTGTTGTAGAACTGCGGCCGGTTGATCCCTTTGTCCAGTTCATCTTTTTTGGGCACAGACCTGCCCAGGGTATGGCGCCCATCCATGACCCCCATGCTGACCATGTTAGCTTTGGCTCCCCGGGTGCAGCTCTGCTGGAAGCCAAAAGAGGGCATTGTACCGGTTATGGCGGTGGTGATAGGGGTGGAGGTCGGGCTGTTGTTGCCAGGACCCTGGAACTGGGCCAGGGCTGGGGGCATCCAGCAGCTGTCGGAGTGGCCCAGTATCAGACACTCCTGGGTACAGGTCTCCGAGGCCTCAGCCAAGGCTTTCTGTAAGTTCACTTCAATGGCTGTAAAAAGGGAAAGGAAGAGAGAAAGAAGAAAACAACATTGTTATTCCAACAGGTCAGAACATACAGAGAATGCAAGGAGTTTACCAGGGTGCTGCAAAAGCACTGCATAAACTCATGAATCATAATGTAAGTCGAAGAAAGTTGTCGCCTTATCTGTGGTTGACCCACAAAATGTCAGCCTTTTAACGAAATGAAAGTCAGTGATAAATGTTTCATTTCATCTTGTAATGAGAAAAACACCAGCAGAGCATTTAATTTCCATTGGTATTCCCATGACTCTGTCTGTTTACCTACAATATGCAAGGAATTCCCTGCAGCTTAATTAGAGTTTAGAAAAAATTGTCTCACTCTTTGTGTCTCGGATTGACTTTACTCTGTTAAATATTTAATCAACATCTTAACAAAGCATTGTTTATTTTAATCACTGTCAATGATGCACACCTTATACCTTTCTGATTTTCCAGAATCCCAAATAAATCTGGTCAAATAAGAAAACTCAAACAGGGAGAGCTGGGTTTAATAAAATACCAATATCCCAGAATCCTGCAAGCATCATTAGCATTCAGGTACAATTAATATACATGGTTAATTGTGGCAGCATTTCGGTTGCATGCATGAAAGGGAAGAAAAAAATGAAAAGTGAATGACGATGCGACTGGGCAAGGCTAAGCACTCAAACTATTTTATCTCATTATCCCGGCAATGACATCACATGTGGAATGAGTCTGGGATGAGGCCTCAGCATTGAGCCTCAGCAATAAAGCCTGTCAAGCCAGATAATTAGAATGTAAAACAGTGTGCACCAAGGCAACCAGGAGCCTGCAGTGTTATGTTTCCTAGGCCATGCAAAGAAAAGAGGGGTCCTCATTCAAACATCACAACACTCCTCTAGGCCTCAGCTTCAAGCTGTCATGTAGAAATTATTTATTATATTTGCATAAGTAAGGATGCTATAAATATTTAAGCGGTCTTTCGACCCCCAGTACACAGGGACGACTATTTCCTTCACTCACACAAGTTCTTTGTGTAATTCTATTTCACGAACATCTATAAATCTTCTCGCCACCTTGTTTATTGTTTAATGGCATTCTACAAAATGAAAATTAATATTCTGATTACTCCACGTCAGTGATACCAGTCTGGCCTCCCAAATCTATCTAGATTGTTGTATAACGCTCCAATGCATTCTTTTATTTTTGTAATTTTGTGCAACCGCAGATTGAATAGCACAACGTCAACTTTAATTATGAGGGCAGTGTCTGAAAATGAATCGCCTGGTATTAATTGAGAGGATATATTTGGAGTGCCCACGTGGAGTCAAATCTGTCCTCTCCATATTGAACTGGAGCCTTGGAGCAGGAGTGTATAAATCCCCTGGGCGGTAAATGTGTCACCTTTCAGAGGGTCACTAACTTCATTAAGGCTAAAATGGATGCTGCCTTCTCATTCTCTGAGTTAGCACAATAGGGCCGAGCCAAGTCTCAGCCGTGCCCTGACTCAATGCTTCTCCAAATGTTTTCTGCTGTTGGTAATGCCTTTTCAGAGTACTGTCATTTTTGATGAGATAATGCTAATAGCATGAACTTGTTATTCCACAAGCATGCACTCTGACACACAAATAAATGTTCCTAACAGAAACACACATCCAAAAGTGTGTCCCTGCCAGATTTCCTTCCTCCTCCTTAACTTTAAATGATCAGTGCAGCCAGAGGTGAAGCTGTCTTTAACATAGCATACTTTACAAATGAAAGGGAAGTCTGTGGCTCTGTGACTTCACACAGCTTGAACTCACATCAGTTCTGTGTCAACAGCCTTCAGTGCCTACAAATTCTGTATGCAATATTTCACATCCAGCTTTTCCAAAAGAGATATGGGCCTGTACTATTTTCTATTCCTGTGGGATAGTTGGGATAGGCAGTGGCGGGTTTGGGAGGGTGGGAGCATGGCATAAGTGATGTCGCTGACAGCTCTGGCTGCTTTCGTCAGCTCGAGGTATGCCGCAGCATGCTTGTGATGCCGCTGTCTTTTGTATTCAGGGGAAACAACTGTACCCCGCGGAGCTTTCGGGAGGAATCACACATCACTGATGCCACGGATCCCCTGATGCTGAGACTTCTTTTCTACGTTCCCTTCAAGGAAATTTGAATGGCAGACAAGTGGGGATAATGGCAAACAATTGGATGTAATAGACAGCATGGCTTGGATCAGACCTTCTGTACTGTTCTCATTTGAGATGATTCATCTTCAGTGAGCAGTGGGGATGTGGTTGAAACAAAAGTGTGATACCTGCGTAGTTACTCTGCAGACTATACTGAACATCTAATACTAAGTTCACCTGCAATTACCCTGATTAAATGACTGCTGTTGACTACAGGAATGAAGTGGTATTCAATTCATGTTATGATTCCAAACAGCTTGCACGCTAATTTGACTGCTCTTTCATAAGGTTATCATCCATGGTCTTGTTGTGAATTTGTGGACAACCTGCAGTGCCACGGTCTTAGGTTTTCTAGTTGATCTTCTGGTTATATGCAAGGTCCATGCCAGTGGCAGCCTACAGTAATCTTGTTTTGCAACATCAACACATCCTTTGGCCAGCCACAGATCGAACACCGCTGCGTCACCCCTTCAGCTGACCTTTCATTCATGCGGTCAAACATTACAGCTTGTATAAACATTGGACATGTAAAAGAGAGAGGTAAGAGAATCCTGGATGCCATGCAAAAGATTACAGAAACACGTTTTTTTCTGCACTTAATGAAAATACAGCTGAGAATTTGACTGGACACACTCTGTATTATGTGATTACTTAAACTCTTTTAACTTAGAAATGTAAGAGGGTTGGACACAATAACTTGAATGCTTGCTATCTTTGGCTGCAATCCAATCCAATTTAGTGGCCCCAGACAACTGTGTCAGACTTTTTTCCAGGGTAAAAAGTAACATGAGCACCAGTATCACATAAGCATCTTTCATTCTAATGCAGTCCAGTACACTACCTATGACATGAGCCCACTAAAAGCTGAATAAAAGCCTTTCTGAGCCAGTCTTAACAAAAACTTCCCTCAAAATTGTTTACATATTTTGTATTAGGTTGTAGTATAGTGTAAATATGTTCAACTTATTGTATCCAGCCCCTCTTTAAACACAGTTTGTAACATTTCAACAAGCTGGCATGCAGGTGATTCATTGATAATAATGTCTCTTAAGTGCACCACTGATACTGTAACATCCCAGAAAACAAATCCATGTTCTATTTTAAAACAATTAACACACCAGTGTCTCCACTACAATGTTTTATAACAGAGGTGAATATGTGGCTACACTTGTTGTGTGTGTTTGGCCATTTCTGTTTTGAATATTAATACAGGTTGTAATGCTGAAATAATAAGCAGTAATTAAAATTCCCAGGCCCATGCTGCAGCATGCTAATGGTGAGGTTACTGTACACAGTCGCTAATATAAAGATAATTGGTAAAATTTTGGCATAGAGTATGTAATGTAATGATTTGATTTAGCCATGATAAACAATGCACAGCTCAGTCCCATGAGGTTGTTAAATTTCTACCATACCAGCCAGATCTCTGGAATTTTGACATTTTTTATGTATTATATTTGACCTTATTATTATACTGGTATGCTTTCAATCTCACTTATTTTCTCTAATGGCCATGAAATCCACTAACGCAACTACAAGTTCTGACAGGCAGACACACGCACACAGCTAGGATGCATGTTAACCAGCGTTTCAGTACAATAGCATGAGATATTTAACATGACAGTTGATGATATTTACTGACATGGCTAGTTACATCTTGATGAGCTTCACATCAAGGTCTGCACACATATCACGATTCATCTTATTATTTCAGGATGCACAAACTCATTATTGCTAATTAAAAGGATAATTGCATGCATCTAGGACATTAAATTCCTCAAACAACCATCAGGAAGATGGACTACGCCTCTGACTCATTCTACAGTGTTGATTGGTGTCTTTTCATTTTTTTTTTAAATCCTGAAATGTATATTAAAGGAAAGCTTTATCACGTGTTGCAGACTTATGGCCATATTTAAATCATTTAGGTTGTTTTTTTGTGTCACGATTGCTGTATTATGATTACAAAGGGTCCACGTCTAGCCCATGGCTGCAGTAATGTCCCCATTGTTGAAATCTTGTAAAACATGATTCTTATCATTTTTACCATCATCAATTGGGGCTGAAGGTTTTCATTTTTTTTTTTTTCTTGTCTAAGGTTTTAATACATGGGCTGTCACTATGCAACATAGTTGTTTTCTGCCAACATTCACTGCAAAACTCAAAAGTTGACTTTTTATCTAGTCACAAAACATTCACAAAAGTGCACAAGTTCATACATATTCCTGAATGTAACTTTGCCAAGAAAATAAACCTTTTAATACCCAGCAAAGCATTATCACTAACAACGCTGCCTCTCTCAGTGTGAAATAAAACAGGTGTAATGGTGCCAGAAAAGAGAGAAAAAAAATACGAAAAGGCTTATATTCAACTGTATTTAAACAATGTGCTTTTCATCAAGAGAACCATTATGTGTTCTTGTGTGATAGGAGATGAGACCGAGAGTGAGAGGAAAATAGACACAGATTGTACTTGAGCATGTGTTTCGTGTCTGGAAGGAGACCAAAAGACAGAAACTCAAGAATACGGAAGCTTCTTTCAAACAAATAGAATCACAGTAGAAATAATTGGGTTTGTAAATTACCAAGAATTTATCACTTCAGCCAGCCTTATATCCACTCCAAACGTACAATCTGGATAAGCAAAAGGATGGTCATTAATAATAATAGCGCTATTAAAACCCCTTGGTATTGCACTGAAAAAAGAGATGCCATTACTTTCATCACAGCTCTGGCAATCATTGTTTGAAGGGGAGACTAATGTCTCACTTTCACAGAATTACAAATACAAGACAGCCCTTAAATTCAAGATTCTATTTGAGATATCGCAAAGCTCATGAGAGTCTGCTTTCTGAATGAATGAAAACTATAAGAAATACTTAGAAGTCCTGAATGTACATTATACTTTTGAATATGCAGGCTTGGAGACGTCTGTGACTTCTCTGGAAAAAGCCTTTTGCAATGAGTCTGAAAATCAACTTTCCTCCGCATGTCAGACTCAATGCTATTTGGTTTTCTTTACTTTTATCAGGAGGAGGTACAGTATAATCCCTGGTGAAGGCAATAAGAGTTGTCATTGTCACTACTGACAAGGGCGTGGAGGAGGAAGTAAATATTCCCTTGTACCAATAAAAATTGGCGTGCTGTTTGGAAGGCAGATATCAACTGTGCCGCAGAGGTCAGTGGTGCCATGTAGGAGGCTGACATGTATTAAGATCTATACGGAGAGGTGCCGGGGCAGACAGCTAACTGTAGAATTTTATTAACACGGTTTTATAGAATGTGGAATGGAACAATAGAAATATCTCTATACAGCCTGTCTTCATTTAATATCCATTCTCATCAGCTATCACATGCTCTAAGAACTGCATGCCAGTGAATGGTAATGAGTTACCAATGATAATAGTGTAGTGGATTATTTCCACTGAAACATAAATTCCAAGAGCAATTTGGTGCAGCAGCGATACAAAGTGAGATATAAGAAATGGCAAAGCCCATTGCTCCTGCTTTTTTTGTTTTACTTACTTAAGACAAATAGTGCCAGATGCAATGAATGGCCTTTTTTAAAGGAGACAATGTGACGCAGATAAGAGGGGAGCGGGGTTGTCCATATATACTCTAGACTAATTACATTTGATGCATTTACTGAGACGCCGCTGAACACCGTGAGTCTCTGAGCCACATACGTATTTATCAGCACTTGTGGGACCTATACAGTTCCTCGTCTGTAATCCATCTAGCTGTGTCTACTCTCGACCCCTTTTGCTTTCCTAGTGTTTGACCCATTGTAACTGAAAGTAATTGCAGGCAGAAAACAACATCTAATGATTACTTTATCTGGGAGTCTGAGAGAGAGTGAAAAGTCACAGACAGGTACTTTCAACAAAAGGAGAAGGCCTTTTTGTTCCCGACACACAATTTCAGACAACAAAGAATATTATTGACTTGGCTGAGATTAGAACACCAAAACAAATAACAAAGCACAGAGAGAGGACAAAGTGCACAAAGAGAGAAAGGCTCTCTTGAACAACCCAGTGCCAAGCATTTGCTTCTTTCTTTTTGTTACAATTGATTAAAAGTATGTTGTAGGTTGAAGCAAACCATTTCTTCACTGAGAAGTTACAACAGCTACACAATGTACATACTTTATATAATGTTAATTCCTTTATCTCGAAGTCACCTTTGTTGTCGAAGGGAGAAAAACACCTCAAAATGTTCATATTGCCTCAGCATAAAAAGTTTACGCGAGCCGCAACATCAACAACAGCAATTGTGTGATTTCCATCAGCAGAGAGCACATTTGGGAAAGGTAGAGCACAGAAACAGCTTTCTTCTTGACACTTTACTTTTTCATGTGTGACATTGGTTGATTACATCTCCTTCATTATGTCTGGACTATTATTGGGCCTCCCCACCCAAGGACAAGATGCCGGTGTCACCATCAACACAATCAGGCCTGGCCAAACACTCAGCGTGGGCCAGATAGATGAGAGGTGCAAACACCATAACAATCTGCAATCAGCGCTCATCACCACAATGACACACAGAGGAGGAGGCACAGAGTTTCTATGGGGGTAGAAACACAAGACATGCTCATGTATGAACACACACACACACACACCAGTACTCTTTGTTTGAAATCTCATACAAGAGCAGCCATTCGTTCTCTTCTTTGGGAGTCTGCACTTGTGCAAATGCTGGAAGATACTGTAGGTGCGCTGTCACTGACAAGGAAGCAATACATAAATGCATATTTATAAGATTAAAAAAATGTGAATCCACCTTTAAATTCATTGCACATGGATGAATGTCTGAATATTTCCATATAGTGTAGATATTGTGAGGTCTGGGAAGTGCAAATAAAAAGCGCAGAATGAAAAGGTAGTGAAATTTATTTTAGAGAGATTAAAAAAAGAAAGAAAAATAGGCTGACTAAGTGGGACTCAACAAATCTGTTTGATATTTGCAAGGAGATTGGATTGTTCCAGCAGGAATACTATCTAAACAATCATGATTTTTTAGGAAATGACTTTGATCTAAAAATGTGAATGTCACTCGTAACACTCTTAGCTTTCCTTTTAAAATCAAATTAAAAGCAGTTTCGAAGCATAAGCCAGTCCTCAAAGAAAAAAAACAACCCTGTTGCGTTGGGATCCGATACAACGACTGGATGTTTTCAGATAATAGCTAATAAAAATGAGGCCTTTGCTTCACATGATGGAGGAGAAACGAGAGAGACAAACTGTACACCAGCCACCACCGTGCTACATCCTGTGTCATGTAACGAGCAAATTCATCACACTGACCCATTGCCCCCAATTATTATGGAAAACAAGAATAAATCAAATTAACATTGAAGAAGCTCTGGCAGCCTGTCTGTATAGCCGATGGATTCAGCAGAAGAAGAAAAGAGGGTAATAAACAAGGTGCCACTGCATATGCTATATATCTTGCAGTCATTGATGATTAGCTCTGTTTTCCCTTAGCCATATATTACTGTTATTGCCTCCATGGCCAGGCAGATAGCAAGTGGATACAAAGGCATCGTGAAGCCCATCTTTCAACGGATAACTGGCAGGCTGAAAACCACTCAGCACCAGCGGCGGCAGGATTTCAGTGCATGAGTGATCTGGGCATGGTGGAAATTGTAATCTCTTATATGACAGAGCTCAGAGGAGGACCTGCTGTACTGTTTTTGTTGTGTTTTTTTTTTCTAGGGTGTGTGTTTATTGTACAGTGAAGTGAAATCATTAAATGTAGTCACAGAAAAGTGAGAGTCTCTCTTCAACTGTCAACAGCTCAAGTCCCCGTGTTTTGTCCTACTAGGCAATCCTGAAAATGTGTAATCTATATGAAGTGTCAGTGTCAGGAGCAGACACGCATGCTCTCCCTTTTCTGTTTCCTTTTCTTCCTCCATCTTCAAAATATTATGAGGACAGCTTAGGCATGAATGCAGACTATATACGGTTTTGGTCACAGTCATTAGTGCTGAGCAAACTTATTTGCAATATCAGTATGTAGTGTAGCACGGTGAAGGTTTTAACATGAGGGGCAGACTCTCTGCAGATCCCCCTGTGCATGTACACTTTAAAGGTTTTCCTTTTCCGGAGCGCCACAGACACTCCTCCGGGGACAACTATTAATTTTTCACTGAAACCTCCCCTGAATAATGAATTCTGTCCTATTTATACGCTGTGATAAGTCCATTGAATGTCTAAAAAGGGGTTATCATGAAAAGGGTAAGGCTTTCAGAGAAAGACCTGTTCCTGCATAACATGTTTAATTCATCCGCATCGCCATATTCTTGAAAGCAGGAGAAAAGTCATATGTATCACTGGCAAACATGAAAGCAGACCCAAGCGGCACATTCAATAAATTAAAGCTTTTTTTTGTTTTAGGCCTTTATTATATAGGACAGCTTAAGATGTGAAAGGGGGAATGACATGCAGCAAAGTGCCTCAGGCCTGAGCTGAACCTACGACCGCTGGGACAAGGACGGAGCCTTTGTACATGGGGCGCACACTCTACCAGGTGAGTTATCCAGGTGCCCAGGTAAATCACAGCTTTACTTTTACTGTTTTGATGTTGACTGTCACAATCCTCCACCCAAACACCAACTGTTGAAAGTTCAGATATATGCCTTTTACTCCCCCAGGCCCAGCTGACAGATATACTCTCACTAAAATCACAGAGGTACTCAGTGGCTGGCTTGTGTTAATGTTTATGTCACTACGCACTTTATTTGGGGTGTGTTGAGTGCAGGCATTGTCAACTAACATTCCCAACAGCGAAAGCGACAGAAGCAGACAGACACATGGGTGTGGGGGAGGGGGGGCTGAAACATTAGCAAAAAATATGTTAAGTTTAGTCCATGAATATTGCCATAAAACAGGAACATGTTTCAAAATATGTGAAAAAAAACAAACTGAAATTGATAAAAACATAGCTGTTGCTGTAGTGACTTCAATTTACTCCAGGATATAAAAATTCTAATCCTAATTTTGCTGCTGTTCGTATTAAAACTGAAGGAAATCGTTCATTACAGTTTCAATCTCAGACCAAACAACCATGAGGCTGTCTCATCATAAAAACTGTTCCCCCTACACAAACACAATTAACTGACGTTACAGCCAGTTGTATCACACAGTGCTATTGACACAAATTACCTGCACATAATAAAGACGTGTGGTGATCTTATTCAATACTATAACTCAAGTATTTTTTTATCATGTAAGTACAAATGCAATTATAACTGAATACAATTAGGATTCACTTTGTATTCAGTTCAGTTCTACTTATAAACTGACAAATTGCATACATGGTATTGAATTACTGATAATAAAAAATATTTGGCCATAACAAGTTTCTAAAAAATAATTAGCTTTTTCCTGTTTATTGTATGTATGTCTTAGTTCACTGCCATTGTTTTAGATCTGATCTAAATATATTGTGAGCAATTTTCATCAACCCATTTGGGCTTAAAGCCCTTTTTGTGTGTCTTCAGCACTGCTTTCATTCCTTGGGTGGCAAGTCTAACAGCTCCTCTTTGGTTTCTAAACAGTCTCAACAGGAAGATTTTTTTTATAATAAAATAAAAGGGCAAAAGCAGAAAGTAGGTTCGCTGATTGTACTCTGTCTATGATGATGAAGAAAATGCTCCAGTGGTTACAACAGTCCACAGAGGAGGAGATGGCGAAAATAGCCATGCAACTACTTTGCTCTAGAGACTGCCAGCAACCCATTGACCTCAATGTCTTTTATGCTGTTTAGCCTTGAGCGGTAACTATCAGATATTAACACCCCACTTCTTTGATTTTGTGTGCCTGTCAGGCCCTGAGGACACTTGAATATATTGTTTGTCCTGGGGTGCCATCCTCTTTATGTCAGTTGTTTCATCCTCCAACACGACGAACACCCACAAAGAGGCAAGGTTAGATCACATTTCTTCTGCCACCATCTAGTATCGACTCTAATGTTGACATGTCTTAGTGGAGCCTGGGGTAGGCATGGAGAGACAGGAAGTTCACAAAAAAATAAATAAAAAATAGCCCTTAATGTCACCATGTCCGGGTGTTTGTAGAATTGTGGGAGAAAATTGCCAGAGCTTCCTGGCTCATTACCACCACCACCACCACTCTTAGGATGACATCACTATAGCCAATTTCATCCTGCAGTTTCTTTCAAGCTACTGTGTTTGTGTGTGTGTGTGCACACATGTGTGCAGGTGTGTGAGTGTGTGACGGAGAGAAACAGGCTCGCCCTCCATGTAATTCAGAGTGTGTGAAGGCACCTATACCCATCTCTATGATAATTTCCTATTCACTATGAGCAAAGACAGCAACACTGATACAATTCATTTCCCCTTTATTAACTGGTGCGGAAATGCTGGGCCCGGCAGAAGTGACATCTGAAGTCTTCCAGGGCTGAGAAGTGGCAGAGTTTGTTTTACGGGTGGGAAGAGAAAGCTACTAGTACAGGGTCGATGATTTTTCGGAACCATGCATCCATAATAATGTATTTGCAGAGACAAGAAACATAGTTCCTATGAACGTTTAGTGGCCACTGCATGAGACCCTGGGTCAAAGCAGTTCCAATGATACACTTGCCTTGTCACCTCTCTAAACTTCTGGCAAAGTTTCATGCCTTGTTTGCATTACTTGTTTGAGTTTCATGTGTGACACCCAAAGTCATGTCCAGTCAATCACAATGACATTCAATTCATTCGAATTGATGACTTGCCGCCAGTCAGCCATTTTTATCTCTTTATTTTTCATCATCCTAGACTCTTCCTCTCGCCACTCTGATATTGCTAATTATTTCAAACTATCAGGTAGACAGTTTCAATTTCAATTAAATCTTGTCTTCTCCGCTGACCTTGGGGTGGGGAACAGGGTTGCTCTCTCAGCCCTGAACAGTTTCTCTGGCAGTTACGGGTGCCATTTAAGAAGAAATTTAAACTCAATTTCAGCCTGACTTCAGTTGAATACACGCTGAGTTCACCCTTGTCCAGACAGAAGTGTGCTCAGTATATGTATTCCAGTATCACACTTAATGTGATAATTAAAAGGGGCCCAATTAAAGCTTCAAGGCATAACTGGCTACTCTGATACATCCTCGGGTAGCTGTGAAGGACAGATTTACAACCATATGCAGCATAATCTACCCTTCTAGTATGGGTTATGAATCTCAATGCCCTGATGTTACGATGACATATTGGGTGATGGTAGCGTACAAACACTATGTTTTGCTCACAGTAGTAACACAAGAGTAAATGTAGCCACAAAATCGCTGTCTTGGCAGCTAATGTGTGCACTTCATAATAACGGATCAAAATGATAATAAGTTCTGCACAATGGCTGCCATGCAGGCACATGTAATAGTAGAGGCTGTAGCAAAAGACAGAGGGCACCATGTATGTAAGAAAAACAATTATGTGATATTGACAGCTAGTGCAATCAAAGGCTCCCCTGCCAGACTCAATGAGGTGCCAATCAACTGAGTGTCTCTGCCTCACGTTGCTGCTGCTGCCTTTCATTTTAGAGTCAGAGGAGATTCTGCCGTGGTGAATCATCAGTCAATAGCTCAGAGCTGATGGTTAATGCTGATTGATGACATTCACCCAAACCCCCCTAGACACACACACACACACACACACACACACACACACACACACACACACACACACACACACACACACACACACACACACACACAATAAACAAGAGGAAACAAGAAAGCTAGGTCTGTTTTTCAAATTATTATTATTATTATTATTATATAATTATCATGATTATGATTTGTTGTATAGAAGTTGTAGGAGAAGTAGCAGAAGTGGTAGTAGTTGTAGGAATAGTTAAAGCCTTGTTTTGAGTAGCATTTTTCCAACTAGCTGTAAAGCCTCTGTCACCATGTTTTGAAGGCTTTATTGTTTCGTTGAAACAGGTTGCTTATCAAATGTTACTAAAGGTCGTCCGTGATTGATTCAAGCTATAATTAAAATGATTATTACAATAAATGATAAAGCACCAAATACTTTCGCTTCACTCTCCCCTGAAATAATGTGAGAATTAGAATGTCATTCAAAGCATGGCATTAGCCAACACAATGTACAGGCATCGGAGAACAATTTAGTGCGCGTGTGTAATTAGTGTGATTGTATCAAATGTGACATTTCTATCACCACAATATTCTGTCTTGCTCTCTTCTCTTGCTCTTCCTTCCCATCACCTGTGGTGGTTTGCTCATGACCAGAATAATCTAGTAAAATCGGTCCTCAGCAGCGAAAAAAAAGATAATGTCTGTGAAATATCTTAATGTGAATTTATGTGACACATGGCAATGGTGAGCTGTAAGAGGTACTTTCTAACCCAGAAATGTCAAGCAGGAGGAGGAGCAGTGCAACAAAACATGGGTATGATATTAAATTTGCTAGAAGTGTCACCCCTAGAAATAAAATAAAATAATTATCTTCCTCCTGCGGTCGTTGCCTCTGCTCTCTCTGTCCGTCTCCGTCTCTTGTTATTATCTCTCTTATATATTTTCTTCTTGCAGTTTCTTTTTCTAGATTTCATTCTCTTCTTTAGGGGACAATTTCAGGTGTTCTGCTTTATTATTAAAGCATGCAATGGATCAGGGAAGTTCTTCTGCAGGTTGTCTTTACTATAAGGAAAAGACAGTGGGGTACAGTCTAAAAAACAGACTTTATGTTGGACATCATGGTGATGTTTTCCTATACAGTAGGGTTTGTAGCATTTCTTTTATTATCTCTCTTCCACTCACAACAACCCACACATCCACTTTATTTATTTACAGTGGCTCTCAGGGAGTCAACATATTGAAGTCAGACTGAAGAAAGGCTGGATGTTAACCATCCATCTCTTTGACAAGCAGATTAAACTCATTTTCTAATTTGCAAGCATGTGACCCCAGTGATTTCTATTCATAATTCATTATGGAAATATAATCAGACATCATACCTCACCTTAAGACAATATTGAGATTGTTGAAAAAATTGTACTGCAATGTACGAGGGACCTGTAAACAAACTATCTGCAGTGCTGAAACAATCTCAACAATGTGTTCAGTGCTTAGAGACTGCAAGGAATGCGTCTGACACCCATCCTCATCGTTTCCATTGCTCTTTGATTCATATAGGTCTTTAAAGAGCAAGGTGGGACAATTACCATTTTAAGTGGTTAACATGGCCCAAATGGTATTTTCTTCCATTTCCATCTGAAATATTATTATTATTTTTACTATTAAACATGTTCAGAGCACTTCTGTTTGCCGGGCTATATTGTACATCTTAGTAAACAGACTGAAAACTCCTGAAACCAAGTGGCAAGAGGGGAATAATCATTAAGAAAAACCTTCCTAGAGACACTTTCCATTCAAAAACAATTATCAAGAATTCAAATGCTATAAGGAACACATCACAATGATATTCCATATACGACACTTAACTCCACTTCTCATCCTCGTTCAGTCCGCACTTCACAGAGCACACAACAAAGAATTGTAAACTCTACTGGCAGAAGAAGAAAGGGTATTAATTTTCCAACCTGGAAAGTGTAAACTGAAAATACCTGTGAAGTGGATAATTCTGTCAGGGGGAGACATGTATTTTCCCCTTCCTTGTGTCAACACAACTTCTTTTGAGGTGTGCAGTGATGTCTGTATGGACCTGATAAGTCTCTTATTCTCAGCAAAGAATAATTTGCAAAATGCAGACGGCTGTACACAGACTCTCCACATTGGTAATTAAATCATTCTGCCTTTGATGTGTTCTCAGGTTTTAATGGGAAAATAACAAAATGAAATAGGATGCTGCCTTCCCTCCTTGCGAAAAGAATGATCCATGGATGGTGCATAAATTATTGAAGCTGAAATACTGTAAATAAATTAAATTAACCATAAATAAAACTGCATGACTTCCTACTGAAAGCAAAGTATTGTTTTTCTTTAAAGCTGTCAAGGCACTGGCATGCATGTGGAAGCAGGCATATGTTATTCAGTTATTTGCACCTTGTACCTGTTGCCAAATGCACATAGAGCATATGGCCAGGAAAGAACCAAAAGGTGTGCCTGATACAAATGAAGTGTTGTCTTTCCTTGTCACCTTTACCTTTATTTAAAATTAAAAGGGTGGGAACATTTTTGTACGGTTTCCCCCAAGACATTTGTAGTTTTCAGTCCGACCCAACATTAACATGTATACATGCAAATCAGACTAATCCAGTAAAGCCAATTCAGAATGAAATAGCAAAACATTAGAAGTCGCTGAGTTGACATTGTGTTTTGGAGCCCGATGATTGTGATAATATTCACTAGAATACACCCGTCATCCCGTTCTCCCCTCCTGCAATCTGCCTTTTAATTTAATCAATAAAGTTGAGTTTCTCTCCATAATGAAATTCTCACAAGTTTTCTGAAAGGTCAGGCAATAAAAGGAGATTTTGTTTCAGAATAAAAGAAACTGCCTAATTAGTTTACTCTGCTCAGCATGGGGTTGCTCAACAACAGTCTTGCTGAAAAGTACGACGCCATCCATTTTGTTTAGTCAATAACTTCCAGGGCCACACATATGCTGGGAGTATTACATGGTGACCTTTGCACTAATCAATCCACGAACACTTTGTGTCTAAAGAGTAAGGTCTGCAAATCAGGCGTGGAGAGTGTATTTTCCAAGTAGGGTCAAACTGATAACAGAATACAGCCCCTAAGGTGTTAATGGCAGGCTGATTATCTGAATGGTTGGTGTTTTTCACTCCGACCGCTAATTACTTCCAAGGCTAGTCTTTGAAAAAGCAATTATGAGCTGGGCTAAACTGTACATCTCACTTTAACGCTTCACTGCTTTTATAATTCATTTGGTCTCATTTATAAATATCAGCAATAAGTAGATCAAAAAATAAATAAATCTCAGTTTCCTTTATTTCTTGTACAATGTGCCTCCATCTCCTCATTCCATTCAACGTCAAACGCCTATTGTAGTTCAACTCTGCCGTAATGACATCTGCTTAACACATTCACACCTGTAATCACCCCCTGCAAATAAAGTTAAAGTATTAAAAAAGCTTAGAGGGTCATGGACATACACAACACATTACTTATTTTCTTCACCTATGTACCTGAATGTGATATCTGTATCAGAAAAAATAGAAAATGAGTAATATTGATATTATTTGCTTTTATCCACCAGTAGAGGGCATGTAGTCTCCCTCAGTGTGTCTTTTCAATGTATTGAAAAGTTGTTTAAGACCTCACTAATACTGCAGCTAAGCCCCGTGATGTGCCATTCGGTCTGAGGTACTCTGCAGGGCTCTCTGTTGCAGTGTGTTACTCGCAATACATCCACCAAAAAAAACATATGTAGCATTGCACAAGGGGGAGCAACAGAAATGCCCACTATCAAGAAATGTGCAATGGCTTTCTATAGTGCAAACTTGACAGAAAGTGGATTTTTTTTCTTGTGGTCCTCCTTGAACAGTCAAGTGCACACAAAATGAACAAAAAAAATCAGGTTGCATATTATGTTTTTTATTCTTGGTATATATAAATTCAACTATATTTAATAAATCAAATGTATTTAGTGAGAGCTGCACGTGAGGTCAGATTATTTTAAGATATTTTTGTAGGATTTCGAAGGTGTGAAGCGCCCACTTAAATAACGTGTCATGCTTCTGTCTCGCCACAGATGTCCGAAGACAACTTGACAGCGTGGCCCCACAGACAGGCCCAAGATTAATGATTTGTGACAGCTTCAACTACCCAGGATATGAACAGTCATCCTGCAGCCATTACATAAGTAGAAACAGCTGTTGTTTCAGCAGAGGCTTTGATTTCTTACTGTACCCGTGCCTCATAGAAGCGTGGCAGGAGAGGGGGACCTCCCGTCATATACAAATAGGCTGAACAATATTGTGGAGGCAGCAGGTTTTGTAGAGAGCCAGCAAGTGGCTGCAGCACTGGTTGCAATTTTAAAGAGCAGGATGAAGTGAATCTCTAATGTCCAGTGTTCCTTGTAGCACTAGAATATTGAGACATCAATGAAAACAACTAACTGTATCTATGTAGTTTTGATGGCTTTGGAAGCTCCTGCCAATGCCTGTTGTGTAATTATAATAACCTGAATTATGTTTGGCGGTAATTCTGCAGAACAGACTATGCTGTGATTACCACAGGCATGAATGGAGCTAGATTAAACCCAGTTGGAGAATATAGTGAAGAAACTGCAATTAGATACAACATTATTCGTTTTCTATTTGATTCTGAGAACATTGCCTTGTTCTGCCACAACAGGATTTAGATAGTGCCATTGTGATGAAAGCCTATTTTGAAACCTGGTGAATGTACAGAACATGAAGAACCACTTTGTTTCAACAAGACAAAAGACAGGCTTGGCATGTGTTTTCTGACAATTGCCTTTGCTTGCTATTTTCTAAGTCTTTTCTTCCTAGATCACCCCAAAGAGCCATCCAGAGGGGCTTTGAATAGACGTCCTGGAAACAGTCGAGAGATTGCTTTGTACTAAATTGGTACAAATGCCAGGTTGAATCCTTTTGAATGACCATCTACCTTGGTTTGTTACATCATCACCACTCTATTATTCTGAGCTGTTATTCAGTTGTTGTGATTCGGAAATAGTAACACTATTCATAATTTAAATTTAACAAATATTTAATTTAGCACTTATCAACAACTTCACATCACACAACTGCAACAAAAGGATGACTGACAATTTCTGCCCAATTTTGAATCATTACATGATCACCTCCACACTACCAAAATACATATTATCCAGGAAAGCTACTTCCTGACACATCCTGAAAACAATTAACAATTCACCTTGTGTACAATTCTACATGAGTTGTGCAAGATGTCAGTGTCTGGGTTTGCATGCCTGCATGCACTGTCCTTGCTTAGGATTCAGCAGATGGAACCATGGGATGGAGGTTATCAGCCATCCCATTCCCCTCTGGACTGTAATTCGTTGTCGACAATGTGCTATGGACCCTAAAGGCCTGCCATCTGCTTACTTTCGCTCCTTCCAAAGGTGAGATATTTCAAATCACCACCTGGTTGATGTTTTAGCCACGCGTGCCACCAAGTCATTTCTGCCCATGTACATATTGTGTAAAAATAGAGTGTTTACATGTAAAAAAAAAAAAGACGTCAATAGCTAAAATATAATTAGCTGTATAATTAGCAAAATTTGAAAATTCTCTGTGGTTACAAGGTAATCTTAAAGACCGCGTTAAGGTTTACAGCAAATAATACATCTTTCTTCTTGAGTTTTTATTAAAAATTTAAAACGTAAAAAAGGAAAAATAACTTTTTGTTATACATGTAAATACAAGCCTTAATACCAGTCTAAAAAAACTATTTAACTTTCGATAGTGCAGAACAAAATGACTATTTATATGTTTTTAAACATGCTTTTATATGTTTTGAAGTGGCCATATAAAACATTGTCATTCATGTTCTGCTCTCTGTGGTCACAGACTTACTCAAAGAGGGAACATAATTTTCTAGCTCTGAACAGATCTCTTGTTGCTTATGGATCATCACTGTGTCCAGAGATTGCTTTTTGACAAGCAAGCCACCATTAATACTTAGTCGCACACTGTTGCAAAGTCATTGTGACCAAATTTCTTCTCTTTGTGTGCGTTTGTGAAAGCACATTTGGGGTGTGTGCAGTAGGGTGATGATCTGATCTGAAAATGCTGGATCTTTACACTATATTATGTTTTCCTCAAAAAGTTTCATGATTAATAGTGCAGTCAATTTAGTGAAGATTTTCAAAATGAACCGGTTGGGAATGGATTGCAAAAACACATTTAAAAATGAATATGTACATATTACACTTGTTAATTCAGCTGGTGGGCTAAATGACTACATAAAACGGAAGAAAAAAAAACATTACTGGAATACTACCAGTATATTTCTACATTCTCAAAGGCATTGAAATGTTCAATAATTCTTATTCAGATTTTTAAGTTAACAATACGCACCTTTGTAGCCATGTCCCCTCACATATTTTGGGTTAACTTTACAATTTAAGCAGCTGATTCAAGCAGCCAATTATGAATATGGCTCATTTAGCAAATAATATATGAGGATGTACTGATCACGACTACTGCACATTTACTGCAAAGTTGGGCCATTTCCCAGTGCAATGCCGTGCCATGTTTCTTTTTGCTGAATTAAGCAGAAGTGTAAAATGTGAAGAAAACACAGAAGGTGACTTAACAGATAACTTGCGTCCCATGTGTCTCTTTATGCTTAAATATTGAGCTCTTACTCCACGCTTCCTACCTAACCCTCAATACATCATCAAATTGATCTAGTGAGGAAGATTTAAGTCTGAGCTCAGAGACAGAAATCTCGTTCCAAGGTCAGGAAGTGGGAGGCAAGGTTCATGGGTCACCTGTCTCCTCACACCTGCCCTTGATGTATCCCCAGCCCAACTCCCTGAGGACCGAGGAGATTCCAATTCTGCTGATGAGTTAAACCTGCTTGAGCCACAGAAATCCACAGGATTTCTATCGGCCTTGTCTGCTGCTGTGTAGGACAGCAATCACACTACTTAGCTACATCAATCAATATCCACGCAACATGGACACAGCATGTAGCCGCTGATGTAGCCAATGCATGATGTCCAAAGTTTGCCCAGCGAACCAAAAGTTTATCCCAGAAAAAACTCGTAGCAATTCATCATCAGATGGATTATTCCAAGAAACTTTGACTCTGCATGGGCACATGGATTCCTCAGGAGGCATAATCTCATTACACTAAATCAGTCATTCCCTTGATACATAGATAGGAGAAGTGGTAAACTTCTGGGTTGCTAAGTATAGATGCAGCCCATAGAAGCTGTGGACAGAAGGCATCCTCTGTGTGCTCAGAGAAATATTACGTATTAAATGGAGCGGCAAACTTTCTCTTTTTTGAAATGGGGCATTATGTATGCATGTGGGGATGTTTGTTAAAAACCCTTGTCTGCTGTCAGGCTTCACCTCCTTTCCCCTAAGCTCGGAGAAGGAAACGTAAGCTGTTTACAAATACAGTATGACAGGTTGGATACTGCTAACTTAAGTTTTCATGTCAAAACCTGTCGGTGACATTTAACAAGAAGAAAAAGCACGTCAGATCTAAAATGATTCTAGAGAAAAAGACCAAACCAGCTGACATGTGGTTGAAAATAGCACTTAACCTGGGATGTACTAAAGCACATCTGTTGTAATAAAAAATGCTTAATAGCTTAATTCTATATGTTGATGTGTTGTGATCTGATATCTATATATATATATATATATATATATATATATTGTTTTTTTTTTATGTGGTAATGTAATCCTATAATAAGTCAGTGGTGAAGCAAATCACGTCATTGCATAATAATTATTTATTTGATGAACTACAGTTTCTTTGTATGTGGGCAGGTTGAGTAAATTATACTGTAGGTGTCCTACTGTAGTTCAGTGCCACAACTACTACTGTTTTTTATGTTTCTTGTCCACCTATAGCAGAATGTATACAGGAAAAATATTGAGTTTGGTGAGAATAGGCTTGAGGCTGTTTTGAGTTCAACTGGGAATAGATTTTTTTTCAAGGGCAGTGTGCAATCATGGAGCTGTGTTATTCCCTATGATTGCAAGTCCACTGGCAAAACACACACACAAACCCAACATGTGCACGTAGCCAAACGAAGCTGTGTGAAAATGTGACTCCACAACATCAACAAAATATTCAAAGGGAAGAAGATCAGAGTGAAGAGACATCACACACCCAAGTCCAGGTGATATTACCATTTGTGTGCATCAGGCTGCCCTTTTCTATGGCCCAGCAGTTGCGCCCCTTGAACTGTGGATTTGCCAAGTCTGTTGTCAAGGCAACATGATGGACATATAAAAATAAAAATTAGGAGGCTTTTACAGTTACAAGAACTTCTCAACATGATGCTGCAGCAAAACAGGTCACTGTAAAAGCAACAAAGAACAACTGGAGAAAGGGGACAGAAATCGGGGTTCAATGTGCATTTTCAAAATAAGATGGACAGCAGCTGTCCATGTTTTTGAAAATTAAAATGGATAGGTAGAATTTTGATGCAAAATATGTCATGCAGTGAATATGATTGTGAGGTTGCGTCTTTTTTTTTGTTGGAAAAAACTGTACCTTTTGTGAAAAAGATACATGGGTATACTCTGTCTCACCCATTTATGCAAAACACATCTTTTTATTTTTATTTACTGTGCATGGGGGTGTTTTGTGATTATCTGAGCACAGAACACAGCTACTTTTGGTCATATTAAAGAAGACTGCACTAAAATGTCAACAATCAAATGTTTTGCTGGTCAGATTAATTCGTTTTATTAAGTTACCATTATTCTGATTTTTATGTTCCAAACTTTGTGATTTGTGTGTGTGTGTATATATTTTGCCTGCCTGCAGTGCTTTGGGGGTTTTAGTAATAAAAGGTTAATAACTTCAAAGAGATTAACTCATCAGCAGCGGATAATAATGAAACAATGAGATAACACATTATTTTCTCGTCCTGTTGCAGCCTCTGTATTAGATAGCCGGACAGAATATCTTATGTAATTTGATTATATTTTCTTTCTCTGTTTTTTTTAGTTACATTTGATTAGAAAGAAAAATTCACGGCAAGGGCAGTCCAATGGCTAACAGCCAATGAAGTTAACAGTGGGTTTAGGAAACCATGATTGAGCCTGAGATCAGAGGCTATTGTTCTTCGGTCACTGAAAGCAGCAGTGAAGTCAGGGAGCAAATCAGGCCAGATCATGAACCCAATTGCTGGGAGAAATATTTGTTTTCCACAGTAACTTATGGTAGCAGCCAAGTTTGTTATTCAGGAACTCAGAAAACAACTTATCAGGGCAAAGTATATTAGAGAAAGATACAAATGTGCAGTTGAGACTGTGGGTGGTGAATAGCTTCGAGCTTGTTATAAGGGCCTGGTCAAGTTATGTCGGATTTTAACAGACATTCACAAAGATTGACCTCTCTGGCATTCTGAAGGCCAATAAAGCCTGATTCATCACCCCTTTCGTTTGCAGAGGGCATGCAGAAGGCAGGGAAAAAGCAGCGCTCAGGTATGCAAAAGTGATCCATGATGGAATCTGTCAACTCTCCAAATGGTTCCCTTTCACCCTCTTGCCTTGTGCATTTTATCAGCTGAAGGAGTTGATGACAGAAAGTATACTGAACTATATTGTCTCTCCATACCAATTATTATTTTTTCGTTGGGAAAGGTTTGTGTAAGGACAGAGCTTGATTATCAGTCAAATTTGGGCCTGGCTTGCCCAAGTGGAAGGAACCCTACTTGTCAAAAGTGCTCGGCCTCCTTTTTCGCTGGGAGCATCCCTTTTTGCTTCATATCAGCTGTTCTTTTTTTACCTTCCCTTTGGTAATTACAATTATGTTGGGAAATTCTATTTTGTTGCAAGGCAGCTGACAACCCTTGAGAATGAAAAATACAATTTAATAATTTGCCGCTGCCGACACATCTTCAAGCACAGCAGGATTTGGGGGCAGAAAACAACGGGTGGGCTTTGCAGCATTATGAATGCTATTGGATCATGTTTTGAGTGACAGATAACAAGCTCAGAAGCACAAAGAAGTTTTCCCCAGATAGATGCTTTAAGCTAGTTAACAGACCTGTTTATTCTCATCATTAAAACACATTATCTCCTGAGTGTAAATGTGAAAATAAGATTGACACACTGAATCCATTATCAATAGATTTTAGTTTTGGTTATCAATAGCTAAGCTTTGAATATGTGTTTTAAATATGTATGATCTATTAATCATTCATTCATTCTGTCTTTTACTTTCCAGAGTTTCCCTGCAGATGCTCTGATACATGTATGTATGTATGTATGTATGTATTTATGCATACGTATGTATGTATGTATGTATCTATTGTGAGTATTTATGCTGTTTATAACAAGGACAATCCTCAAAGTAGAGTAGCTTAAGGATTTCTTTATTTTCTTCCTGAAAGTCTTAGTCTACCACTGCATTGCTGTGGTGGAAAATAGAGTTTCGGATTTGGGCATACTGAGTGCAAGGCAGCCTCCTTACATTTTGTTTCCCTCCAGTAGTCCAATTTCATATTGATGAGCTCTGCAGCAATTCAAATTGCATGTCTTCTTTAAACATTTAACTAGTAAAAGAGAGCAATCACACTCTTTGCTCAAATCCTGCCTCTGTTGAAAAATGCAAATGCTAGTGCTGTGAAAGGAAAATCAGAAAGAGGTACCTGAAGAAGCTCAGATTTTCCAGCTGATAACATCAAGCTTCAGTTCTCATGACCTGCACACAGTAGGTTGAAAAAAATGCAACCACTCCACATGATGGATCCTTTGTAGTTCAGCGTCCACCCACGATCAATAGTAATACTGAATTGTAATTTCACCATCTGTTTCAATACAAAATTGTAACTTGCTATCAAGGATTTCCCGTGCTGCATATGCATTGCTCAATGGATGTCAACTGCATGAAACAATAATGTCTGATATTTGCTATGAAGTCCATGGAGAGACCGCTGACACTCGATTAAAGAGAGTCCTCCCTGTGCCCTTGTGAGTTCAGTTCTAGGGCTCTTTTTCTAAACTAAAGTTCATTTGAATTCTTTAAGAAAATGAAAACATACTTCTTTGCATCAGCACTGGATATGATATTGCTATGTTATTCCCTAAATAAAAACAAATCGACTTGGAAATGCATTATTCTGATGACAGTAGACTGTTTTGCTCAGTCCTTGAAATACACAGATATGACAGCAATGTGGTGAGGCTGTGTCAGATGGGGGACAGGCAGACAGACAGACAGATAGATAGATAGATAGATAGATAGATAGATAGATAGATAGATAGATAGATAGATAGATAGATAGATAGATAGATAGATAGATAGATAGATAGATAGATAGATAGATGATAGAATACTTTATTAATACTGCTTTTTGGACAAAATACTTGCTTGGATGGGGGTGAGCAGTACATTTTGCAAAGCATATGAAAGAAAGTAAATTGGTGAAATAGTTAAATTGGTAAGGTCTATTTTTTTCAACCCTAGCTTTTATATTGCTCATTCTGGATGGTCCCAAGGAAGCTGTTTAAAAATGATAATCCAGGAGAGGAAGGGAGATTCTCCACAGACCTGCCTGAAGCCCGCTTTCAACCCTATAAGAAAATATTATGCAGCCTTCCAAAGAAACATAAACTCCTGCCTCAAACTCTTCAGCCTGCATGCCTTCCCCCGGCCTCATCCGCTCTGGCTGAGCGAGTATAACAATGGAAATCCCAGAGCACCTGTCAAATTACTAACTGATAATGAAATGGTTTGTCTGTCAGATTTCTATACAATATAAAGTACATTGTCAAACATTACAGTTGAACATTTTGTTCTGTTTTTAATTTGATGTAGTTGATAATTTTGGACTTAAATCCTCCTGTAATCTTAGTAAACACTACAATGCAACAATAAGGCACCCAAAGGCCCTCTATCCCCTGTTATTGGAACATACTTGATTTAACCCTTGGCTCAACCAGACAAAATGTCCTTCTTTCAATTAGTTTTTACAATGATTAATAAGATCAAAAAAAAATGCCCAAAAGTTGTCCTGTATGTACCTCAAACAAGGTGAAAAATAGAGATCTTAGGTTTCTCACACTACCAAACCAAATCCCAAAACATTGACGAATAGAAGAGGGCTCTGCTTGGCTTCGAGCTATATACGTGACGCTGCCTCGGGCAAACTGTGGGACTCTTCATTATATTTGTCAAACGCTTCATACCGGATCCGAATGCATTGCAGATTTTACTTTTTGATGTTTTTGTGTCTATAAAAAGCATACAGCTCTTTCCTCGTTTTATCATAAATTTTCTTTTTAGCAACAGTGTCTTGTAACACGGTAAAATATGTAGAGATTCAATCAGGTATGAATAGATGTTACGATATGACATCCCTGCCCATCAGGTGGCCTTGTTCACCCAGCATGCATTTCTCTGAAACAAAGGAAAGGCAGTTGAGCTTGTACTGTAAGCTAATGTACTTGAGTTCAAACCTCAAGTACATTAGCTTCTCCAATGAAGGCTTATGTAGATTTTATATTTTGAATGAATGCATTCAAATTGCAATGTATTTGTTTTAAGTTCATTTCAATGGGCATAGACAGCAAGTGCCCCTCCAAACATTGAATGTGGCTAAGGTGCCGTTCAGCTCCATATGCTTAGAGATATGTTGTGGAATTACTGGATCTGTGTGGGCCCTTGGTTTGGTTTAAACTCAGTGATTTGTCAATATCCATCGCGGCTAAAAATCTTCCAGTACATGCAGTGTTCAACAACTCCTTTAAAGATGGTCTCTCTTGTGGCATATATCTCAATTTGTCGGGTGATTTATTTGTTGGCTAACTGAGCTGGTATCACCTAACTCATTCAGGTAGACAGAGTGTGTGTGTGTCTGTTTTTTATGTGAGTCAGAAAGAGAAAGAGAAAGAGAAAGAGAATGAGTTAGAGAAAGAGAGAGAGAGAGAGAGAGAGACAGACAGACTATGCAATACAATCATACTTGGCCTGCATCCACTCACACTGTAATGGGAAAAGCAGCGTGCAGGCATAACTCTCATGAGAAAACAGGGAAAGATGAGAAAATAAG
This sequence comes from Perca fluviatilis, assembly GCF_010015445.1. Taxonomy (NCBI): domain Eukaryota; kingdom Metazoa; phylum Chordata; class Actinopteri; order Perciformes; family Percidae; genus Perca; species Perca fluviatilis. The sequence continues at coordinate 21,914,059 of NC_053121.1, forward strand.
TGGGTCAAGCACTAGGCGTGAGGGGCAGGACTGGCAAAGAGGACCCCACAGAAATCAATGCTTCTCAAGGCTTGCTTTGGTGGGATATCGAACACCAGAAAAGTGTACTGTGGTGGTAAATGACGGGCTAAAAGCTGGAGGTGCCCTATCTGAGTTTGATTATATCATTCCCAAGGCATTCTTCGTCATCAGATCTTGCGAGTTAAGTATCATAATAGTTGTGTATTTTTGCTGTTACAGTAAATGCTACCCAAATTGTCGGCCATTATAACGCTTGTCTCCCATGAGAGAAGAAATGATACATCACCGGTGTTCTGGTGTTAAAGAAGCTAATTGTTCTGTCAATCCCTGCAGCAAATGCAAGCTGGCTTTTAAGGCAACCAAACCAAAGGTATATTACAATAATAGTAGCAAAAAAGAACACTCACAATTAACAATATAATTTTAACTTTTAAGTCAGACCTTTATTTTATGTCAGTTTTACATTCTGATTTGTTATCAAGACCAATTGGCCTAAAGCCTTGACCTTTCAGAGGAAATCTGTTCTTTATTGGTTAAAATGTGATGAATTTGCCATTATGTTAATTATAGTCTATTATATTATTAATCTATTTGAAAATGAATTGGGAAAAGGATCTTAAAATAACAAAGACATTTATTAAGAAGCCTACAACATTTTTTTTTAACCTGGACACTGATTAATCTGACTTTATCTAATATGAAAATATTCTGGTGATCTATTTTACTTTCTATTGCCACTGTATATGTGAAGTAGAAGAAGACAATAATGCTATCAATTTTATATTCATATATTTTGATATTCAGAACATTAACATAGCAGCAAATAACTATTTGCTATGTAAAGATATAGTGGAAAAGGCGTCCTGAGCAGATAATGAAGTCACACTCCCTCTGTGTGTGTTGTAATCCAAGCTTCTCTGTTCTTTGTTTTGATAGCTGGTCCGGCCATGCGTGCATGTTAGTGCATGTGGCCATGAAAAAGCGTAGGTATTTCACATATTGAGGAAGTCTGTGAGAGCTGTGTGGAGGCAATCCCAGTCCGCTGTTTTTTTCTTCAGTATTTTGAATACAGCCCCTTTAATATCTTATTCTCATCCTCACACTCTCAAAATGTATTTTTTTGTGGCTTTTCATTGGTGCAGGACATATATCTAAATCCAACAATGTGCCATAACAGTAACAGTCATTCTATTCTATCTTTCCTAATTAAACCAGTGCTTTTTCCTCACACAAGATATGTCCAAATCACATCATGTGTCCAGATGTATGCAGATGAGACTGTTATATGTGTGTCAGGCAGGACCACCATCTCAAGCTTTCGCACTACAGCTCCATACATAGTAAAGTTAATTAACAAAACAATGTCCATGTGCTGTTTTTGGTTAAGAAGACAACATTTAAAAACTGCAGCAAGTGATATTAATGAACAAATTATACAGGTTTCAGGGTTAAAAATATTTGTCTAATGTTAAATTGTGCACACAGGATCAAAACTGAATTAATGCACATTTAAATTCGTTACAAACTATTCACTCATTTTATTCTGCATATATCTTAATGCTCTCTATTTTCCAAATAACTGTGAAGGTCTGATAATTGCTTTAAATTTGCACACTACACTTGTCTAAATGTTGACGTAACCTGGCTGCTGAGATTCTTAGTGACATGTTAAAACCTTTCTGGGCTTTTGGCTCAATTACCAGAGGCGCTGCTGTGGGAAATTGCAAAGTGCTCTGTCACAAAACCTCCTTTAGAGAGACAGCTTTTTTCTATAAAGGGTATCAACATATGGAATCCCTTACGCACACAACACAAAATTGACCATAATTGGGACCACTTTAAATACAAAATGGAACACTTTCTGAAGAGCAACCAGCCATGATGGAATCATCGGTGACCTCGACTCTGTCCCTGCCTGCTGCATCTCTCTGTCTTTCACTCTTTCTCCAGCCCAATTGCACTCTGAACATTTTCTACATATGTTTTTTCAAAGCCAATCACATCAATCACAATTTAGCTTATGATACAAATATTAAATTGAATATATATAATTGTCAATATATTATATATTAAATTATTATTTTGATTCATGTGCAAGTATATGTGGAATCAGAAGACCACTCAATGGAGTTTCAGTGACTGTCAACCATTCATATACTGTTGACTTAAATTATTTTAAATCATGGCTAATTCAATATTTTCTGCCAGTAGGCACAACATTTAGCCATCAACACAACATTTTAACCAGTGAGCTTCAGCAAAATTTAAGCAAATGAAAAAATGACAGAAATATAATATAACTTTTCCAGAGCCTTCAGGGGACAATCCAACATTTCAATGTCATATCCACTTTATATAGCGTATCAATATGATTTGGTCAGCGCTTTAATGTGATATAAAGCACCATGGGTCAAGTTAAAGGGGGGGTGGTGGGAGGAATCCCATTTACAAATTGTGTCCTCGTTTGTTAGTGCCACAGCACCTCAATTACCCACTGAGCAGGTTTTTATTTATTCATGCAGACAAAGTCACGTATTCATGAGGATTAACCCGAAACTCGCTCCTAGACTGGCAGGCACAGATTGCATATTTTACCATATGAGGAATAGCTGACGCATTTACCCTCAGAAGATTGAGAGAAATCAAAATGAGAGGAGGAATGGCTGTGAGCTTTTGGGTCACTGCATGGTCAGTTTCACTAACTTTATACATTTTCAAGAATATATAAGAAGGTATTACGAATAATACGTGTGCAGAGGACAGTGTTCTTGCTTGGGAGAAGTGAAAGAGCATATGTAACTCTGTTTTATGTTTTTCCCCGTGGAATATGTGCTTTCTATCTGAAACTGCAAAAAACTATTTGAGAGGAAATATTGCCTGAACAAATCCAAATACAACATCCACAGTCACATACAAGCTTAGAAACAAAACAGACAATATATGCACCAATTCCTATAACTTACAAAGTCATACAGTGTTACGCTGAATGGCAACAAAATACATTCCCTTCAGATCAAATGTACTCTCTCCGGAAAATATCAAATCATCCTAATAGCCAAATTTCTCTTCAGAAATTGTTAGGGAAATCCTCTGTCCCCTGTCATATTACCCACATTTATCAGGATGCAGCTTAGCCATTACGTCTGGGGGTTTATCAAATTATCTGCTTGCAGAATGGCCGAAAAGGGACACATTACAACCAGCCAACTTTGTCTGAGCTGCTGCAAAGCAATATTCCGGGATGCTGCAGCAACCAAAAGCAAATTATGGTGAACATAACACAGAGTTCAGTGGAGCGTTAACAGAATGGATGACCCTATCCTGATTTTCTATCTGTTGGGACAGATGTCCCTAAGTCTCTGTGACTCGTGAGGTGGACAGCCCTGTAAGCGATGGCAGATGCTCTAAAGGTAAGACAGATGGGTTTCGCCAGGGTTCTGTGAAAGTATGCACATTTTTCACTATGGAAAAATTAATATTAATCCTTTACAACACTACAATAGTAACTGTAATGCCAAGCTGAAAATTAAGAAAACACAAACTTAACGTCCTCCATGCAGCGATAAACAAGATATATCTTTACAAAAGATTTAAAGTGCTCATATTATGCTCATTTTCAGGTTCATAATTGTATTTAGAGGTTATGTCAGAATAGGTTTACATGGTTTAATTTTCAAAAAACACCATATTTTTGTTGTACTGCACATTGCTTACTACATGCACAACACCCAGATAAGGACTACTACCAAATCAGAAGCAGAGTATGAGGGTGTGCCACGCTAGCAGCTAGGCGAGCATAATAATGTGTGTTACAAAGTGACGCACGTTCGTCACAGAAGTAAAGGCTGGACTACAATAGAGCAGTTTGGGGCAGTTTGTGAGCAATGTTTTCTGTTGGAGATGATAAGGGCCTTTGCCGTGGACTTTGGGCTTTTTCAGTTTGTAAACCTATAACGTGCACAAAAAAGATATATAACACAATAAAGGAAAGGGAAAAAGCTAAAAAGCATAATATGAGCACTTTAAACTGTTATATTCCAGTATATAAAGTATATTTTCAAGGCCTTTTATAGGGAACACAAATCTTTAGACTAACCAGAGGCTAGAACTACTTTGCCTTCTCGACCTTAATGGCAAAATATGTACAGAACACAGCACAGTAAAAAGAGGTATGTTGCTCTGAGCAATAAATGAAAACCATTCAATGCATTTGATGAGCGTGATTGTCTTTCTGTCTGCATTTATCTGCAAAACAAAGTGGTGGACGTGTGGGTGTACAGTATATAAAGTAAATGAGTATCTGCTTAGAGGAAGCAGGCATGTGTCTGTTGTGCATGTGAATATGCATGCACGTATGCCTGTTATATTCAAATGCCAGCAGCTGCTGACAAGTAGCCCAAACCCAGTATTTCACAAACACCATGCCTTCTAATACACTGTGTTATCGAGCTCTCATTGTTGGGTAATTGCCACTGATGGAGAAAAAAAAGAACAATATTTCATTCAACTCAATCTGTGGTAAACTGAAATCAATGAGGCTGAATAGTGTGATTAAAATTTGATCGGATCACTGACTACCAACGATGACAACAAACATGGAACAGAGCTCCTTTTTTTGAACAGACAAAGCCGCTCTGTGGTTTAAATGTTGCTCAGTGTGGCCAGGATAATGGCAGCCTATTGATCTTTTAAATTTCTGAAATTTATCCTGAAAAGCCCAACTTTTTCAGTGCCTTACATTCATTTAAAAAAAGAGAGAGTTACTCTACGCGAGACCTGTTTATTGAGAAAAACTGTGAGACTTTTCTGTTTGAGTTTTGGAACGTTCTCTTGTTGGGCTGCTGTGTTTATGTTTGATCTCTTGCAGCAGGAGAACCACACTGAAGAAGGATCAGCGAGTGGAGGCTTTCAAAGACCCTTAGGTTTTCAATTGTAGTGTTTTGTTCTTCTTAGTTGTACAACGTGGGAGGTTTGTTCAGCTAGATGCAGATCAAGGTGTATGTGTATGCATGTGCTTGTGAATGCCTGTTTTCTCTGTTTTTTTGAAGTCTTTGCTCGCGTTGTGCATCTGTGAAAATAACGGTGATTAATCAAGTAACCAAATAGGATTTTAAAATGTTTTTTATAGAACACAGTAAATATACAGAAGAGAGGAGGAAAGTGGGTCAGGCTATAAGCTTAAACTATGACAAAGTAGGACTTCCTTGCAACCCTTTTTTTTTTATTCGCTACAGATTCATTAAAATGAACAATTAAGGAACAATTAGTGATTATTTTTACATAACACATGTGTGGTCCATTTTGTTTTATACTATAATGTGTACACTGAACTGCATTTATTTTACTTAAGACAAAAATGGTCCCAGATTGACATTTTCTGGTGTTTTTAGCAGCTGCCTCTTCCTTTTACACGTTATCTCTACTTTCTTTCATCTTGAACATTTATTGTTTGTGCTTTTCCTCTCCATTGTATGTTTAGACGTGCATAACAATGAAAGGTTTAAAGATAAACGTTTTAAAAAAGAGCTTTTAGACATACAATTTATTGAGTTCCTTCAGGGACGACTTCAGGCTTGCATTCATAAGACGTTGAGGTGCGAGAGAAGGTTTCGGTTATGGTGTGTTATATGGACCTGTGTTCCCTCAATCATCCTTTATACCACACAAAATACAAGCCAGCATGAGACCATGGCACCTCTGTCTACACCACCATGTGTTGCATTAAGGGTGTATTATAGCATGGACCAGTGAATCCCAGATGCGACAGCAGGGCTGATCATCAATTATTATACCTCAGTGGATCAAAATGAGCATATCCGCTCATTCCAACATCCCCAGAGCTGGCCTGTAGCGGCTGAGCGGCAGCTTAGTGCACCTCCAACCCCCCCGTCCACCATCCCCTCTGCACCTGTAAGCTCAGCGACACCAGCCGGAGCCCTCGCCGAACCAGTGGGACATGCCTCGAGACAACATCTGCCTCCCCTTGGTGACCTGCCGAGTTAAGCCAACTGCAGAATCAAGGGCATGCTCGCAGAGGTCCCTGATTTTATCATAACAGAGACTTTGCTGCCGCTGCTGCCTGTAACTGGCTTCAGGAGACGTTCCAGTCTATTTTCTGCTAACACTGTGAAGTCACTCTGTCTTTCTTTCACTCTATATCACTTTCCCTTTCTCGCCATTCAAACTAAAATGAATCGAGGGATACATTTAAAGAATTCAGATTTGTGTCTGTGACGACATCAGCTGCTTGTTACCAAAAACAGATTCAAAAATGATTTTAGAAACTTTGAGAAAAAAAAGACAAATTGGAAATATGCCAATTCCTTTTGTTAATCCAATTATTGTTGCATACTCACAATCAGTTCTGTGAGGGTTTTGCTCTTGTGAGAGTGCTGAATTAGTCTGCATGAGGGCACCTCCGTATGACAGATGTTTGACACTTGAAATCCAGCGGGACCCCCGGCTAAATGGAATCAGGACAAATCAATGCAATCATGCAGGTGTCTGGGGGATATGGGGACAAAGGGACACAGTCTGTGTGCCTGCTCGCAATAGCTCCTAGCAAGGCTTGAGCACCAGGACTACTTCGTCTTCTGCATGGCATGGCAGAGAGCTGACTGACCTCACGAGTGCTACATTGCCTTGAGGTCCCCACAGATGCCTCACAAAGAGCCCAGGCAGAAGGGCCTCGCGAACCTGACCACGGTAAATGTGATGAATGCCACGGCTCGCTTGCTGAGGAGAGTACACAACAACTGGGTTTCTATATTCAATGTCAAGACCCTCAAAACCCCCTGTCATTTTCTGCCAAACATGTCTGAAAATCTACTCCATCTGAATATATCCCATCTGAAAAACTGCATCCTCTTCCTTCTCTCTTTCTTCATGTGCTCATTCAGCACAACTCCTTCTTCCTTTGCTTGCTACACTCTCACTCCATTTGTCAGAGTTACCAGCCTGTGAGTGGTTTCCAAAGTGATCCATTTGTCCGTGAATACTAATTTATCTACCAGTCAGTGCATACATTGATCAGGTGGGGATAGGGCCCTATACAGTACAGTGGGGAGTAATCCCGTTCATGTGTGTGCATTCAACACCTGGATTAAATCACAGCGGTAACAGATTAAAAACATACTGTAACCTGCATGCTTTATTATGTTCCGACCAATTGAATTAACTGCTGGTAACTTCATCAGAATTCTAGTGTGTGTGTGTGTGTGTGTGTGTGTGTGTGTGTGTGTGTGTGTGTGTACTGTTATGCATGAGATTTATTGCGATTTTATGCCCGTGCTTGTGAAATAAATGATTTCACGTGAAAATGTAGCATTTCTCGTGAATGACACATTTTACTTGAAATATGCTAATACGTGAAATATAGACAGATGGCATTATAGTTGTAGCCGTCTGTCATCATATCATTGATGTCATTGCAGCAATACTGCAGCGATCACTGTAAATTGAATCTAATCAAAACTGCAGTTTATTTCATAGTGATTTCTTATTGAAAAATAAGCCAGAGAGAAGCAGCAATATAATATTACATTGGTCACAGCATGCCGTTCTCCAAGCAAATCTCCCTTGTTTTTGTTCCCCTTTCTCATCTGTCAGCATACTTGTAACATTCATTTTGTTCTGATACATCAATAAACATGCTCTTTTTTTAGGACAATGAAGCTTTAAAATGTCTTTGCCTTACTGCATGTTTCTAGCCTACCATGCTGTTCTGCAGCATATCAGGACAACCCAGGTCAATAACATTAAAGGCTGAGAGAGTTGGAGAAAATACAACCCCCGTGATGCTGTGGTCCGCTCAGCCTTCAGGAGACATATTGATGCACAGTTATTTTGGTCAATAAGTCCTTCTGAGTAGAGGCCATCCTTATCCTTGAGACCAACTGCATGTGAAAAATGAGAAAGGGACGAGACCATGCATTTTAATCTATCTATGGCACGATATCTTAAGGGGGGAGAAGGGATGGGGGAGAGAGGGAGTGTGTGGGGAGAAAAAAAGGAGGGAGACAGATGCACTTCCTCTAACCCCGTCTCAGCCTCGCTAATGCAGTTGTTAACAATAAACCATCCCATCGGTTTTACGTAAATACAACACATCCAAGCCAGAGCATAATGGCTTTATTGAAATACGAAGCAGGCAACCTTTGACCTCATGACAGAATTTATATAACATTAAATCTCAAATTAGGAGATTTTATGTTCCCACATATTCATATATACAGATGATTTTTTTTTGTTTTTGTTTGTTTTTTTCCGTTTGAACGCCAAAGAAAAATCCATCCCCATTTAAAATTTGATGTTTGTTGCCAAGACACTGGAAATGAAATGGGACCTAATGCAATGCTTTGGGTTCAAGTTTAAACTGGGAAGTGGCAAGTGTGCACTTCGTGTACACAGTGTTAGTGTACATAGTAGGGACAGGAGCAGTTAAATTGCAGGGGGAAATGTTAATGTAAACACAAGCTCTAAAACTAAAAACGAAAAGCATTGGGATTTTTTGTAAAATGCTATCTATAACAAACGGCCTTGAATAAAACATGAGCTCATCTATATTTTATATCTTCCCATGTTTTCCTCCTGCTTCTGGGGGGGGAGTAAAAATTTCTGCTCTTTCAGACAGGTATAACCTCAGCTCATCACACTGAAAGGACAGCATGGTTCTTGAGAAATGTTGGGAGGTTTGTGGTGTCCAGATCTGCCATGAGTTTTCTTTAAAGTTTAAAAGTTCCAGTAAGTTAGAAATTATCGGAGGAGCTCTGACTTCACAGGGTTTTTAGCTGCTTGATTTCAACTATATTAAATTAAACAAGGACATTTTTTTGATATATCACCTTTAGGCCACAGACACTGGTAGCATCCAATAAATGGCTTGCCCATTTCTGTTCACATCAGGTGTGTTGTTGTTTTTAATGATTCATGATTAATGTTACTGGGATCATATCAGCTACCAAAGTAGTTCACCTCTCCCGAACCCAGCATTTCACAGGTTTAATATGCAGTCTGAGCCATATTCCAGTTTAGGAATCACAGAGTCAGTGAAATGGAACAAAGTAAATTGCTGGCTGGGGCCTTTGAGCCTCCATCCTTGTTTGAAGTCTCCCTCTATCCCTGCCGAGTTCAGAATACATTGTCCAGAGACATGATCAAACTTGGCAGCTATTGATCCCTTCCCAAACCAGACAGAAGACTTACTGAACATGTTAACAACTTGGGAATGAGTATTTTAATTGAAGAGATCTTTAAAAAGCCCACTCAAGTCACAGTCCTGCTGAATTCATTTGAAGCAGCACCTTTTGGACAGTCAAACATGGTGTAGTCTCGCTTTGCCAGACCCTCTTCCAAAGTGCGCTGAAGGAGGGTCTGGCTACTCCACATAGCATTCGGGGATGGGAGGAAAATGTGCTCTGGTTTAATGGCTTTAAACCAATCAGAATCATCATGGGCGGTGCTAAACTCCACACAGAGCCGCAGCAAAATAGTTGAGAAAACTCAGATTGGACAGATAGTCCAGCTAGCTGTCTCAATTTAACATGCAGAGATCTGAGGAGCAGTCAAAAATAGTCCTCATAAATCCACCGAATATAAAATACATGCATCCGGCGAAATTTCCTGCAGCATCGGAGAAATCCCGGAAGATGAATGCGAAGGATATAGACTAAGCATGGTGTATCCAGCCAACTTTCCTGTTTTTGTCCAAAAAATCTAGCTGAAGTCTAGAGTATTCAATTCATATCTCACCGAGCACGCTAGAGCTTTAACAAATGTTTTAATACAAGAATGAAATAATGCACTAGCAACAGAATTTTATTTCCTATTTTAAAATGTTATCTTATACCCTAAAATAGTTGAATAAAATAACAAAATAAATACAATTTAATTAAAAAGGTTCATTTCTAGACTTTTGGTCACAACCAAAAAAGCAATCCTCTCTTGCACCAAAACTAAGTTTAAAAATAAATACTAAGTATGTGTCACTCATAATGTTTACAGTCAAAACACTGCTTGCTTGTTTCAATTAGTTTGAGTCAGCTTTTAGCACTGTGATAATGTGTTCAACTTCCATTATGTGTTATTTTCTTCTGGTTGTGACATTGAAGCACTTACAGTAGTATGATAAACTTTAAATGCCATGCTCCGATTGTCCCAAAATCTTTTAATATCTTTTTCCGGCTCATCCTGTTGAGATCTGGATGATTGTACCAGAAAGCCCCTGTCTCAACTTCACAGAAGACTTTGGCAGGGCAACAAAGACGGGGCCTAATACTCTGGAAAAGGGGGTTTCTAACATGACACTTCTTAGTCGTTTGAAGGAGGGTGGAGAGAGATTTCTGCGAGCTGAGTTGACTCCACCAGATCAATAGCTTGTCTCTCTCTCTCTCTCTCTCTGAGACAACTGGTGTGGCATTTGAACCAGATACAACAAGGGTTCCCCTCCACCTCACCTCTGAGAACTGAGCACTTCCACCAGATCCCAACCGGTTGAGAAGGATACAGATGAGTCCATCTAAATCCCCTTCTGACTCAGCTTTAGACCCCCGGCGGTCAAAAAAAGGAGAGAGGAAAAAAAAGAATCTAACATCATCTTAAAAGGAAAGGTCCAATCTATGTAGGTTAATACTCACTGTTGCTTCATTTAGCTCTGTTGCAGGCCCACTGGGGCAGCTGTAAAAAGTTCTGGGAGCCAGAAGGCACAAAGGCTTTTATTTATTTATATGAGGGAGAATATATAGCGAGATGCAAACTGGTGCAAATTATGTGAAAAAAAGGAGTTTGAAGAAGTTATCTTGTAGATTGTGGGATAACTGCAGAAAAGGAATAGGCTGCATTACCATTTTATGTGCGGCATGAATTAAATATACACACCGCAGCTGGAATATCTCTGATAACACGACAATTTGTAAGGTCATGATGTGAAATGAAAGAGAAATGCTTCCTCCCATATTTCAACAACCACCAGCGATGTACCCTTAAGCAAGGCACTTCATTCTTAATTACTTTAGTGAAGCTGCTCATTTGTCAGCAGCAGATGACGAGATGGTCTGGCAGGAGGGAAAGGTTGAACTCAGTGTGTAAATGTAGAGAAGGCATTACTACCAAAGAGAATGCCTGCTCAGCAAACTTTACATGAATAAAAGTTGTAAAAAAAATTAAGCCTTACAGTCTTGCAACAGTTCATCATCTTTCTTACCTGTGGTCAGCCAATTATCTGGATCTTGCTACAATGTTGGACTTTAAACTCTCTGAACAAGGGTCCTCTTTTACTTTGCCTTGTCAGCTTAGTCTTTCCCCCTGGTCGCTGATGACATTGTAACACTAATTACAGCTAATTGTTCTATGCTGAATGGATTTAGTCACATTGCAAATTATATGCCATTGGTCAGTGTCACAATGTTTCCACAGAAAAATTCAATGGGGAATGGAAATTTGCACAAATGAATGTAATTAAGAAGCACATTCATTACTTCTAATTGCATATGAGAACCCTCAAAGTGAAACTGGGATTGGACTCATATGAATAATTAATGCAACTAACTGAACTGAACACTATGACGTTGTTGCCGTCACATAATGATGTGCTACTGGTATGTATGACAAAATGTAGTGCTACAGTTTTGCACAGATGTTGGTCCCGCTTAGTCGTAGAGTTCCAATCACAACCAAACAACTTTTTTTTCATGCTTCCTCATGAAATCCCTTTTATTCATGGGCAGATTGTGTCTAGACAGTTGAATTCCATCTTAGCGCAAGCTTGGTATTGGTGGCCAGACATAGAGACTGGGTAAAGTCGGAGGTTTGAGAAGTATTAAAAATTAAAGTGGTCCCTGCACACTAGATCAAGTCAAGTGGCCTTTTCTGAAGACATGGAAAAGGGCAGTTGTAAATCAGTCAACTGGAAACTCCGTCTGAGAGCTATTATGAAAATTGTGGAACTACAGAAATCAAAGAGTTTGGAACATAACCCCGACAAAGTATGAACCCAGCAAGCCTTTAATCAGATTATTTGTCTACTGGCATCAGGCATTATAGAATGTGCTATAAAAGCCTGAGACACAGAATTGCACAAAGAGAAAAATAATTTAAATATCAAACAAAATTATTGAATGAAATCTGTTGTTTGATGAAGCTATTCCCTATTGTAAAAAGTCTATAGATTTATAAAACACTGTGCAGCATGTGTAAAACTATAATCGTATTATACTTCCAGTGTTTAAAAAGGATTGGCTTATTTTAATAGCAGATTTAGATCTTAGACAGACAAGGTGTAAGCTGGTCATTTGAAAGCCATATGCCACAGATTAAGATACGGCACTATACTGTACAGCTTTTTCATGTTTCTTCCAGAGACTAATGCACTGCGTCAAAACTGCCTGTAGTGAGCTGCTTGTAAGTGGGCAAAAGCACAGGGTCTGAAATCCCTCAGCTCCAGCAACAGGAGAAAGAAATAACTATATTACAAATCATCCAGAGAACAAAATTGTGTATTGTTTGAAAATGTGAAGGATTTAGACTCAGGGATTTGCTCCCACTTTGCTGCACTTTGTTTGAGGGCTTAGCTCTGTTCACTGTTCATGACATGATGATTCCCATCATTCAGAAAAAAAACTGTTCAGGACATCATTTATCAACATCAGGCTGTCCAAAATTAATAAATACATACAAATAAAAACACAGGATTACATTTTTGATGTCAACAAACCTTAATTGACCACATATGCAGTCACATCAGAACAAGGCCAAAGATCATTACTATTAAAACACAAGAAGGACACAGTGTCTGAGTGAAGATGGGTCAAGAATGACATTTTCATCAACTGGGTGCTTTTAGTATTTCACTCAAACAGTGCACTTAGTGAATCCAGGAAAAGTCAGTCACTACTGATGACTAGAAGGCAAAGCTCTGTGAAACAGTGCCAAGGATGCCACTGCACTGAGTCACTACATGTATATGAGAGAACAGCAACTGAATCAGTACATCCTTCTTATTCGAGGGAAGAGATGCATCGCATATCATTATGCATTCCCGTTTTTGATGTTTTGATGAAGTGTTGCAATTTGGCCCAAAGGGACAGGTACGATTCATCATGGCTAATTGTTCTGGATGTGTAGTTCTGTAAGAGCCAGTTGTCAGCCGTATGGGGGTTGGACCTAAAAACACTTGCTAATGATATTAATTTGCAGCTTTTATCTATTTGTCGAGACAGAGGAGGAAATATCAAAACCTTTGGAACAATGTGTGACAAAAGAGGCGACAGCACAAAGACTGATGGTGGGTGGTGAAGTAAGCCTGGAGGGGGAAGCAAGAGCCCATAAAATGAACAGCCGCCTAACTCATAAATAATAGAAACATAAAATGTCATATGAACTTTATTTCAAGAGTGGGTGGTCTAATAAAGATGCAGGTTTAAAGAGGAGTTGAGAAATTCATTGTCATAAGAAGGCCACATGGCTTGCCTTTGGCACAGACAATTATTCAGTGCAAGTTGACATTCCGGTCTAAGCTGAAGCACCTTTACGAAACAATACCGTGTTTGACTCCAGAAATTCTCCTTGTACCGCCTTGATGCTGGGTCTTTCAATCTCTCAGCTCTATTTCCTCCTCTTCACTTGGAGTCATTCCATCTCCTCTCCCCTCTTTCCACTTTTCCTTGTTCTTTCTGCTTTACAAATTCAGTCGACATGATAAGAGATTGCTACCGCCATGCCAGCCTGGTGCTCATTGATAAAACCATATCAAATCCATCTTAGACCCCCCTCTGTCACCAACGCACTCATCTCTGAGACGGTCAACATGCACAGGATCCATCCATCTCTTTTTGAACTGAGCAGCACAGTCAGAGTTTATCTTTAAACTTCTGGAAGGAGAAAATGGAGCCAGATGAGTCGAGCAACTTTCATTCTGTCTTCAAATAATGTGCAAGCGTGTGTGTTAAATCAGCGGCATCTAAAAGCAAATGTAAGAACTTTTTTTACTTTAGGTGAGAATATGTGGGGTGTAAAGTGTATTTACTTAAATTATAGGAATATTAAATATGAACTTACTGTATTTATTAGCAGCCTAGAAAGGCAATCAATAAATATCTGAAAGCTGCATGGTTCTACATATATTTCATAATGAATAATATATATTTACGTACACTTAATCAAATCACTTCTTATATGGTGTTCACACAAACACACACTCAAATATATACAGGTATCTTTTTTTGCGGTAACATCAGTATGAATGACATTAACTTTAATATAATTTGGTGTGATACGGTTATAACAGAGCATTACTCAGAGCTTTGTGGTCATAACTATAAATAAAATGACTTTTCTAATATCCAACTACTAATATTAGACTCCAATATCACATTCTCGGTTAGTCTGTTCACACTCTCACTCTGATTTCTAATGCAGCAATTTGTAAAAGTACACATGCATTTACTACATTAGCATGGTTTTCTATCTAAAACTAATCCACTTCAACAAATATTACCCGAGGGAAAGTGGGTAATAAGTGCAGAATTGGAGTAAGTTTGAATGAAGTATGAGATGTTTATGTCACTGAATATTAATGAGATGATGAGCCTCTGTATGTGAATGAATCACATATATGAATCACTTCTGTCACCGTGGTGAATACATTAAAGGGAACAGCTAGGGAAGGAGAGGGTTGATCATTAGATGTATTGTATGTGTTTGTATGTGTGTGTGTGTGTATACGTGCCTGGTGTACAGAGGCATGTGTGTGTGTGTGTGTGTGTGTGTGTGTGTGTGTGTGTGTGTGTGTGTGTGTGTGTGTGTGTGTGTGTGTGTGTGTGTGTGTGTGTGTGTATGTGAGGGAATATAGAAGTCATCTGGTTGTGTGTGGCCAGCTTGCTGTAACTTGCAATATCCTCTGATCAAAAATAGGAAAAATCTCACATGGGACGGACCTTTGCATGTAAATGAACAGAAATCCATCGCCAGGATGTCACCCATCTTGTCTAATGTATAACAAATGCATTCACAATCCCACTCACAGTGACACCCAAGTCCTGGACCTGTCAGTGCAGCTGCTTTGGAGGCAGATGCACCAAGGACTGTTGTCTCACTTACAGCTATGACACAATGGCTATATTGCACGTAGGTGTATGCAATGCAATCTATTTCTACGGTGGCCGAGTATATTTCTACCTGTCCTGGAGATTTTCTCTGCTGGATAGAAGACAAAAAAAAAAACGGACTTGTATTTTCTTTTTTGACAGGTCCCTCCGTGAAATGGCTAAAGCATTTCTAGAAATGATACACACGGGGCATAGTGGGAGTGAAGGTCTGCACCGGTCTGAGTCTCGATCCAGTCTGCAATATATAATGCAGGGTTACCTCCAGAAAATAAAATCTAACACACTGGACTAGAATGTCCAGCTTGAAGTGGAGGATGGATGTGACACGGACAGGGATTGAGGACTCAGAATAGCCTTGTTCATGTTAAGGTGGAGCAAAATCCTTTCAGCAGCATCATTGGCATGCCGCTGGTACACAGGCTTTGGATCTACACAACCACTGGTGGAATAATCCACGGTCCTCTGTGGTGTGTCTAAAGCACCCTTCTTCTCCCCTCAGCCAGTTATTTGAGCAATGATTTTAAAGAAATCTGTTGAATACAGTATGAGGAAGGAGTGGTGCATCCCTGCGTTCAATGGGGCTTTTCATTGAGAACATCATTGGGCAGTAAGCCATGCAGTGACAGGTGTCTTGTGAATTATTTGAAAAAAATCAGCAACACAGTTCCAACTTCAGAGGTAAAATTCCCCTCATGTTGTACAGCTTAGCATTGGACAACATTCATAAAATTCTGCCTTACAAAATGAATTGTCAAAAAAAGATGCACCATTGTGCAAGTTGCACACCTAATATTATTTTTACACTCCCATGACAACAGATTCACTGCTTGTTTTGATCCAAAAAATTTGATTGATTGAATCCAATTTATTTGCATTTCTAATATGACTTAGGTGATTTTTGGTTTTAAGAGTTTATTTCCCTTTCAGCAGTGCAGCCCTGTGTTTCAGTTGTCCTACTCATCTAAAGAACGACCTCCCAAAAACAGCATGTATAGCAAATAACATTTTATATGTTTCTACTAGTTATTTGACAGAAAATGGTATCTTGTTAAATGTTTGCAAGGCTGTGTTTTTTCTATTAGAATCACAGCTGTAATCTCAGTAAAAAAAATGTTACTGTCTAAAAACACAGATGGCCAGATGTAAATTACATTATGGAGAGTCAGCCTCAAAAGTCACACAAAAATGAAAACCATAAAATAACAGATTTGCCTTCTGTGTGAGAGAAATTCAGTACTCACTAGATTCAGGGTCTGAGTTCCCATCTCCCTCAGTGCGGCTGTTCGGTGATGTTTGCTCATAGTACTCCTCCTGGGGGAAGCTGAGGGGAAGAGGCTGGGTGGTGCTGGCCGTGCTGCTAGGCTCCGGGTCTCCCAGCCCGCTGTCACTGCAGCTCTCCTGGGAACCGTCAGGAAGATGGAACGTCACGCGGCGCTGGGTCTGGAACACACCAACAAACAAGAAATGTTCTGTTAGAAACTCCTCTGTACTGTTCAAAATGCCCACAAAGTGTGAAAAAATAAATAAACAGACAACTTTAAAACTAGGAAGTACAGTAGTGTAGTGTGTGTGTGAATTGAATAAAAGTCTGAGAGCCAGTGTCGTCGTCCTGTAGGTCACACCTAAAGACTAAAGTTAATTCCAGACCAAGAGCTCAAGAACGGCTGAAATACCAGTCAGATAAATCATTTAACACTTATTAAGTAACATGTCTTCAAGGGCCCTAAAAATGTGTAGCTACTCTGACACTAAAAACAGTTTTTACTGTAGAATAAAGGGTAACACTTTACAATAAGGTACACAAAAATGTAGGTAGTTACGGAGGAACGAATGAGTTATGAATGGTTAGTTAATGATTATTTACTGATAGACTGTAATTCAAGCACTAATGATTAGTTACTGGTAAACAGACTGGTAGCTACTGTTAAATGAGTGAGTAATGAATGCTTGTCCAATGCAAACTGTTCACAGTGAGGTACAGAATGTCCAGAGGAACAAGGACATTGCTTCTGAAGGACCCATTGTCGTTGAATAAAAATAAAAAGTGCTTGAGCGCCATAGAATTCAAAAATCCTTTCCCCTTCATTGTATTGAGGTAAGGACAGAAATCTCATCGATCTTAAAACCTTGGCACATAAAACCATAACTGTCGTCAGGGCTATATCACAAGGAGAAACTATTTTTTTCTTTTCTTAGGTGGGTGAATTGACGATGTCATCGTCATCGTAAATATTTAAAAACACGTCATATGTTTCCGGGGATGCATGCACCTTGGTACAAAAGAAAGACTCCTTTAAGATTTATTTGATTAGGAAAATGCACATTTATCAACATTTCTGTCAATGCGCTAGCGTTAGCCAGTCGCGGAGGAAACCCAAGCATGGGGAGAAAATACAAACGGGACAACCTGGATTCAAAGACAGAACCTTCTTGCTGCAAGACAGAAGTGTTAACCACTGAGCCACCGTTCTGCCTTTATAGGTATTCGCTCTGTCTTGGCACACCACCACTGACAAAGATTATTAATATCATCATGAGGGGTGACAACAATGCTCGTTTATGGGGGAATGTGTACTGTGAGATGGTATTTACAAGGGAAATCCTTTCCTAATTGCATCAAGTGTTGTTGCTACATGCTCGGCACCGCATCCATCATCTTTACCTGCTTTTACTTGGAAAATATGCCAAAATTGCAGCCTGTCACCAGGGGGATTGTTTGAAACAGTGACCTCATAACCCAAAAATGATTTCTGGCGAAGTTCTAACGAATTACTTTTCGGATAGCCTAATAAACCGACTAAAAAGATTTATAATTGAGACTTCCCGTCCTGATAATAGATGGGATGTTTATTAACAGGTTGAACTATGTCCTAGTTTTCTCTCTCACCCAGTTTAGACCCAAAAGAAGTGGAAATGTGTGTGGAGACGGAGACTTTGATTTGTAAAGTCTTGGGAATCACAGGAGTGTGGGCATTTTCTTCTGAAAGGTGCAGGCCTCTTTGATTTCTCTGGTGGTTTACAGAAGTTCATGTTGTGACCCTTATTTGGAGCTAAAAAAAGTAAAACATCCTGTGTGAGCAGTGATGTCTGCTAACATGTTAGCGATTCCTCCAGAAAACAAACCACACCGTTACAATCATTCATATTGTGAGGCACAGTGTGTAATCTGTAGATACCACTAATTTCCTTTGTTACTTCAGTTTTCTTTACATCTTTTCCTTGGAGTTTGACAAAGAAAAGAATGAGGGGTAAGGAGATCTGACTTAAAATAATACCGGTAAAATTGTCGCAGTGATATATGCTGTAGTTTAAATTCATGTCTTCACATGACTTTCTAAGTATTATTCTGCATCACACATGTATAGGAGCATAAAACACATAAAATATAATTACGCCCTCAGCTTCAGTTAATGCAGTGAATTTTATTCGTCCCATTATTCAAACTGATAAGAGACTTTTTTTAAAGAGCAAATACAACTGGAGCGCAAATTACTATCTTGATTTTCTTCATCGCTGTAGCAACAAGAGCAATATGCGAGACTTGAATTAAAAACATCATTAACACATGCTCCTTTAAGCTCAGGAGCAGGTGATGTCTCTATCACAACATATTGTTTCCTCAGCCACTATAGTGCGTAGATAAAGCACATATTGTTCTTTGATAAGACTAAATAAGGCTTGGAAAATAGGAGAGAAGGAGAGTGAAATAAAGTCTGGCACTAATGAAGGACACACTGCCAAAAACCAAGTGCACAAAAAGCTTCATTTAAAAACTATCAGAGAGGGTTGACTAACTTAAATCCACACAATTAGCACCCTAAAAGCACAACTGAGTGGTTTTCAATGCTGGGATGTTGAAACAGCTAGCCTAATATTCTATTTTGTTTTATTTACTATCTACTAGATTTATCTTGATCCTGAGGCCACAAATTACTGTGTGTATGTGTTTGTGTGGTGGTATGCTTGTAAGTAAAAGAAAGATAAGAAGTAAGAGAAAAAGAGTGGAAAAAGTGCATGCAGTCAAAAAAACTGTTTGCTGTTGTTTGTGTTAGGAAAATAAGAAAGATAATAGTTATGTGCTCATATTCACTGCACTAATTTATGAACCACATATAAATATATGATGCTGGACTCCTTGAAATGAATCTTGGTTTTTACAGCATGTACTGAATTGTGACATCTTCTGCTGCCAAATGTAGTGGTACACTTCTAAGGTTCTGTACATAAGAAAAATGTTTTTTCCCTCTCTTCTTGCGGTTTTATTATTTTTCTAAGACAGATAGGGGACGAATACCTTGTTGGCAAAATCCTATACTTTAGTTCTGTGTGCCATGTTTCCCCACGCTTTCAATAGTCTAAATATCTACTTGTTCTCAAACAGCGTTGGCAGCTGTTTCTCAAATTACTGGAGGATGCACGCAAAAACCAAAGTCCAGGTTCCAGCGAAAGAAAGAGCCCACTTATGGAAGGTTGGCAGCTCTACAAAGAGCATGCTTCCTCTCCACATGATTCTAATTATTGGAAACTTGCTCCAACAATGGCATCCAGAATCTATTACAACAAACAGCTGTCCGTGACAATTAGGACATAATCATTTTGCATAAGGGAGTGTCTTCATTTTTAGACCGCTGTTTATTCAAGTCCATTCAAGTTGGTGCCAGATGTTAAGAAAAGCCTAATTTGATTTCACGATGCACTCAATACTAAGTCGTTTTGAGCTCCAAAATTAATTACAATTAAATACCATTAATGGGTCTTAAATAAATAAAGGTTTTGCTCTCAGTGGGAATGGCTAATGTGAATAAAACATTAATGTTGAAAGACAAACATGACAAACAAAAACAAACATTCGCGGAGGAGTCAAGGTGAGTGTTTTGCTAAGCATTATCACTTATTTAAAGAAGCTGCCAAAAATCCATAAAGCAAAGACAAGCTGCGGTAAGAGATATCAAGACCAAACAAAGCCCGTTCAGCCAGATAAAACACTGCCTTGAGAAGTATGTACACAGAGATAAAACGAACAGGAGAGATGCATGCCAAGTTCTACCATATAACAAGCCAGCCAATCTAAAACCCTCCCTCTGGTAACCACCCAGACAATAGGCAGATGGGGCTGGATTCATGGGTTACCGGATTAGAAGTCCGTAATATTTAGATATAGAGGGAGGAGAGGCCAAGTGGCTGCAACTTTGTTCAAAGCTCTTTGAGTTTTATTATTATATATACTTTGCCCCCCATCTACCACTGTCTAGAAATAGCAAGCAAGTCAGTGCTGCGCAGAAAAGGACTTGGCTGACAACCACCTCACTTTGAGTGATAAACAGGGACCACTTAGGAGTGAATCAGGGGAGATTGGCTCTGCCATTTCAGATAAGGATCAGCTTGCGGGCACACCTAGACCTGCATAAATCTGTTCAGAGGGGATGGTGATTTGTCATGTCGCACATGTCTCATATAGAGAAAAGAAACAAAATAAAATAAACAGCAATGGCAAGGTATTTATCCAAAAAACACTGTCCCATATGTTCCTATTCTTGATAGGATACAAAAATCTGTCTGTGATTTTACTTTGCGTGTGTGTCCTTTCTTTTTGAACATGCTGTTCCAGTGCAGCCTATTATGTGTGAGGTGATATGCTACTGTGTGTGAAATGATGAGTTAGCGGGAACATGCAAGAAGGAGGTGATTGTCGCATGTGGGTTGAGAGATTACTAGATGATTTCTGACAAATCACTTCTTTTTTTTATCAGTTAGTCATATGTCATCAGTCATATGCAGTGATGATCTTTTCCGTGCAATATGAATGAACTATGAAAGTATATGTAATATTCCTCAGTCCTAGCAAAGCAGTGTCACTGAACTGTAATGTTCTTCTGAGCACTAAAGAAATGTAATAATATGTAGAGGGATGTTACCAATATAATGGCTTAGAAATACGTAAGCAACACATTTCTAGCCTACTAGTTGTATTATAAATCCAAATCAAATAATATCAGCAATATTTAAAGCGCCCATATTATGCTAATTTTCAGGTTCATAACTGTATTTTAAGGTTGTACCAGAATAGGTTTACATGGTTTAATTTTCAAAAAACACCATATTTTTGTACTGCACAGCTCTCTCTCACTGCTGCAGATCCTCTTTTCACCTGGTTTCTGTTTTAGCTACAGAGTGAGACCTCTTTTCATCTTCTTCTTCTGTACTATCTTTGATTGCACTCGCACATGCTCAGTAGCTCAGATGTAGAGCATGTCAGCTAGCTAACTCTAGAGACAGTAAAAGAGAGCCTGTTTCTCCAACTTTGGTCAGTTACAAGTCAGGATTAGCTGGGAGACTTCTAAATGAGGGCGCACATGTAAGTAATTCTTTTGTAGATTATGGTGAACTTGTGTGTGTTGTAGCAGTGCTTTGCTATTGAGAACGACGTAGCAAGCTAGCGTTAGCATTAGCGTTAGCATGCTAACGCTAACGCTACGAGCTAACGGTTGTGGTTAGCCAGCTCATTTGGGACTGTGACGTCACAGTCCGAGCCGATTTTGAACAGCTCACCAGGAGACTGAAGGCAGGACACATTCAGAAACCGTATCTCACTCAAAACAGCATGGATGGATTTCTTTCAAAGTTTGTATGTGTGTGGAAGCACCAGAGAGACAAAAGAACACCCCAAATCCCAGAAAAAGTGTTTTTTTCATAATATGGGCACTTTAACAATATTAGATTGCTCCCACACAAGCCATTGTGTGCAGCAACATTCTCTGCTGAAATTGAAAATGTTTGAATAGTTATTGTCTAAAGTGCAGGAGGAACTCTCTGCTCTCATGGACCAAAGACTAGATCAGCTCTGTGCCTGTGTGTAGGCATGAAATGTAAGATAAAGAGAATAACTGAAACATTTAAAAGAAAAGAAAGGGTATGACGGTCACATTTGGATTTAATGTTAATGGAAGTGTGAAATGCCCTTGAGCTGAGTAGAATATTTCACTTAAACAAGCAACAATACAGACAATTAAAAGTAAAGACATTTTCATGTCACTCTTAGCAAAACTTTTTTTAAGATTATTTTTTGGGTATTTTCAGCCTTTATTTTGATAGGATAGCTGAAGACATGAAAGGGGAGAGAGAGGGGGAATGGCAGCAAAGGGCCGCAGATCAGAGTCGAACCCGGGCCCGCTGCGTTGAGGAGTAAACCTCTATATATATGGCCGCCCGCTCTAGCAACTGGGCTATCCGGGCGCCCAAAATACAGTATAATTTAAAGAAGCTGCTCTCCTTAATACAAAAATATGAATGAACACATTTCTGCTATTCCCATAAATACACACGGTTTGATAAGAAAAAGAATCTGGCATCTTAAAAACCTCCCCCACAAATATTTCCATCATATTCATGCAAGAATATGGTTATGACAGTAACAAAGCAATTTTACAGAAAGCTATAAAAAAAATAACAAGTCGAGTCATTAACAAGATGAATAGATAAATCATCGCTGTCGCATAAAAGCCTTGCATCTCTAAAATATTTTATTTATTAGATACATTTTTTTTTTTTTTTTTTTTTAACTGAAACCACCAACTTGTTTCATGACCCTGATGGATTCTTAACGTTTAACCCACAGGACCTTTTAACTGAAGTTAAAACATTAACGTCAAACTGTGGTTTTGATGTTTTTAAATCGCAACAATATGTAGATGTAGATCGGGCAAGAAAGATTATAGTGGACACATGCTTATGTAACTTATGTAAAATATAGTGATGGACCTTATGCTTATGGAAATGCACATTTAAGAAAGAGCAGAGAACATACTTACATTCACAGAGGTTATCTTGCCAAGTTGACAGGCCTCCTGTAAAGACAGAAGAACAGTCATTTCACATCACTGTCAGACTGTAACTCAGGATTTACAATCAAATGGACATTTGAAGCCAACAAAAGAAACTATACTGGGAACTTTTCAGTCTTCTAAAAGTCAGTCAGAGTTCACAATTGACAATCTCATAGATTTTGTGGTAATTTTTTTTTTTTATTGGTATTGAGATTTAGGATACATATTGATTTCTTCCTCAGACGCAGCATTTGTACAGCACATTTCTGTGCTCAGCTGGCACGCCAACAAACTGGGCTGCAGAGTACACACCCTCTCCCCAGAAATGTAAAGAATAGGGCAAACCTGACATCCTGACAACACAAGTCATACAACTGACACTTTGATAAAGACGTTTTCTCTGCATGTCAGGGAGGAAAGTGAACAGAATATCAAATGAAGCATCAAAAATTAACAATAAACAGCGACAAGCTTCTAAATTGGGAACAAAAGACACCCGCAAGCCTGCAAAATAGCATCCTCTCTCTGGGGACTGAGATAACTCACAGAGAGATAAGAGTATTTAATTTTTAATCACCAATTTTGTTTTCTTTGTACTGTGTATAATAATCTGAGTACATGACTAGATTTGCAAAGGAAATAGAAGAAATCTGGCAGTGTGGAGGCACTTAGACAGGGGAGAAGCAGAGAGGACTGCTGGGGTGGAACAGTAAAACAATGAACAGGAAACAAGTTCATGTCAACATATTATCCCGTTCACCAAGGGATGCTGCTACTGACTGAGCGATAGAGCAGCACACCCAAAGCTATTCATCAAAAAAACACAACGAAGCTTCATAGTGGACAAAAATTCAAATGTTAGGGCTCCAAACCTCTGACAAATAACTGCCTGGTAAAACAATTGTAGAGTATATATAAACTTAAGTGAAGGTTGTGTGGAGGCATATTTAAAACTTGTAGGTAACCATTAAATCGTTGCCATGAGGTAGCCTATCTAGTCAATCTAAAGGAATATAAACAATATGTCACCAACAGTTTGTCTCTTCTTCAACAGTTTTAAGATTCAGATTTTCAAATATATTTTTTAGTAATATTGTGGTAATACTTTTTAGCACTTATATCCATCATGGCACTGCTCTGCTCTATGCCAACATCTTGGCATTTTTCAATGTTGTGCTGAAAAACTTTCGTTACTTAGCAACAATAACTTAATGTCATGTCCAACCTCAAACATTTTAGATTAGTTTTTTTTTTTTTTTTAGCAAAATAGCTCTAAAAACCAACAACCTAACCAGTACCCAGCGGCAGACAAAGTTAGCAACCAACTGTTGAAAATAGTGGAGTATTTAGTAGCTAAAAAGCCAGATATTTCCCACAGGAGTTGGAGTAGAGTAAATATTGGACTTGCATTGGCCAAATGGAGAGAAACATGACTCCTAGAGTGACAATGTTGCTTTGCTTTATGTCTGCTTTATGCAGTAATAACTTTATAAGGTAAAAAGTTAATGTTGTGTTTACAGCTTGCTATGCTGCCCCCATTTGGCAAAAACATAAACAAATGCAGGTTTAATGTCTGAAATAGGTGACGTAGAACAATAGTATGACATATGGCACATCAGTGAGGTTAGTTTGAAAGTCAGCTCAGTAAATGTTTTTACATATAATATTAAATCTATGAATTATGATCTCAAACATGCAGTCATTATACTCATTAAGAATAAGAACTTGGGAAAATTACAAAAACACGATGGATTGATACAATTGATGCCGTTTAGATTATTTTGATTTAACATGAAGCATGAACAAGAATGCTATGCACACATTGCATATAGACAGCACACACATATATATATATATATATATATATATATATATATATATATATATATATATACATATACACATATATATATACACACATATATATATATACACACACATATATATATATACATATACATATACACACATATATATATATATATATATATACACACACATATATACACTATGAATGAACACATATGGAATTATGTACTTAACAAAAAAGTGTGAAATAACTGAAAACATGTCTTATATTTTAGATTCCTCAAAGTAGCCACCCTTTGCTTTTTTGATAGTGCTGCAAACCCTTGGTGTTCTCTCAATGAGCTTCATGAGGTAGTCACCTGAAATGGTTTTTCACTTCACAGGTGTGCCTTGTCAGGGTTAATTAGTGGAATTTTTTCCCTTATTAATGGGGTTGGGACCATCAAGTGCAGTCGCAAAAACCATCAAGCGCTACAACGAAACTGGCTCACATGAGGACCGCCACAGGAAAAGAAGACCAAGAGTCACCTCTGCTGCTGAGGATAAGTTCAACCGAGTCACCAGCCTCAGAAATCGCAAGTTAACAGCAGCTCAGATTACCAGGGGCCTCATGTATAAAAGACTGCGCAGCTTTCATACCAGAAGATGGCGTATGGCCAAAATTTGAAAAGTACCTACGCACAGAAATATTCACATGTATAAAACCGGTTGTACGCCAGGTCCTGCGCACCTTTCCTTTATACATCACAATCAACGTGAAATTGAGCGCACATGAATGAGTGACCGACCCCGCCTTGCCTCCTCCCATAAATGAATATGGAAATTACTATAAATGCGCCCCCGACGTCATTGTTTGTCCAATCACAACGGGTTATCCCACTGCAGAAGAAAAAAAAAACTTCACAGACTGAGGTTGAGGTGCTGATCGCGGAGGTAGAGGCAAGAAAAAAATATTCTGTTTGGAGGTTTGTCATCTTGGATAAGCAATAAAAGAAAATGCCCAGAATGGCAAATGGTGACCGGACGGTGAATGCACCAAACCATGGCAGAAATAAAAAAATATATATGTTTAATGTCGAAGTGGAAATCAAGAGAATAGCGGCAGCGCCACACCAGTTACAGAACAACATGCAACTCAGTGTCAGTCCAAATTACGCACAATAAGCAATTTGAACTCACTGATGTAATGCCATTTATTTTATTTATTAAGTGCTAGTACGCTCAGTGAAACTGAGTCCAGCGTGAGGGAGACCCGACTCAGAGGAGGAGAGGTTAGTGAGGCCAGCGTCTCCACGGCAGGTGACAGTGGGCACGGATCCGATGCGCGAGCGTGGATGAAATAATGAAATAGTAAATAGGACTACAGTAACAGAAATATGTGCAGAATTAAGACAGTCAAGACGGCCGAGTGTTTGGTGCACCGGGTACACCTTGTTCACTTTATAGCCTTCAAATCATCCACGGGATCAGTTACGCATCACATGAGTTAGCCCTCCCGACACAGCGTTTGTTCCTGGGGAGATGGATCCGTGCGTCCCACTTCCTGTGCGCCATGGATGTCTGAGCCTCAGCAACTAAAGACTCACAGACACTATTGCATTTTCCGTGCCGATCTTTTTGATGCCAGTAAGATATTTCATCTATGGGAAATACAGAGGATGACTGAAAGTATTTTCTAAGTGGATTTATCATTTATGTCCCATCCTCATGTTTAACAGAGATTAAGTAGCCTGCAAAATTAAACAGTTGTGTGAAAGATGTGAAACAATTTCCACATAATATGATCCAACTTTTATGGAGTATCAGCGGATAAAATTAAGTTTTTTCATAGACAACGTCACAGACGTATGCCAGTAACTGTAGTTGAAACTTTATTTTGTAATGTTGATTGATTTTCGGCACTTTTCAGTTAAAATTCTCCACGTTCCAGAGCCAGAAAAGACTTTGCGGACGGCCCTCACATTCTCACGTCTGCTCAACAGTTGGCATGATGGCCCGCACATTCTCACGTCAAGTTAATTTTTTATACATCACAAAGTGTCCATGAAAACCAGCGTACGCAAGCTTTTCGTGCCTAAGCACACAGAGTTCTAGCAGCAGACACATCTTTAGAACAACTGTTAAGAGGAGACTGCACGAATCAGGCCTTCATGGTCAAGTAGCTGCTAGGAAACCACTGCTAAGGAGAGGCAACAAGCAGAAGAGATTTGTTTGGGCCAAGAAACACAAGGAATGGACATTAGACCAGTGGAAATCTGTGCTTTGGTCTGATGAGTCCAAATTTGAGATCTTTGGTTTCAACCGCTGTGTCTTTGTGCGACGCAGAAAAGGGCAACGGATGGATTCTATCTGCCTGGTTCCCACCGTGAAGCATGGAGGAGGAGGTGTGATGGTGTGGGGGTGCTTTGCTGGTGACACTGTTGGGGATTTATTCAAAATTGAAGGCATACTGAACCAGCATGGCTACCACAGCTTCCTGCAGCGACATGCCATCCCATCCGGTTTGCGTTTAGTTGGACCATCATTTATTTTTCAACAGGACAATGACCCCAAACACACCTCCAGGCTGTGTAAGGGCTATTTGACCAAGAAGGAGAGTGATGGAGTGCTGCGCCAGATGACCTGGCCTCCACAGTCACCGGACCTGAACCCAATCAAGATGGTTTGGGGTGATCTGGACTGCAGAGTGAAGGCAAAAGGGCCAACAAGTGCTAAGCATCTCTGGGAACTCCTTCAAGACTGTTGGAAAACCATTTCAGGTGACTACCTCTTGAAGCTCATCAAGAGAATGCCAAGAGTGTGCAAAGCAGTAATCAGAGCAAAGGGTGGCTACTTTGAGGAATCTAAAATATAAGACGTGTTTTCAGTTATTTCACACGTTTTTGTTAAGTACATAATTCCATGTGTGTTCATTCATAGTTTTGATGCCTTCAGTGAGAATCTACAATGTAAATAGTCATGAAAATAAAGGAAACACATTGAATGAGAAGGTGAGTCCAAACTTTTGGCCTGTACTATATATATGTATGTATATATATATATATATAGGTTATGTCTAAATAGATCTTATAACCTTGTCATAAGCTGGTACGTGTAATTAATACTGTACCTAACACTGCACCAGACTGACATCATGGCTGGAACATAGCATTAACCTCTATACATTAATGAAAAGGATAAGGAAAGTAAAATGTGTCAACTTTATTTCTTAAATTAATGTAATACAAAATAAAACAGATTTTTAGATTTTGTGTTTTTTTGTATATATATATAAAAAATTGTTTTTTCTTCTTCTTTTTTGCATATTTGAACACACTAACATTTTTCAGTTCTGTTTGAGGCCTTACTCATTTGCATCCACTGACTGGTCATTTAAAGCAGGATTTTACTTGAGGCTGCCATCAAGCAGTTGTTTCTTCTCCAAGTAATGTTTTATTCAGCATCTCGTGACACATACTTCAAGTTACAGACCTTACCAACCAATTAAATATATGATAATGTACATGGGGGATCTGAGAAGGTGACCTATGCTTGTCTCATATTTAGATCGGATTGCTGGAAATCATAAATGTTTTTTTTTTTCCTTCTTAGTTTGGATTGGTCAGTGAGCCTCTCTCTGTATGTACTGTGCACCTCTCAAACCAGAGGTTTCAAAACACCCATATGCAAGCCTGGGAGAGTTATGCTTAAGATAAGTGCATTTGTTGGTGAACCACATCAAAGTACAGAGGGATGTCTTAGCGAGCAAAGGCAGTGGAGCGGGAACTGCGTCTTTGATCGCCCCAGGCACTCTGATCATTAAAATATTGGATAAATAATTGATTAAAAACACCAGACCTTATTGTGCTCTGTTTCTGTATCCAAATGAATCCCAATTTTGAGACACAGTGGCTGCCCAATGCATAAATGTATGTAGGTAGGAGTGCAAATTCTGACTACAGTGCAGTCTTTGAGTTCCCCAGATACAGTATGAACTGGAGACAGGTGGAAGTGCTGCAATAGCCCGTCTTATTCAGTGAGGGTCTCTGAGCATGGCAGGTTAGCACAGAGGTAGAAGGACAGGGTTATAATCAAAAGCCATACACAGAAGGAAGGTAAGAGTGCATTCCAGCTGTGCGTAGGTGACTGGAGGGTATTGAATATTACATCTCCGGTGTAAGCCTGCAGTGTGCAAGAGAAAGACAATGAGCCCACTGTGTGCATACCAAGGATATTAAAAAGAGAATTTTCCATCAGCTTTAGTACATACGCTAGTAAATCTCCCTTATTACATTCATGTTTACATTTAGAGTATACAAATAGATCTAAATTAATCAAGATTTGTAACTTAGAACACAAGGCCACAGAGTTATTTATGTATTACTGTGCATGCCTCTAAGTATTAAAGCTAAGCAATATATTTCACAAAACTATTGGGTTGCCAACATAAGCACAGTAAGTAATTTTATTAGTAGTCTTGTGTGTCATTTTAACACAATTCCTGTACAGTGATATAGGAACAATAAAAAACAAACTGTAAGTAATGATGTGGAGGCCACAGGAAACACAGCAAACCCGTTTACTGTAAGGGATTGACCATTTTTGGTGAGCTGTCTCATCTCAGGCTGTTCTCATGAACCATTTTTACATATAGCTACGAAAAGTAATTCACTGTAATCAGTTGGCTTTACAACTATGTATTTCACTATATTATAATCATATAGAAAATAAAACCCAGCATTTAAACCTTTTTATATGTCCTAACTAAATTGGCTGACCTCTTCAATCTGTCAGGAATAGGACAGCACCACAGCACAAAGCTTTGATGAGTTATTTCCATTAGCAATAGGTTCAAACTTTTAAAAAAGGGGTGCCTTAAGACGCCTTGCTACAGTTTTTGAAAAATAATTTTTAAGTGTATGATGTGATAACTCCAAGCTATGAAAGCCTTAAAACACCTCCTCCCTGGGGTCCCCATGCTCCTAATAGTTTAACACTAATGAGATCTGCTGCTCCCATCTCTACAGCCTCCCACATTACAGTATACTTCGTAGTGTAAATACCTTTGAAGGTGGGGAGAAGCACAGAGCTAGGCAAAGAGACAGGAAGCATGCTAGCTAGCCCTGGTCTCCTAAACTGCCAAAGCTCGCCCTTGCGTATTTCACATGTTGTTGACTCTAACTCAGGGGTTCATTGTTGAGGCTCATTTCAGCGTGCTGCTGTTCAATTCAGCTAGTCTCAGTGCATGAAGTCTGTGAAAATAATGGTCAAGCAGGACTTGTCAGGGCTGTTCAGTATACCAGAAATGTCAGGGCAGTGCCACAGTCTGCGACTTCAAGCTGTTTAGAGAGGGTGGGAGAAAGGCATGTGGCCTGCTATCAAGAGCATTATCCCTACGGATGAGATGGTTGTGCCTGAATTTATCAATAGAAGAAAAATGACAGCTTTGTCAGGTGGCCGTGTCACAGTCAAACACACGCAGACATATGCACACATAATACAAATATCCACAGTGGAAAACTTGGACGTGCATGCCATCTGCTCTTGTGTGCAGGCACAAGAGATGTAGATGTCTTAGCCAAGAAACACTGAGCAGAGTTCAAGTTTACATCTCTTATATTTCTGGCAAACGCAGCATGTCTTAGACAGGGTGATAAAAGTGTTGCAAACAAAACACCTCCTCATCAAAAGGGGCTAATAAAGTCTTCAATATACTTAAGTGTAGCCTTAGATAAATAGAATCCCCATTTCCCTCTGCATTGGTGTCCAGTTGTCCAAAGTGTATTGATGTACTTATTGACATTCAATAAAGGGAAACCCTCTCAGCAAACCACACAGAGTGGTGTAAATCCTGTACACGTCTTGAGTGTGCACAAGGAGCAACTTTCCTTTAACACAATTACTAGACAGCAATAATGTCACAGTGTGTTCGAACCAATTTTGATTTACAAGTGGACAACATGTTGCCTTTTCATCAGCTTATTATTATTAAGTGGTCTGTATATGTTAGATTCCCCTGGACAATCCCCCCTCTGGCTTCACTCTTAGCGAGGTATTGATCCTCCCAGTGTACCAGCCCCTCCGGATTTCATTAGGCTAGCTGCTGTTAATTACTCCACACTCTAACCTTTTGCTGTTTCATTTGGACCGACAAATTGGGTGAATTAAAAAAGAGGAGGAAGGAAGAGGAAAAGAGAGAAAGGAAGGAAAAAAGCTCCTCAGCAGCTGTGGTGGTGGACCCCCCTCCCTCTCTGTGGCACTTGTGTCAGAATCCCAAGCGGCATAATAATTAAAAAAGTTCATCAATTTTCTCTTTGCTCATCAAATTATACAGAAGGAGGCTACTCCGGTAATTGTTGCAGAGGATTCATTTATGAAAACCATACCAGCTAGATCTAGTATGGTTGTCTAGGGACTTGGAGTGCCTTTTTAGATGCCTTTTTATTACTTCTTTATGTATTTGTAAAAGTTTTAATCAGCTTTAAGCAGGCTGATCATTTAAACACATTTTATTAATTTATTCATATTTATTTACAAGGATCATGTGACGGACGGACATCACTAACTTTTACATTTCGTTTTACGCCCCTTTACTGACACACCAATTTGTCTTCTTAGGGAAGGTATTATAAGAGTATGATATGACACATAGCTGCGCATTTATAATTAGACTTCAATACCTTATGTCATGAGATTACATGTGCGGTACATGGCATACTTAAATCGCAGGGGAATGTAATTGATTAACCATATGAGACTGGGAACCAGATGATGAGGATGACGCTCTTAATCCATTTTAAATCAATGTAGCCACTTCCTACACAGTGAGGGATTATTGAGAGAAATTACTAGCAGCTGTAATTGCTGATTTACAACACATCAGATAATTTCTTTCTGGCTTGGTGCATCAACCTGTTTAGGCGTACAAGCGAGTCACAAACATTTCACCAGGACTGCTTTAAGTAATTACCTCCTTCAGAATGGGACACTGTTTCAACATAGATACATTTCTAACCAAGCGAGAGACATTTATAGGATCTTCTGGATCCTTAATATGAAAGATGCCCTTTCCTCAAGGTTGAGTACATTCTAGTTGAAAAGATTCTACATGATGCAGAAGGAGCCATTCAGAGTACTCCCTTTGGCTGAGATAATAACTTCATCATAATTAGCTTGTGGTGCTCAGGAGTGTTGAATTGTCGGTTGCAGTGGGATCTGGGCTGATTTATTGCTTGATTTAATTACGTATCAAAATTCAATTAGACATGCTTTCAACCAAATTCAAAGTGAGTTTTGTCAAGCTGTCCCTTGAAATCAGACGTGGCTTGAAGGACATCCTTCATAATGCAGTGACATCTAACTTAATAATTATCACTTAACCAAAAATCACTCATGTGCTAATAGATGAAGATAGAAAAAAAATTGCTAGGCCAGTTTTAGAGAAGAAGTGCTTTTTCACTCTTTCATTACTTGTTTCACATATCAACTGATATCAACAAGCTTCAAATAGTGTGAAACAGACCTTGATTCAGTAGTGATGTGTAGGGTTGCAGGTGTACTTTGTCAAGATTCATGACAAAATGCTCTTTGAGGTCGACTCCGGCTAAGCTTTCTTTACCCACATCACTCACTGCCTGCTCACCCCCTTTTGCTCCAGACTACACTAGGGAAAAAGGGGAGCTGTTTGAAAAAGTGTCACACCAGCCTCCAAGAGCTACATTGATCTTTACTACTATGCAAATTCAGGATGTCATGGTGGCTGTGCTAAGAAGCTAAGGAAGGGAAGGAATATTTCAGCCAGAGTGTCCTTTACCAGTGTTGTAAATACATTCATTGACAATTTTATGAGATACACCTTGGTATTACTCTTCGACCCTCAGAACAGCAACGTCTTTTTTTTTGTTGAGGCATTGATTCCACAAGGTGCCAGAAATGTTCCATAGGGATATGATCTATACCGACTTGACAGCGTAGTTGTTGCAGTTTTTCAGTGGTGCAAATTCTGTGAACATCCTACTTCACCTCATCCCCAAAGTGTTTTATTAGGCTGTGATCTGGGGACTGTGCAGGCCATTGGAGTAAAGTAAAGTAATTTCCTGGAACCATCTTCAGACAATGACACATTATCTTGCGAGAAAATCCCCTCGAATAAAACAGTACACTGTCAATATGAAGGGTTGCACTCTGGTCAGCAACAATGTTGGCTGTATTTATAGAAGCAAATATATCATAAGTACACCAACTACTGGCAGACATAAGGCATTTTCTGCTTTCAGTCAAGCCTCTATTTGGTCCCTATAATATGAAGTAATCATTGCATTGCACATATGAACACCTTGCCCTTCCATACCACCAACACCTTTTACTTTTTGTGTTTATCTTACATACAGTATATGTACAACCATATTGCATTTACTGTTACAATACACAACAACTAAACAGGTACTGTACTTTTTTTCACCATCCCCATGTAATTCTGGCATATTGCTAGCCACTCCATTAGTCATGTTTGGCAGAAATGTGTGTTATATTGTTATGTCAATATAGTTTAAAGAAATGCAGAAGCAATAGTCAATTTGCTCCTGTTGCCATTGGCATTCAAGCTCCCTTGAAGTTGATGTGGGTAACATACTGTACAACATACATCAAACATTCATGTTTCCTGTTCAAAATCGAACACCTGGTAGATAGACACCCATTGGCATGGGTGGATGTATGTCAGAGAATATGCCAGCGACCTATTTTGCAGGGTGGACACATGTTGATGTTCCACAAAACCATAATTGTTTTTCAGATTCACTCCCTCCATTAGATTATCCCACCTACTGAACCTTGACTTGACTTGATTATTCTCTTGTTTGGTGATAGCACGTCAGCTGTAGCTGTCACAATGCATTACAAATTCAGCGTTAAAAAGACCTTTCCTGTTTAGCCATAGCTGGACAGGGCAGAGAAATCAAGTGAAACGACACATTTAAAAGTTTGTTAATGAGCTCTATCCATATTACCTTCTGGTAATGGGTTCAAACTGCCAAACAGGAAGGGGAGCTTCCAGTGTGTTTAGAGGGAACTCAGACCGTACCATTTTGAGAAGAGTACAGAGGGGGGTTTTCATGGTTTCAGGAAATGGTTTTCAGTCATAGATATATGTAAGTAGATGCCGTATTAGCCACTGCTGTTCATGGAGCGTTACGTTAATGCTGCCGCTACATGCCGCGCCTCCTAAGGCGTGCATGTCTATCAAGGCAGGAGGTCTAGCCACAATTAAAATCATAAATTTCCGATTCAAGCGGTTTGCTTTGCTAAAAAGGCCACACATGTATTTATGGTACATGATACTTGATTAAATTAAAAATGTTGGTTTTCATACCAAAATACCTTATCTTGTGTAGATAGTAACATTACGCAGCTTTTAGCCTTAATATAATTTAAACGGGTGAGTTACAAAAGATTTTAACCCCATTCGGTTGTTATGAGGGGTGACATTAGCTATAGAGACCAAAACTGTTTTTGGTACCAGGCTGTAAACATGTTTATTTCTGCTGTAGAGTTGGATTTTTTCAACATGGGGGTCTATGGGGATTGACTCGCCTCAAGTGGCAACTCAAGAAACTGCAGTTCAGCCCCAGAGCTGCTGCTTTAAAACACACATAACAAACATAATTTTCAGCATCTTACTGATATATTACCAATTACTTAAATAAAAAATACTTTAACTGACACAAGCTACCATTAGCTTAATTTAGTATCAGGACAGTCACATAACTTTATGTTAGCTTTAAAGAAGGATTAAGGTTACCTCTTGTGATATTAAATTCAACAAGTGTGTAACAGTAACATCTTGTAAAACACATTTTCATCTCGGAAATGTAATTCCATGTTGCTTAGTTTTGGCTATTCTTTTGCATGAACATCCAAAAGCAGCACAAAAGTCTGTCTTTATGGTTAGATGTCCGCCCAAAGATGGTGACAGGATAGAGGCTTCTCACAAGCCGTATCTATAGTTTTCAGTACCCTATTGTTTTCTCAACCTTATCAACACCAGCCTGAACTGCTTGTTTGGGTTATGTAAACATCATATTAAACATACCCTGGATGAAGATTACTCTGGCCTCCATGTGTAAAACATTCCCCACAACATTGCCTCAGCAACACCCTCTTGCAACAGAAACAAAGATTTGTAAGACAAGTTAAGGTTTCTTCTACTTTTCAGAGATTCAGTTTCAATGATTGTGCGCCTACTGAAGCTTCTACAATATATTATGTCTATTTCAAAGTCCAATTGTCTCCCTCAATGCAGCATTTAACGTAAAGGTGCCCTGCCACACATATTTCATTACTTTGTGGTAATGTCTGAAGTTCTACTATGGACTCTGTAACATTTTTTGTGGAAAAATTGCCTTGGTTACCGTGTTTCAAGCCATTCTAGCGTGGTATAGAAAGCCTGCAGTTAGACTCAGCTCGATTTGTGCCAGTTCTCATTAATAATGAACGAGCTAAGCTGCTTGACTCTGATTGGCTAACAGCTAGCCAATGAGAGCCTAGCTGTCAGCATCCTTTACCCAGCACAACTGGGCGAGCTCATAAATAGTAATGAGCTCAGGCAACACCACGTCACACTGACCAGCTTTTGTAATTGGCCTGATTTCTCCGCTTATTTCTTTTCAGTGGCTAGAGCTGACAGAGGAGGTAGCAGTTCATTTTCACATTCACGACATAACACAAACACATATGGACCTAACATATTTAAAAAAATACAAGTAAAAACGGTTTTGTGTGGCAGGGCACCTTTAAATGAATATAGACACTGTAGACTGTAGATGTTAGTGACACATGTGTTGAGCCTACAGGTTTACCTGGACAAGAAGTAAACCTCTTAACCTCATCTGCTGTCTGCCTGCATAGTGAGTCACAAAGGCTTGACTCACTGTCTGGAGGAGTGAGCTTCATTAATCGGGAGGTGCGTGTAATAAAATGGGCACTAAGTGTACTGTCAAAGAGGAAACATGGTGGGAAAGAGAATAGAAAGCCCCTTCATGTGTCAAAATTTCCAGTTTTATCAAGATTTGCTAGTAACGTGAATTGTTCATCCGTTTGATCTCTCTCCCATTGACACATCTGACAGTCTTCTTCATTGAGACTGGCAGAGGCATTGTCCATAGATTGTGATGTGCAATTACATACTGTATCACAGGCTCGTGTTTGAAGCAAAGAGACAGAATCATTGTTATTCACTGACAAACATGAGGCACAATGATGATACTGATTAATGATTATTCAGAACATTTATGGTAATGATCTCTTGGAAACTGGGAGTTGCTTCTGACTTTAATGTAAAAATACAATTGATAGACAAATGGTTAGCTGTAATAGCATTCTGCTAACTTCATCTATTTTTCCATTCTCCACTATCCCCACAAGCATAAGGATTTCACAAAGAAGCTTGTTAAACATTAACAATTCAAACAGAAAGCAGGAATGAAGTGTGAAGTGTGAAGTGTTGACGGTTCTCACTTCAAAAAGACTGCATTTGTTGCTATGTAATTTGATCACTACAAAGAGATACATTTTTATCGTATAGAGAACCAATTTATTATAGAGAAAACTGCATTATATGTGTGCATCTGGAATATATGTACAACCATATACTGTGGGTTGTAAGTCAAAAACTTCTATCATTGCTGTTATCTGTTTGTCTCAGAATAAAGAAAACCCTCTTTGAAATGTCCAATTAGATAAATACATCACTTATACTATGTTATTCCACTTTACAAACAGCGATCACAATGGCCATTTCTTACCATGACTAAATGAAGGGAATATTTCTCAGCCTACACAAGTTTGTTTATATATTTATATATTTGTTTTATAATTGAAATACTACCAAGCCTAGTCCGACTTATAAATATTGTTGCAATTTTAGCATCATCAACACATTCCTCTTTGTACTTATCCCACCTCATCAATACATTTTGAGAGTTGTGCATGATGTTGTTAAGTGAAAGCGTGTGTGATTGGGAGGTTTTTAATATAGTAAATTTGGTATTATTTGCTCTTTACTTTGGACAAAACAAGTAGAGATTGTGCAGAACACCCAGGCAATGTAATGTTTACTTCTACAAGTAAAATGGTATTAAAAGTTTAAGAACACACAGTAAAACAGGAAAATAGACATGATTGTTAAAAGTAGGCAACTGCATGCACATGAAAAACACAAGTTGCTGCTTAATTTCAGTAACATTCAATGCACAAAAGAACTAGCCTACTTTGACTTTGCTGCAACTGATAACATATTTATAGTCAACATACTCAATATTTAGGGAAGAGACATTACTTCTTCCATCGTATCGGGTGAGACAAATGCCAAGTACATGAATATTTTCTCAGGTAATCCATATGAATGTGAAAACCAAGCAAGACGATTACTTATAGTCTTTGGTAGCAGCAGATCCTTGTCTACATAAGCTCTCTATATCTAAATATTGTTGGCAGCTGTTGGAAGTTACACATTTCTAAACACACAGTAAAAAGGCAGTTAGATTAAATACTGGGTCAGGGCACTGTTTTTCCCTCTATGTTCCTTAATGATGAACAGCATATATTTGATTGAATATTTTTCTTTAACCGACAACTTCTTTCTAATGTGTACTGTACTGTAAACTCTTGAGAGGGAACACAGACAACCCTTCTTGCAAAGCCAGTGGCAAATACTTAGTAAAACATTGATAAAGCACAGAGACAAAGCTCAGGGACACATCCCCATTTGCTCCATGCATATCTTCCTCAAATATGTTGATGTCAGTTTTTTTTCTGGCAGTGCAGTCAGTTAAAATGTGCCATTAATGTAATTCAAAAGCCACTACAGAGATGTCTCTCTTCCCCAGCCTGCCTTACCCAATTGGGGTCCATCACCAAAACAAACTTCTCCTCACTGCCAGGGTAATTTTTCCTTCTCTTCCTCCGCTGAGCACCAGTCATATTAATATCTTTGTAGAAGGCAAATCTGTGCTCCAGGAAGCCAGTCTCATGTGTTTTTTTTCCTAAACCTCTTGCTGTTTCTCTGGCCACAGCCAAGTGCATTAACATATGTTCTCACAGTGCACAGTGCTACTCTGCATTGGTAAATGCCTTATTACAGCAAGACCCGGTCTGTGCTCTTCCACTGAATATCCATAAGTAGTAAAACACAGCCATATCTGCCCACTCAGAACAGTAGGGATGTGTCTCACATGACAGGGGGGCTCCTTAACATTTAGTCAGAGGCCCTCTTTGAACAATTGATATTCCTCCCACTCACAGTAATAGCGGGTGGTAATAATGACAAATAAAGGCAATATTGCTACTGCATGGTACACACTAAGCGTAATAAGGTCATCTGCTGGTTATGTTTTTTTTGCCTCTAATATATATGCCTTTTTAGCATGCAGAGTCAAATTCTCTCAGCATGACTTACATCTCCAAAGACTACGCCAATGTGAAATATGCAAAGGCAGAGTGTGAGAAAAATATCCTGAGCAATGCAGCATGATCTTGCCTAGAGAGCTAACACCCTTGTAATCATTTCCAAACTGCAATTTCCTCTTATTATTCCATTTGTTTTTCTTTTCTGTCTGAAGTGTTACAAGGCATTTTCAGTGATCGTGGAATCTGTGTCACAGTATTAAAGCATAAGAACTGTGTCCTTTACAATAGGTGCAAAATTGGGAGATGACACTCGCAAAACAGTCTTTCGGCAACAATGCACAAACTGCAGCGCACTCAATAAAGCAAACAAAAAAATAATGAGGCACATTGAGTGTAGAGGGATATTTTGACACAACGTGTGTTTGCATTAATTTAACAGACATGTTAGCATGTAGTAGCTATATTAAAAACCTAAATAACCTCTTCACTTCGTAAAACATCGAGGTGAAGACATCCAGGGAAAGTCTTGACATATTAACATAAATTAAAAATGCAGCTTGATAGCATCTACAGTGAAAGTGTTGCTTGTGTGACGACTATAAATTGTGAAATTGGAGAACCAACGACACATTCGGGCTATCTGTGAATGCAGCTTGCTGATGATTATGTTGATTGCTACAAAAATATGGCTTTGGGTAGAATGTGTTTGCAGATATCAACCGGCCATTGGGGTTGTTTCAGTTTGTATGCTTGTGGTCATTGGATCCTTGGGAGTTTTTTTTAAAGATTTATTTTTCATTTCTAATTTGGGCGATCTTTGTTCTGTCTGCCAAAGACACAGTTGTACTGTGTTGATCTGAAGACAGACTCTAAAAGAATGAGTTTCAAACACTACAGAGAACTTGTCTTATTCTTGCACAAAGAACTGAGTGCTGGCATCTATGTCATCCCACAGCACTGCACTGATTTATAATGGTAGGGAGGGGAAAATAAGAGGCCAGGATACATCACTGAAACATGAAGGTATTGAATAATACTAAAATCATTAAAATAAGCTATTTTTTTTTTTAAACCCCACCCGTCAATCTCAAACGTATGATTAATGCTTCATCTATAAATTAAATGTTTAGGAATTTGAAGGTTTTTATTTATATATTTATTTATGCTTTTGGTTATTTATTTTATTCCTGTTTTGACAGGCCAGATCACCTGAAGACACAAGTTTGGTTTGCTTTAACTTCTGACATCTCTTTTTTAGACAATCTAGTTCGAGCTGCACCACTGTGCAAACTAATGAAGCCTCAAAGGCTTTGTTTAAGTCATTAAACATGGAAATCTAACTACACAGGCTTCTTCTAATGGCAAACAATTACATGACAACGACCTGGCCAAGAAAATCAATGCCTGTGAAAACTAATGTAGTTGCATTGTTTATGTTTCAGCCAGAGGCATTTCATGTCTGTCCAAGTATTAGAAATGCTTGACTGGTCACCCACAAACAAGTATGTAAAACATTATATATAATATATATATATATATATATATATATATAAACAATCTCTGTAACCCTGGCATACTGATATAATCTCATCCAACCTAACCAAATAGTTTTGTTGAATAAACCTAACCCAACTGGCTTAACAGTTTTTTCTAATGTACTTCAGCTTGTACTAGGGCTTTGACTCCGAACTTCGTTATTTGAATATCATTCGAATATAAAGAAAAATAATGATATTCGAACGAATATTAGCCAGCCCTTAATATTCGAACCTGTTATGGGCATTATTTTTTGTAAATGCGTTTGCTTGTAAACGTTGTTTTCAGTTCAGATTCCGAGGCTTTTTCACGCATTTCAAAATGTAACTACACGTCGCGGCGACGCACGTCTCTCGGCCGTGGCTCGGTAGCGTTGCATTCCCCCCTAATTCTCAAAGAAGGCAGGCTGGCCCAGGGCCAGGCCAGCTCAGCGGCGTCTTTCTCCCGTCGCGTTCCGCTGTCTCTCCTATCTACACCGGCGCCGCACCCTGTCCCTTCTCCCCTTTCTACCTGCCTGCTCAGTGCTGCTGCACATGAGGAGCGAGCACAGAGGGGAGGGGGGGGCTGCTCCTCAGTCACACAACAGAAAAGAAAGGTGACTGTTTCGGCGGCCACAGGAGAGAAATACGTTGCGTGCTCGCTGGACAATACTGGCGACTCTTTTTTTATTTTACAGAAAGTCGCTGTCTTTTCTACAGAAAGTCGCCACATTTGTCGCTAGTCGCTTTTGTGAAAAAAAGTCGCTAAGTTGGCAACACCGCCCACACACACCGGCTCGACGCACACACCAGCACACGAGTATAAACATCAGACCACTTACGTAGGCTACGGTGAAAGCTCCGAACTTCCTGTCGAAAGCACACTGTTTGTGTTTAGTCCAGGGTCTGACTTAATTTCTTTTTTTAAACTGAAGGCATTTAATGGTCAAAATATTATTAATAAATATTCGAATATATTCGAATATTAATATACAAACGAACTTCGAATATGATTTTTGGGCAAAAGTCAAAGCCCTAGCTTGTACATGAGAAGCAATCGTATTACTGTTCACAACGCTGCAACACTCAGATCTTCTTCTGACTGTCTTCAGTTCAAATATAGGTTCCATCTGTTGGTGGTTCAAACTGTTCTGTCCAGTTCAATACAAAACTAAAGCTTCATAAGCACTGTTGGTGAGGTCAGTAGCTCACCATCCACCATCTTGCAACAGCTGCAACAGTTACATTGCGATTTATTTTGTTCTGTAGCTTTTGCTGCGTTTCCAAAAGCTTGAAAGTAATCATAGCTGATGCCATCATTCTCATGATGGAAATCACTTTCCACCTTCATTCAGTGGATCAAGACAGTGTAAAGCTGCAGAAGACCTTATCTCTTTTTTCCAAAACTAGTTTTGTACTATGCAAATTATATGAAGTTACACAACATATCTTTTTTTTTTAAATCACCATAGTTTAGCTAACTTTAATTTTGTCAAGACAAGAAGGCCACATAAATATGCAAACAACCCCAAGACACAAAAACATGCACCTGGTGAGCCAGAGCAGCAACAGCTAAGCAAGAGATTATGTAGAACAGGCCCTGCCACACTGACCTAAAAAATTTAACTGTAGGTGTATTCACTGAAAGGTGGGTAGCTGACACAGCATCAGTCCATGAGAGAAATGAGACCAACTGTATGTCACATGGATCAACAAAACAACAACCCATAATGAATTGCATTACCTGTACAGGGCGTATATTCCATGAAAGTATTTGCGTATTTAGTTACGTCAGTCAGTTCTACTGTAGTGCATGCATGTTACATATCATTCTCTCATTCACTCACGTGAAATTGCTTGGAGTTTTTGTGGTTAAAGCGTAGAGTTGGTATGGTAAATACTCTAATCACAAGAACAGAGTTTACATCTAATATTCCTCCCACTATTCAACACTACATCAACAGGGGCGAATTGCCTTTCTCCCAAGCCTGTTTAATGAATGAACCAATCACACGTTAATGGCACAATCAACGGAGGAGTGCTCCTTGTTTGGAAACTTTCCCCATTCGAGACGCAGTTTGTGACTATAGAATTGCCTGTTGACATTGTGAAAAAGAATTGAACCCAAAATCTTTGACTTGAAGCAGAATAGATGTTACATGTGTTGGAATAAATACCATTAACTATTCTTTACTTGTATCACAGGATATTAGTATTTCACATGAACAGCATCAATAAAACAAGTAGAGAGCCTGATTTTTACACTGAAATATCTTCTCAATATAGGCATATCAGGGGTTGTTTTTGGTGAATTTTTAAAAATTGTTTTGCATGTTTTTCTTCTCATGGTACAAGTTAACATTATGATTTACATTTTCTTCATTTACATTACATTTGCCATCAATATTTGCACAATTCTTAATGTATTATCTCCCCCTTTGCCCAATTATTATAATGAATGTATGATAATTCAGATCACTGCAGTGGCATTTTATCAATTATAGATTATATAATTTATTTCACACACCATAACTATACGGTTGTTTATCTATTCGTCAGGTTTTACTGTCAGTACTTGGTGCTCTTGATCTTAAGTTTCCACTTTTTCTTTTATTCTTTTATTTCACTGTACCCCCTTTTTATATAATAACTGCACTGTACGTCTTGAGTTCAGATGTATCAGGATGTTTTCTGTCCAATGTTGACATGAGAAAACACCTGCAGCATGTGCACTCACATGATGAAAATCTGAATTTCTGTCCTCCGCTTCAGTGGATTGAATCATGTACTAAGGTATATTTTGTCGCAGCAGGTCAAATGTGATAATGCTGCACTTTAGAAATGAACCTTGGTGCACTTCCTGCAGCTTCTGTGCAGTCGATATGAACACCTCAAGTAGATCTGTAAAAGTCACATTTCTCCTGCCTTAAAAATAGTCCAAATCATTATGGTAGCCTGGGACTCAGTATTATCCGACTAAGATGCTCATACATTAGCAATGTGGGGGACCAGGCAGCCGGACAACAGTCCTGGAGCACTAAAGGACTTCCCATTAATGGGTTGCGGAGCATCGGGAGAGCCCACCCTGAGCAGAGATTTCCATGTGGATGTGGCCTTTGGCACAGGGGTACCTGCCCCCAGCCATCTGCACTGATTTGACAAATGATTCTATATCAAAGGGCTCTGCACTGATTTGGGTGGTAATTGATTGGAAGAGAGGCCCTCAAATCCCTGATTGGTTTAGATGGATGTAGGGGGGAGATATGCTGTGGCAAGGGAGAGGAAAAGACAGCCAGCAAAAGAGAGGGAGAGAGAGAGAGAGAGAGAGAGAGCGAGAGAGAGAGAGAGAGAGAGAGAGAGAGAATGAGAAAACGAGAGAAAGAAAGAGAGATAGTATAGTGCAGGAGATCTGGGAAATATACAGAACTCTGCCTCATTTGCACTTTGAGAGAATTCAGAATGAAATTTTATGCAACACGCAATATGCATGGTGTAGTTTTTGTTACAGAACCACCCATGTCATCCCGGTGTTTCTGTTTCTCTTTCTAATGCAACTGTCGGTATATCCAATTTGTTAGGGTGTCCATGAAAATTGGATTCCACCATTCAAAAGGAGGAATTTGGTTAGAAATGGAATATTACTGATTTGTTCCACATGGAGGTGTGGTCTGATGCAGATATATGAGCATGGAAAGCCGACGGGGAGGCACGGATTATTTATTCCTTTATCAATTTCCCCTGAATTTTTTATGCTATTAACCCTTGTTGTGGAAATCGTGTGACAAGAGAGATAATATCAAACAT
This sequence comes from Perca fluviatilis, assembly GCF_010015445.1. Lineage (NCBI taxonomy): Eukaryota > Metazoa > Chordata > Actinopteri > Perciformes > Percidae > Perca > Perca fluviatilis. Next base: position 21,957,514 of record NC_053121.1, read on the forward strand.
GGAGGCTAGCGATTGTTAGTGATTCCCCTGAGGATTACCTCAACCTCATAAACCATTATAAGTGCACTGCATGAGAGCACACACAGACATGAATGAATGATATGCTGAATACTTATTATATATATATATATATATATATATATATATATATATATATGCCATGTTATCTGCTTTATGTTAGGGACACATTTGAAGGTTTGAATATGTCACTGAAAAGAACTTTTGAAGCCATAAAACATATTCTTTAATGACATCAAATACAATTTGAAATACAATCTTTCTGTCAAATTACCACTATAAATGTGAATCCATTCCGTATTTATTTATAAAGTAATTCATGTGTGGCCATTAAAACGTTCAAATAGTAAAGCTTGCACAATGTTAGCCATTTTGTGAGTAGCGCTTCAAGTTATCCAACCAGTTATGTATACAGTATGGCATGTTGGATGTTTTGCAGATAAGCCAAGAGACTGCAGAGCCCTGAAAATGCAACTGTGATGCCATGTACACATAGGCCTACCACCTATATTACACGGCAGGCTGGCTGCACTGCATACCTTTTGCCATTTGACACAGACATGTGGTGCTTGCCAGTGACAGATGGTGCACAGTACTGGTCCCAGAGGTCACAAATGACCTTTTGGATTGTCTTTTTCAGTCACAAAGAATTATTTGTTTGACGATGGCCACCAATGCAACCGCGGGCACCCTGATGGAGCTGCTTGTCTTCTGAGATCACATTTACCTCATATGAATTGTGTGTGTGGTGTGTGTGTGTGTGAGACGAGTTGAGTGAGTGAATGTGTGTGTCTGCGAACTTGAATGTGCCAGGACGTGCATGTGGACGTACGTGTTTAGGACGATGCCTCACTAACCACCCAAAGTCAGCTTGATGCCTTTAACTAAGCTTAATTGCTGCATGACTAGCCTCTTGTTTGGGTGCCAGAGGGATTTTCTTTTATTATACAGAATGAATCATCATTAAGATGTGCTTATTCAGTGGCCTTTCCTTGGCTTAAAAACGCTATTGCACACAGGATATCTTTATTTTTTTTAAAGATAATTTTTTGGGGCTTTTCCACCTTTATTTGACAGGACAGCTAGATGAGAAAGGGGAAAGAGAGAGGGGGAAGACATGCAGGAAATCGTCACAGGTCAGATTCAAACCCTGGACCTCTGCGTCAAGGAATAAACCTCCAAGTATATGTGCGTCTGTTCTACCCACTGAGCCAACCCATCGACACAGCACACAGGATATCTTAAAGGAACAGGCCGACTTACTGGGACTTTAGCTTATTCACCGTAACCCCCAGAGTTAGATAAGTCCATACATACCCTTCTCATCTCCGTGCGTGTATCTCCGACGGCCCCACCGGTAGCTTAGCCTAGCATGGATCCTGAAGGTAATCGGTTCCAACTAGCCTACTGCTCCGAATAAGTGACAACATAACCTGTTCCTATTTATATGTTGTGATTTGTAGAGTCACAGCGTGTACAAATAACAAGGTCACATGAGACACAGCCATCTTCTAACCGTATATAAACTGGGAACTATATTCTCAGAAAGGCGAAGCATTGGTACCCTCTGCTCGGGGCTTCTTAGGTGCTGCAGGCATATTACTCCGCCCAAGTAGCAGAAGTAGCACTGCTTGATATACCTTCCCAGTTTATATACGGGCCGAACTGTGTGTGTACGACTACTGTTTTATTGCCTTATTCGCTCACAACTTGTAAATAACATGTTAACGTTATTTTGTCACTTATTGAGACAGTATAGCCGGGACGATACCTTAGGATTGCAGGCTAAGCTGGCATGTTTGGAGGAAGGTACGTTTGTATAGGAATGTGCTATTAGGTTATCATGGCAATCTGCTTGTTAATATTTGCACCCTAGTCGGATCTGACAGGATAAAGTGTGCTTCAAGAAGCAGTGTGTCTGTCTCGCATGTCCATCACTCAATTTCTACATTGTTAGGTGACATTTCACAGGAGAGGTTCTCCTTTTGTGCGGAAAGTAAAACTGTGAAATGGCATCCTGGAGTTGCACGGCTTTAGTTTACCTTAGCAATTTTAGAGCTGGCAGGAACAGGGTGCAGTGCAGGCCCCATACTGTCAGAGGTGCTTGATCCCCACCCCCACCCCTCGCCCTCTCCATCTGTCACCTAACCAGAATGCACTGTTCACATGGACACACAACATTTATTTATGCACGCATGCACACACACACACACACACACACACACACACACACACACACACACACACACACACACACACACACACATTCTTACACACATACAGACACAAACACAATAATATCGGCCAGTACAGTGCCCTCCAATATCAAATAACTCATAACTACATGTGTACTATAGAACATTTTGTCGAACACAGAAATAAACTTAGTAGCTTAGTACTGATATTTCAGAAGTTTCTGTTTACCATCTGTGCTACAAATGTGATTCTACAGTTTATGTACGAGGACATGTATTCATGTGCACATCCCTCTTCACGATTCCTTCCTATCCTGTTGTGCCATAATGGGAAAATGTTATTCATGCTGTAGATTCAGAAGAAAGCCTTATGAAAAACTGACACAATTTTCTGCCGCCTGAAGCCTTGTGTCAGAAATATGATCTTACCCTCACCTCTTACCCTGACTGCGCTACTGTAATGATGCTCTGAGGTGAGCCCACTCATCAATTATTCACAGAATGCAAGATTTTCACTCTTTATCTTATCACCAGATAGAGGAGACCATTTAAGAAAAATCAAGGAGGAAAAAAAGGAGAGAGAGAGAAAAAAAGAAGCAGCAAGCTGCTTGGCGGATGAATAAGAGAGTTTGCGGTGGACAGACAATGCTCTCTATGTGAGTTATAATTGTAGTTTAACAATGTGTGGACCTCTGGGATTTTCAGTATGCAATATATGGCCTTTAGACTAGGATCGCTATGGAAACCAAAGGGCCTGAACGACCTGCAGTGCCCACCCACTCGGACAGCCGTTAATCATCTTCGCTCAGATTCTGGCACTGCAGAATTTGGCCAATGTGTCAAGAAGCAATTATATATACTTAGTGCTCGGGCACCCCATCTCCTCCCTCCCCTGTCTTTCCTCGCTCTCACAGTATTAATATAATCACAGAGCAGTCAGTTTAAAAGCCCTCTGTTCATTTCAGTATCTATCTGGGGGATGCACACAATGCAGATGAAGAGAAGTGTAAAAAGACAGAGGATATTCTATTCTGAGAGCCATTATAATCAGAATATTCTTTTCATATAAATCATATCCAGCCATTTACTCGTTTTACCAGCCTCCTGAGCTGACTGACATACTAAATTAGCCCAGCTGGCCCATTGCATTCGCTGCACATATTGGGTTGGTGCGGATCATGGAGACTAATGTGAGCTGAGTAGAGGGAGATTATATTCCGCTGCTAACAGCTAAAACGTGAATAACACGATCCACAAACCCACGGTGTTCCCCCGTTACATCAGCCCTGATCAGCTGTGTGAAAATGGAAAGAGAGCAAGGGAGAATGAGATGGAAATGTGGCAGACAGAAATAACAGGACATAGACAGACACTGTGTAGAGCTATAGAAAGAGAGGTGTACTCGTATTAAAACTTCTGTAACATACCATCCTATACCAAACTATGTAATTTCTCATTGAGAGCAACGTAAATATAAAAAGTACAGGTCCTAAGTGAAGGACATGCTGTGTTGGTTTGCATTGACAGACTTCCAAACAAAAGTTGATTGCCTTCCCTGTGATTTCCCAATGACAGACACGGGGGGAGGTGTATCATATTTTATTATTATTCACCGAACTACCACCGTCTGTAGCTTTCAATGCCACCAAAGTCCTTTTAGACAGCCAGCTGTGCATTAGCGATGTAGAAGATTGTTAAGCTTTGAATAGTTGATGACAGGCTGTCAGACAGCATCCCTCCATTGCTCTCCTTCTACCAAGGTCCACTCTTGAAACAAGCCACTCTCCTCCATACCGGCCATTCATCCAGAAAAGGACACAGGCATTTTTGGCACATTCGGTGCTAAGTGAACTGAAATTGTGTGAATTTCACTACATAGCACATTATCACATTTGCAAGAGGCATGCATCAGGAGCAGGAACTGAAGGGGAAAGTTACTTCAGTGTGTGGGGACAACTTGAGACCATCAGAGCAAAGTGAAGACTTTGACTGTGCATGTACTGGACTAATTAGCATTGAATAAATCTGCCCTTCTCACCCCATGTTGAATAAATGTTGAATCATGCAGAGAAAGAAGTAGCAGAAACAGAAAAGAGAGGCTTTTTTTTTTTTTTTAAACATTGTCTTTTTACTGATCAAACAGATTAATTTGCAATTATTTTTATTCAGACTATTGTGAGACATTATGGTGAATAGAATATCAAATTTGAAAACACGAGAAGGGTCTTGACATTATATAAAGCTAATTTACAAGATGTAAATAGGCACAAAAACAAAACCTAATAAGAATATTAAATGCTTAACATGTCTGCAATTATTTCAAATAATGTTGTTTGTCCCCTGCCTGAAAGCAAGCTGGAGCTTACCTTATGAGGACAAATGGGGGGCGGTGAGTTAAATGAGATCTCCGGTGTCTGGCTCAGGTTCTACAAGAAAAACACATTATCAGGGACATGTTTTTAGTGGAGGGTATCTCCTAGCAAATTTTCAGAGACAGAAGTTGCAGCTTAATTTCTAGTCCTTTCCATTAGCATGTTTTCAATATATTTTAGAGGGGTTTGGCGACTCTCAATCAACAAGCATGCAGGTCTTTGCCGCCCACTAATCCATGACCACAGCTTTTGTTGACAGTCGTATTTTAAATCTTTATCTTGACAATATCGTCTTATTGCCGTGTGAGTGGGTATAGTGAGTATAGTGATGTATTTTGTTTTGTTTTCCAGTTCCCCCTTCCTTCTATCCCTCCACAAGGATTATAAATCCTTCTTTGTCAGAAGATTTCACTGAACATATGTTCAGACTTTTGCATACACGCCTGAATGCGTTTTTTTAGGTTAAATGATTATCACATTGTTAATACACCAATACATCACTCAGATACAAGAAAACACCATTAAAAAGCAGACACAAGGTAAGTCAACAAGCCAACAACAGATGGTCCCGCTGCTTGTGATTATGCAAAGATCCAAAGTATTTGCATACTCACAATGCCATCATAAAAAAGAAACAAGAAGCCATCTTGAGGCTGACCTCAGTGAGAAATAAAAAGAGAAATGGGTGAGGCAAACCCAGCAGGGAAGTGGTTGAGCTCTGCAAACTTCTTTGGGGATCTATCAAGGGCCTGCCTCCTGGGAAGGCCCTGTTGATTTCCAAGCAGGTGCTTTCAGTTATGCCCTCATATCCAATTATGTGCCTGTGGTATGTCTGATGCTCCCTGACACTATTAATGGCTGCCTTATGGTATCACCAGGACAGATGAGACACTCAACTCTCCAGACTCTTAACATCTATATTTCATTGCAACATAGAAGGAGAACACCTAACTGGCCAAGGCAACTGAGAGAGAAAAATCAGCCAGGCTTTCACTGCAGCATAAACACTGCATCATGAAATATAAATGAATAAATGGGCCTTGCTGGGATGATCGAATTAGTAGACACAATTTTCCCTACAGATTGAGAAGTCTATATAACTATGATATCTTAATTGATGTGACAAATAAACATGAGTTATTTTCTTTGGCGATAAGAGCAATAAATGGAATATGCTTTTGAGTGTGTTGCATGCATGTAGATGATTTTTCCAGTGAGGGAAACAGAATGACCTTGATTCCAGGCAATGATTTACATATTCTGTATTGCTGATTAGATACTGTAGATGACAAACTGAGGACAGTCCAATTAATAATGACATGAACCACAGGTTTTACAATTTGCAGATGATTCTGCCCTATACCACTACTGACGGTTAAACAACTGTAACAATACTGAAGTTAGAAAGCTTGGATAAAACTCACATCAAACATTTCCAATTCAACTCCCAGTCACTCTAGAATAGTTTGAAGTGTTACTAAAAAAGTAAAAGGTCAAAATCTTCTGTGTAATCACTATACAAAATAAGAACCGCAATATGCTAAATGAACTAAGCAGAACATTTTGAGATTTATTCAAAGTCTGTTTAAAATTGCAAGCAAACAACAGCATTTATATCCCATCTTCATCAACCACTTTAATTTGAAAGCACAAATGATGTGGATGAAGCGACATTTACAAATACAAAAATAATGTGCTTAAAACTTTGCTTGGATTCAGTGCTTTATTTCATAAAAAATAAAGGAGCCTGTTAATGCTTGATACCAACCATAGATAATCTAAATCCCTTTCCCTTTCTTGGACACACATACAAACACAAAGCAAGATATCCCCAGGCTATAATCACTGTTTTTTTCCCCCATTACAATCCCCTTTTATTTTTTGAGCAGAGCAAAACAACACTTTTCATTTATGCCATGTTCCTTTGTCACACGGCTCCAGTGTAAGGCACACATGTAAAAGGTAAGTATTAATCATTAATTTTTTATCTGTGCGGAAAGCATGCAGCTATGTGAGCAATAACTCATATTCTTTGTATTGTTTTACAGGAAACACAAATGTGATGATGATCAGGAGATATATCAGGAGATAATTCATGAATGCAAAAGGAATGGAAGGGGGAAAAAAAAACTACTGTAATTTTTCAACTCACCTTTGCTCTGGAACATTTTGCATCTGATAGGGAAACAGTATTGACAAGCCTTGCAACAGAGGGCCTTGGATTACACCATATATTGATGTTCTTGTCTTTTCAGAGCGCTTGGGGTGGTTATTGTAATTTGATGAGGCCCAGAGAGCACACTGCTATGATATACAACAACATTTATTTTCTGAGGAAACGGAAAGATAACTGAAACATGATGTTTCTTTGTCTGATTTCTTGGAGACATGCTAATTTAGCAAGGATCTTTTCTGAGGTTTGTTTTCCTTCAGCATAATTCCTACCCTCACTCGAAAACCATTATAACCTACAAATTGCCCATGTCTTAACTATGTACTGCATAATACATATTTAGGTGAACCTTCAGTGCAATGCAAAATAACCAAGAAGCAACTCAAGCTTGCTTAAAATGAATATTAGTCAAACCTTGCATAACTTCCTCTCTGTTTCTATTTGCCAGATGTAGTAGTAGTCTGGTCACATTCAACAAGCCAACTTCCCTTACAAGCCCCATGAAAAAAACAAGAACACTATTCAGTGCTGAGTGGACAGGGACTTGTGGCACATTTGTGTTTCTAGCCCCATCAGCTCAGCCTCCATTCTCCACACACACAAGCAGGCTTTATACTGTTGTCTTCCCCGGGTCCCTCAAAGGTGCCATGCTACATTTAGTAAACTGCATTTCCAGTGGCTAGTTATTGCGTTTCTAGCTCTGTCTGCCACCCGAACATTGTTTCCCCCCTCTCCCCAATAAAACATAGTTATTTCACTAGGATTAAAGGAGCAATGTAGTTCAAGGATTATCAAATGCCTTTGATCATGTGACTGCCATGTTTTTGATCTGCAGCACACAGCGCCAAATATATTCTCTTTTTCTTGCCTTCAGTCTCAGTCCCTCTCCATGGATTTCCCTTTGCTTGATGGTTCTCTGCAGTGTGAGAAGACCTCTTGACAGGCAGTGAAAGAAGAGGGTGTAACAAGCGTAAAAGACAAGTGCTATACAACATATAGCTGCATTGTGTTGAAGTTTGATTATCACGTTTATAACATGTAAGAAGAATAAGATGCATATTTATTTGAGCATAACAATGTCATCATACAGTTATGAGTGGTCCCCCCCCCTCTTTTTAAGGCAATGACATGTGTTTCGAGAATAAAGCAATAGATTAGGTGTATGTGCCTTTGAAACCAGAAGTAAGGTTTCAACCCCCCCACTGCACCCCCAACTGCACCCCGCTGCTGTTCATTAGCAATTTCTGAGCCTTGGGCTATTTTGCACTGTTTCAATCCCTGCATTATTATTATTATTTAGTGGCTGACTTGGACATGCAATCAAAGGGACACGCAATATGTGCAACACTTGTATTGCAAAGCAATGCCTTTACCATGATGCCCAAACTAAAACCCTGTAATTGTGAGCCAGGGATTCGGTGGCTCGAATTTAGTCAACATACCTCAAAAAATGGACATATCAAAACGATTATTTTGATGTGCCTTCAAGCAACACAACGTTTCAATGTGAACGGCACTTGAACCTTGAGTCATTATGAGGCGTGGTTTCAGGCAAAAAAAGCCCATCAAAAAATGATTGAATATCATTTTAATGGGTAAAAACCCTACAAGGCTTTCATACGTCTACCTGCCATGTTATTGGATAGACAATGTCAGTCAAGCTAAGCAACACAGAAACAACATACAGACAGGCTGACAAGACACAAGTACACTGCCTTCCATCTTCAGCTTGGCATGTTTATCTAGTCTTCCATGTGAGCTTAGTGCAGTTCTGTGCATATGCATACAGAATGATGAAGGTTCAGAAACTAGTGCCTGAAGGAAGCTGCACATATAGCACAAACTCTTTGAAATTGTGCCAGGGTGGGCCTCATTTGCAAAGCAATTTGACAACAAAAGTAAAATACTCACAACTTCAAACCAAATTCTAGAGATGCCAACTGGTACAGCTCTGCAGTTTGCTCTGCAGTTTACTCAGAGAGGGTTACATATGGTGTCTTGTGTGTGTGTATGCTTTTGACATGGCTTATTTGCACCTAGCATTGCACCAGTGCAATGTCATGATTGCTTTGGCAAGGGAAGAGGGCTAATTTACATGGGTGGGAGTTTTACAGGCACACAGGAGCTTGCCTTTGACCAAGGTCCCAAGAAGCCTGCAGAAAAACACTGTAATTACAACCTGCAAAGCTGCTTTGTTGAGAACAAACTTACTCTAAATACAGCAGGACCAAATACTAGTAAATCACTCCAGGAACTCCAGTTATCCAAATGGGCATGACTGAAAAATGTGCTAAAATAGTTTGTATAATGGTTGGAAGTCATTCATTGTGATACACTTAAATCGTATGTAAACTATAGAGGCAATTTTGGATTTGTGATTTCATGTATGCATATATTTTATGCAAAATGTCCAGTATGTTTTATTCTCCTCAGACTGGAATCTAGTGCAACTCCAACATTAATCAATCGGTCACAATCCACTCCATCACCAGTCCTCATTCATTGGATTTTTTTCCTCCGTCCCTGTGATTTTGAACAGTCTCTGGTACCATGGATTGTTTTGACAAGTGCAATATTGCTGTGGATTAACTAGAAGGGGATTTTATTCCATGTGGGTTTATGATAATCTAAAATATGTCAAGGAAGCTTAATATTGTTTTTACTGCCTTTAACAACTGCTACGACTTTGCATTAGGACAGTGAGTGTTCAGAACCCTGATACCTACAGAAAAGGCACAGAGCTGATATTATTTAAATTGAGAGCAATAGAGCTTCTGTGTACCACAATGCATGCAGGGCATATCTGGTGTATCGATTCTGTGCCACAACCATGGAAACTACTCTTTCTGAAGTCAAAGCTCTACCTCAATACTAAACAAACAAAAAACATTTAACATAGCATTTCTTTCCTTGTTGAAATAGTGAATTAAGTAATACATTCTGAATAAATACTTCATCAGTGAGTATTGTATTAGCATGGTATTATACCATACAAGCAATGTGAATTTTTGCTAATTATTTCTGTAATTGTCCTGCGTGAGTTATGTAAATGTCCTGGTGAATAAGGTGAGAGGGCTCCTTGGATTATGTTGTATATAATTACATGTGTTTAGAAATTTGTAAATATTTCAACACTGTCGGTGTCTTAAACATGAGCTAATAGGCAAACACTACAAACTCATCGTTCCTCAGTATAGTTTGGAGAGGAGGAGCAGTTTGATACAAATTAAGGCCACAAGACTAGAGAGTGTGTTGAAAATCTCTCTAATCCAGTAATATTTTGGGTGACTTTCTAAGATAAATACTTTGGCATTGTCTTGATGAGAGAGCTTCGCCGTATTTAAGTGTCTTTGGGATCCGGATCAATCCACATGGCGGGAGTCAGACTTGTACACTTGACCATATAATGTGGCATGCTTGTCACAACCCAAAATGCATTTCTCTCTTCAAAGTATATTTCTTGGCCTGCTCTCGTCACTCACTCCCTCTAACCAATTTGTCATTCTAAGCCGAGCCTCTCTGCTGCCAGCGCCTAGATGATAGCAGTGGGCCTCTCTGATCCAGGCAGCGGCTAGGGAGCAGGCCAAGTGTTACGCGAGCCACACTGGGACACCAAGCAGGCGCTTCTGCCGGCTGATGCACTCCTCCACGGCCGAGAGGAACTGGCTTTGCAGATGCTTTCAATTCGACACAGAGTGAAGCTCATCTACTTTGTGAGGACATTTGCTTTGTGTTTAGTGCACTGCATGTTGTGCTTGTTTGTGTATTTTGTGCGCAAGTGTGCATGAACATACATGTGTGTGTGCGTCAGAAAGATTAAGAGAGGTCTACGTGTGTGTACGCATTTGTGCATGACTGAATATATCTGTGTGCATGCATGAGAGTGTGTGAAGCTTCTTTTTTATATAAAGACACAATTATCCTGAAATGAGGCTGAGCTTTTTTTTCTTTTTTGGTTCGCAATTATAGTATTCACTAAGTTCTGATGACCTACTACTTCTCTGCTGATGTCTTTTAAAAGTCAGTCTAGTCACTATTTTCCTGACCAGAGCAAAAGGCAGCACAACACTTGTCATCACTTCATTACTCCTGTTTTAAACAACCATTAATGCTCCATTCAAATGCTTGGATGCCGCTTTGCTGTTAAGCTTATCAGCAGCAGTCAACCAATTTACTGCTGCAGTTCTTTCTCTAGTCGGGTGAGCAGAGCATTAAGTGTATTCAAAATTACATTAGCTGAGCATTGTTATTGACTGCTTCTCACGGTCAGGCAAAACTTTATTTTCATAAATGAAAATAAATAGCATCTTATCAAGTTAAATTACCCAGTGCATGTGCTATGCATTAGCAAATCCATTCTACTGCCTTTTGAGAAAAGCGATCAGGAATGAAAAATATCTTAGTAGCTTTTGATTTAGGTGATACAAAATATTTGAGGAACAAAAGGATGCAACACTAGTTGCAAGCAAATTTGGCAAACGTATGCTAATCATCGTCTGTTTGTGAAATTACAGAGAAGCCACTGTGTTGTGATGAGCAGTCTACTCTGCTCAAGTGCTCAAAATTGACCTTTCAGACCAATATGTTTTTTTTCTTCTGTTAGAGCCATTTACAACTGTGTTTAGGATTAAACTATGTATGTCTAATGCATTTTCACACAAGTAGACATATTTATCTTTAGCGCATAGACTGTCACCCACTATTCAGCACTCAACAAACATTCTCTGAAAACAGACCCGTTCCTTCGTCTGCATGAGAATTGAACCTTAAGGTTTTTTGGGTGGGCCTTTAAAAAAATTTACCCCTCTCTCACAAAGCAACACCAGCTGTTATCTGTGTCAGATTTATTTGATATGAATGTGTCAGGATCAGTGTTTCCTTGTATGAGCACAGTTAAAATGTGTGTGACTGCTCCTTGAGCACTGATGGCAGAGACATGGGCGATTAAGGCCAGAGCCCCAATCAAACCAGCTGTGTGCCATTCCCTCCATGGCACTGGTTGTGCCAGGCATGTGTTCCACACTACTAGCAGGCAGAGATGCCTCGACCAAACCCCCAGTCTGGGGAGTTAGGCCACACATGAACAGGACATGTAGGCAGATTGGGGTTTAAACTATACAAACATTTTTCAGAGACAGAGCTGGTATGCAAACAGAAATAATCTCATTGGTTGCGTTAAACCTCAGTGGAGAGTTTTATGGCCAAGCAGCAGTAGGCTGATGAAGCCCAGTGCAAAAAGCAGGGAGTAAGACAGTGGATAACTAATATTATGGATTCCTGAGTAAAATAATGCATTTTACCAAAACTCATACAATTAATCCGGGTTAGATTGATACCATTTCTAAAAGTGATAATTTCTGTTCCATTTCTGATCATTCCAGTTAGCTAGCCTTTGCTCTGAAAAATAATATGATTATATAAACCTTAATAAACAGCACATTTAAACACAAATCAAATTAACCAATAGCAAAGAAAAAAATCCATTTTACCATCTCGTATTTAATAAGCATTAGCACTGGATCCATCTTTGTGGTGATGGGTACTTGCGCCGATGAATGAAGACAGAGAATGTCTGCTTTTGTGATTACACTATTTTTATATGACCCTCACTTTTTGAAATGTAATTTTCAAAGAAATATAACATTCTATTCACTGCATAGCTAAACATTGACATCTAACAAAGAATATACTGTAGTTCATACCAGTCTCTTAGGTATTATATTTTCTACAAGCCCAACCAAGACTGAACCTCACATTCCCAGGACCGACTTCCCATTTTGTCAGTGGTGATAAACATTTAGCTACCTCACACATAGTATATCACTAGCTTCCTTCTTTCTTTTTAAAGAAATCACCATACAATTAAACAGTACACACACATACACAAACACATACAACAAATGTGTTTATAATTTACGACAATAAACCAACAAATAGAATATTGTTCTGCAGCTCAACCATGATAAACAAAATACTAAACCTATAACCAAACATGCCACCACATAGGCTACAGTAGCACACTTTTAGATTTTTATAAACAAAAATTGCTGTAGCTGTCTGTTAAAGTGGTGTTTTTAAAACATCCACCCAGGGGTGCCAATGTCAGAAATTGTTTAATTCTATAGACAGTGGTTTTAAACACTTTTTTTTTTTTACTTTTTGGACACCGCCACACGAAAACATCTCCAGTCATTTCATGGTGGGAAGGTGGCAAAGGGGAAGCGGTAGGTGTATGAAGCGGTTAGCACCAATGTAGTCTGGCCCAGCAGATGTACATTGGTGGGATAAAGCCTTACATCCAGCCCTTGTGATTGGTTTAAAGAAATACAAACAAGCCAGAATATTTTTTCCCTTATCCCAGAATAGATAGGTAGTGTAGCCAGACCATACTCCATCGTTGACACAGTGCTGTGGAGATAGATTTGGCAATGCAAGACTACCGCCAAGGTAAACAAACACAGATTTTGCTCTGACGCTCGTAGTTCATGTGCTGAACGTCTGGCGGTAACCGCCTGGCTTTGGCAGGAGACGCGTCTAAAAACGCTTTGATTTATTGGGGAACTCTCTTGCAGGTGTGTGGTTGTCAGGGCGGTTCCCATACAGTGGTGTGAAAGCAGCTTTAGATTCAATATAGCAAAAGTTTTTGGATTAAAATTGGGTGTTTTTAACCATCAGCACGGTCAAACTACAGTACAATATGTCTTAGTATAACACAACTGGGCTATGGAAATCTTGTAAGAGAAGTAAACTCAAACTGCAGTCATTTAGAACGAAATACTGTCTTAAAGACGTGGTCAATAACTACTGTTGCAAGGGGGTCAATCAGTAACCAGTAGCCCTTCAGGCTGCCCTGTCAATCCCTACATGTTTCAACCATTACAACTGGAGTGTTATTATCATGAATGGAGTTGCAAATCTGTTTTTTCTTTCTGTTTCAGGTGGACATACTGTACATGAATTATGCAAATCTACAGTGTTACAAATCTAATAGAAATTGGTTTTGAATAGATGTTCTCGTTCTGCAGTCAAGACCTCAGCGGACCTCCAAAAATTGTGGACTGGCTTCCACCCCGCATCCTCAACACAAACCACTTCCTCTGAATGACATGCCGAACCATCAGTCAGCTATCAAACGAAGGCACTTGCAAGGCCTTCTAAATACCTATTAGAGCTATCGATGGCAGAGGCAGAGGTTATGACCATGGAATGGGGCGGATATTTGTGTCTCTCACTCCGCATTACCAGCATCTTTGGAAAAAGCTTTTATAGATTTGGACAGAGGCGAAGGAAGGCTTTATCAGCACCAACACAGAGAAACACATTAAGGGATCAGAACCCCAAAGGTCAATTGTGGCTCTGTGCAGTGCTTTGTTATGGTGTCCTCTCTGTTTGCACTGAAGCCAAGTGACATGTGAAATATGTAAGTAATGATACCAATTTTGTGTACACTTTTGAAGTTTAAACTTCTCGTTATAAAACACAAAAACTGAATATTGTTCTTTCTATTTAATATACAGTGTGTTAACATTTATACATATTCCTCTTTTCTGAGATACAGGGATATTGCTCTGTATTTGCTGTCCCTTATCATAACAATAGGATAAAAGGTGCTGATGTATACTGTAAAATAAAAAAAGGTGATAGTGGAAACAAAATGTTAGAAAACTTTTTGGTAACCAGCTTGCAACTTCCTGATTTCATTCATCTGCCATCTGTGAACTCATATGTGACACAAAAATATAAAAACTGAGCCCAAACACAGTTTTGTAATTTCAATATCTTCTTTAAAAAACTGTTACTGAAACTGTAGCTGAACTCTGCTGCCACACATCATTCTTTTTCAAACCTCAATTCTATGACATGCTGTCATTAAAACAACACATTGCTCTTATTCAGAGCATATAAAACCTCTCATTTTTTATATTTTCAGGATCTGAACAAAAGACTCTGGCACTGTTGTGATTTATTTATTTTGCAGGGCAACACTCACTGGTTGAGACAAATCCATAATCCCTCTCAAGATAGTAATAATACTAATAATAATGTAATCCTTATTCCCAGATGGAACCATTTTCTAAAAGGACAGTTTTTGGCCCTGCAGAGGTTCTATTCAAGAAGAAGAGCAGTGGGATGTTATTTAAAATACACAGCAATTTAAAAAAGACACACTTCCCAATCCTACTCACCATGCTAATCCTCTCTGATACAGATGTAGCTATTGCAGTGAAAAAACTTTCTCATTTTACTGAATCTATTGTGTATCAGGTTATACAATTGCACTCTTACTCCATCCCCAAGTGTATTTCTTCAGAACAATTTATTCTTTTCAGCTGCCAGTAGGTGCAACTAGTGATCTGACTGCTTGCCATTGAAGAAGCACAAGCTTTTAGTTTAAAAAAAGCAAGTTTACAACATGTTAGGGAAAATGGGAAAAAAATATGGCTGCAACAGCTGCTGCAGTGCTACTGTAGAATAAATGCAGCACAGATGAAAGATGATGAGTGCCTTTTAACTCCTGGACTTCACAAGAGTCTAAGAACACACACATGCGCAGGCGTTGATACAGAGAAACGCATCAACAAATGCAAAATGCAGGCAAACATACGACTGAAGACATGCTGCTTAATGTTTTTCCTTTCTTATGCAAAAGACAACCAATGCGAGGAACAGATGGAATCATTTCTAACCATGAAAATCGTTCATGGCCACAATTAATGATGGTGAATAATCCTAATGAATGCTACACCATGTTCATGATTGCCATCTTGCTATCTGCATACAGGCTGGTGGAAAATGTTAATTGTTGTGATAATCTTTTAAACAGAAATACATATAGATGAGCAAAAGCACATGTATGAGGCATGTCAATATTCCTTTTTTATTACAAGTCTATATTTCATTTATCTATTTAAATTATTTAATGTCTTTCTCTTTCATTTTCTGCCTTTATTTCTGTTTTCTATTTCTTTTTTTGTCTTTCATTCTCCTCTTTCTTTCTTTTTGAAAGGCAGTCTCTCAAAATCCAATACAGTTTCTCTCAGCATGAGGCAGCTTCAAAGCCCTGCTCTGTGTTCAGGCCCGTCGATCCTCTCACCCACCTCCTGGTTGTTTAAGAGAGCAAAAGCACAGCAGTGCAGTTTCTTAAACACACAGATTCAACCCAGCACCAACAGAGGGACCGCTGTTTGGCAAAAGAGCCTCTCTCTGTATCTCTCTCTCTCTCTCTCTCTCGCTCATTCGCTCTCTCTCTCTCGCTCTCTTGCTCTCTCGCTCTCTCTCCGACTATCTCTCCTCACCTTGTACTCTGACACTCTCCCTCCTCTCATTACCCACCCTCCTCCATAGACCTCATTATACCCACATACTCCTCTCTCTCTCTCTCTCTCTCTCCATCCCTCTCTCTCATACAATTTATCTTCCGTTGCCTCTCTCGCACTCACTCCATCTGTCAGTTACCTCACCCTCTCCATTCCTCTACCATCATTTACCTTTTTTCATCCCCGGCTACTTCAGCTGTCCTCGCTCTTCACCTGGCACTCCATCCCAGTATCCCGTGCCTCCCCTCTATCTTTGCTGCAACTCAATCCCTATCGCCACCTCTGCTCTGCCTTTCGCCTCACTCTCGATGTAAAGTGATTGATGCCAAGCCTGGGCTCCGGGCCATCCCTCCTACCACACACGCAGGGACATCACACTGAACCCGGAGGGTATGCTCAGAAAGGGAGTTGAAGTGGACGGTGTCGATTGAAGGATTGGTGAACAAGCAGTGCCCACCCATGTCTGAGGGGAGGCAGGCCTGGGAGGCCCCTTGGTGGGGAGCACGAATTGGTACACTGGAGTGCTCATTATGGCTCTGTAGGGACTGTCCTGCGGGGCATCCACTGTGTGGCTGTGGAGCTCATTACGGCAGGCAGCCACAGAGCTCGAGGCACCCAGAGGCAGCAGGGCTCATTGCAGAGATAAGAAAGGGGAGGGCTGCCCAGATTACCCTTAATCAGAGGCACCTGTAGACAGCGAGTGCCTCCCTCCTCAGTGCCTTCCGTTAAGCCCCAACCCCTCCCAATGTGCACGCACACTCTTCCTTGCTGCTGTAATTATTGCAATTGCTCCACTTGACTGTCATTTCTGAGCACGAAGTTGCACAGCTTGCCTTCTAATGAGAAACCCAAGCTATGATCCAGAGGTGTTATTTATTTATTTAATTATTTATTTAACACAGCATGTATAATGTCAATTATTTAAATGAGTCTGATTTTAGCACGCCATGCTCTGCAAAAGCTCTCCCTACTGTGCGCTATCTGCATTCGACTCACATCATTCTCCATCCACCTTTATGTGGTGGATGGAGAGTTAATTCAGTTTTAATGCAACATGTGCACCAAACTGAAGGGCTATGATTCAAATCGGCTATTATTGAAATTGGAGGCGACACATACTTGGATTACATAAACATCTGCACTATCTAGTAAAATGAAAAGGTAAATGGTTCAGACAGTGCCCAAAACAATACATGAAGTGTGTGTGAATGGATTAGAAACGCCTGGTTCAATATCTTTCAGATGCAATCACAGTTTAGCTGCTTTAAATGAGTTGTATTGGAGCCGAGGTAGTCCGATTTCAGCAGTTTAAACTGACAGAAGGCCAACTACTTCAAATTACATCATTTCAGGTTTTAGGTCAGCAGGAACTATGGAAATCAAATTTTGGAAGTCATCATTTAATTCACCCAGTACATCACTTTTCCACTACCTGTAACCTGATGTGAAACCGGTTCTGCCATACGCTGAGAATAACGCAAACTCCTACCTGCATATTTGCATAATAAGAACTGTTACTGTCAGTTGTTTGGGCAAATGTCTATTTCTGAGGATGACACAACAAACAAGTGGTGACTTTGATGTGAGTTAGAGGGTGGTAGCTAAAGTCTGTTTTAAGTGCTGAGAAGATGTACAGTAGGGATTAATAAAAACAAGAACGATGTGATGTGCATGACTGAACCACTTTTGTTATTCTCTCCTTCCTTGCACACCTCCCTTCAGGTACTGAAACGTTCTTTGAAACCAACTGTCAAGCTGTTGTCTGTGCAGGCAGCATACAAAGAGTTCATCCAAAACCTGCACTTAATTTTTTTTTGAAGTGCTTGAATGGATGTGTGGCTTGGCTTTTCTTATCACACTATTCATGATACGTTCGAGACAACACTAACCAACATTTATCAGTGTTGTCTAATTCTAAACAAACATAATATCAACCACGGGCTCAGTGTGATTAGTTGTATTATGTGTATTATAAAACATCTAGGCCTACAGTACGCCATAATCACACTACAGGGGAAAAGTAAGACTCTGTATTGGAATACTTAAATTGTTATTCCTCTGGCAAATTACATTATTTCATGTCACTTAATGGGTATTAAGAATTATAAAACCAAAAAAGCATAAACATTTAAACTCTTTAGCAGCTCAAACTCCCCACCCACATCCCTCTATCATGTCACCCAGCAGATTCTGCCTCAATTAAATTAACACGCCCACTTATGAACTGGTTTGCTGAATTTATGGTTTCAACGTTTTAATTTTGAGCGATTCATTTTGGCTTTTCATTTTTGTTTCACTGTTGGTGCAGTATTGTGGTTGATAAAGCTCTAACCTACCCTGCATTCTAAATGTAAACAATGCAAAGAAATGGTAATATGATCTTTGGTTAAATAATCACAATAAACAACTATTTGACAAAAGAAGAAAAGTTCATAATCAAATAAATATCAAAAGACTTTTGTCATGGAACATGGCCTCATTATATCAGCTTGATGAGCTGCGACACCTGACAGAAATATGACATGAATAACAAAAAACAAAAGACTTGTGTTGAGAGGCTGATCAGCTCATTCCCTCGGTGCCCAGTCAGAACATGTGCTTCATGGGCTACACAGTAGCTGCACCATGGGGGGAAAAATCAAGTTCAAAGAAGTTGTCGTCTCACAAACTGGAATAAAGTGGTGAAACATTCACAAAACATCCAGTTTACTGTAATACGTGTTTTATCTCCGAGTTTAGTTGATGAAATGGAACCGCCACACATTTTCTTTTGCCTGCAGTGGAAAGGCAAGAGGTGAAACGAAGAAACAAAACGCAAGAAATAGAAAAGAGACTCTTTCAACGAAGAAAGATGTATTTTCAATCTCTGTCATGGTCACATATCAAAATCCCCCAAGTTTTATGAAACCTGCCGCCCCACAAGCCTTCACTCGTACTCCTTTATTCTGTTTGTAGTTATGCAACTCTGAAAACTAAAAGCTAAGGGCTTATGACAGAGTTACTGAAACTAAATTGTCATAAATTTCCGTTACTTACAAGATGATGGATTATATTCATCAGTGTTAGGCCTCTAATCTAATCGGGAGCTGCGCTCATCAAACTCCTCTCAGAGGAGGTGTGCTGATCTGGGATCACTAAATATGTCCTTGTTTTCTTCCATTTTCGGCATGATCTAAAGCTTACACTGATGTTAGAGCAGCATGGGCACTTTGGAAATAATAGTCCTGATCTCATTTGTGCTTTTGATGAAAGAGCTATAAAAGACGTCATCATTGAAACATCTCAACATGATATCCAGATTTGTTACTGCTGAAACAAAATGAGAATTTTGCAATTCAGATAGATAAATAGATAGATAGATAGATAATGTTGTTAATTGTAATACATTTGTTCTGTACTGCAGTAAAATGTCTATGGAATAAATGCAATCTGGTTTTCAGTTTCAACAGAGGTCTGCTATTAGGACACATTTTGGCTTTCCCTCTCCCTGCCCACACATAATAACACACATGAGTTGTTAAGCCTGACATTCTGCATAGACTAGGGCTACGGTCCTCATACCAAATTACACTGGAACGTGAACTGTGGTGGAGTGTATTTCTTTTCTTTGTCTGCCAGTACATTTGTTTTCATTAGATGGGATTGGTCAGCAGTCTAGGCCCTTGTGTCCAGTAATGGAGCGCACAATTGCGGGCCCATTATAGACTCACAGTGAAATAAATGATATATTGATCTTAAATATTTCACAATCTCGTGTCTCTCTGAACAGCTGTTACTGCCAGCACACAAAAATCTTTAGGGAATATTCATTGTACTTCATGCATCTCACTCATTGGGTGTAACACTAGGTACATGCAGTATACTGTATGCAACATTTCTTAAGATATTAAGACCTTGAACGATAATGCAACAGACTTGGTAGAGCGATCACAGCTAATGTAAAGCTGTAATGAAAACAAACTATACGCAGAGGTACGACACTGAGCATTAATGAAATTACAGAACTGGAACTCAGTAGACTTCTCTGTGTATTGTGCAATGAAACAGAACAGGACAGGAAAGCAACTGATGCATGCAAGTCACAGTCACAATTACTATTTCATTAAGGAGCTGCTACCATTGGCAGCCATTCTCTGGCATTGTTGTGGAGAGGCTGGCACGGCACCGGAAGGGGGGTGGGGGATGAGGGTTTGGGGGCGGTGTCAGGAGGGATCTGCGGCGGAAGGGGGAGCGGTGGGTGGGGAGGAAACATGCTTTAATTTGGGTCATCTCCCAGTCTGCACAGGGTCGGGTGACAGAGCCTCCATTTCACCTAATCTAAAAACACATATGTTGTACTGGGCATCCACCTGAATTAATTGACCTAATTATTCCTGATACAAGAAGGAGGGGGAGTTAAATACAGAAAGAAGTTGTGTAAAATGGTATAGCATGTTTGTCCTACAAAAGCTCATTGCAGTGGCATGCATGTATTTAGGGAGATGGAGGCTATACCTGTCAAGATGACCGGTTAGCCCTTAATTGCTTTAAAAGGAGGAAGCACATGCTTCATGATAAAGAGTGGAGTGTGGTTGTTGGGGGAGGGGGGTCATCTTTCTTACCACTACACGCACACACTGAAGCAGACAGGCGCCACGGGTCAAGATGCTGCCTTGATTGCCACATTGAACACACTGAACAGCTCTTATGTTCCTCAATTTTTTATACTCAGCCAAAAGGACGAACAATACCCCCATAAACAACAATAACACGTTGAGAATTCTGAGACAGAGGTAAAAGGTGAAACCTACAACTGGTAGAAATTAACTTTTGCTGTTGTGACACAGTTTAACTGATATCGGAATTTTTTTTTAACCTTATGTCCTACATTAAATCGAAGAACAGGATCTCTCTGAGGCTAAGGATTACAAAGGGCTTGAGGGTGTTTGATATACAAATGTACTGTATATGAAAACATTTCAAAACCACATAAATATGTGTTGTGGTAAAAAAGAGTTGCTACTAAAACGCCAGTGGAAAGACAACAAAAGGCTAAGCAGGGAGCAACTCACTGCACAAATAGCTAGAATTATAGTTCATTACTGTTTATGTCTAAATTGCCTTCAGTTAGCCTGACCACTTTAACCATCACATAACAGTGGCTGATGATGGCTAATTCTGCAGGTGTTATACTGCACTTTATTCATCTCACTTTATGTGTAACTGGTTATGTTAATAGGATTTCAACTCAATTTATTCAAGTGCTGATCAATGGCATGCAATCTCGGCACTTCATGCATTATGTATATTAATGGAACTCACTTGCTTTATAGCTGAATGGCTAAAGGTTAACAGTCCCAATAGGTGGGACTCCCTGAAGACTAATCTGAACTTCAAACACAGCTTTTTCTTTCACTCCACGAGGCAAAAGCGCACAACAACAGAAAAGTTGTTTTTATCACCACTTCTTATGGCTCATTGGGAGAAAGAATGTGATTTATTACCCCACATCCTTTGCTCATATTAATGTGACTATAAATGCCCATAGACATTTTACTCTCTGTAGGAAGTGAGGCAGAAAAAGGAGGAGTTAGAGGTTGGGGAATTAGGAAGAAGGGAACTGGCGTAAGGGAGGGAGCGGGGGAAAGAAGGAGGGTGAAAGAGGAATGTGTAGGTGGGGTAGAAGTGAAATGAGAAGAGGGTGGGATAACAAAAGTGGGATAAAATCACACACCGACAACATAGATAGAAATGTCACAGTCTCCATAATTATGCTACTTTAACTCGCATTTTGATATTGAAAATGAAAGTAATTTCACCAGTGAGATCTAAAGCCTCTCTCTCTGCAGTTTAATATGGAACACATCCAGGCGTCTCTGAGGGTCCTTGTCTCTCTCCACTGCCACTACCTGCTCAATAAAACTGGCATGCTATTCCCACGATGACAGTCCCACTGGACTATGTGAGGACTGTGGGGTAAAAAAACCCTCCAGTCCCTACTAAATCTAGAAGTGGAAGACAGAAGGTGCTAGAGACATATCCTGTGAGGGTCACTTGGCAGTTTTCACCTTATTGTATTCTCAGTCATCAAGATTTGCCTGTGGCTTTTGGAAAATGATGTTGAGCTGCCCATGAGATGACTTTTTCTATTCCTATGGAAACTGTACATTTTTGTCACCTTGGCAAAGCGAAGCAATATGAAGATTTCCGACTATTATGCAGAAAATATTAGCAGTGTAATGAATCAGTAAAGATGTGATCAGTGGTAATTTAGAAGCAATCGAATGATGAAAGATGAAAAAATTAAATTTGGCTTTTTCAGGGCTTAAATGGACAAGTGCTGCAGTGAGTCTCACAGCTGGTCTGCTTGAATATGGATTGCACTGCTGGGACACTTTACACTATTGCTAGGTAAACAGGCATGAATATATGAATCAATTCAAAACAAGTTAATGAGAACAAATCTTGACTCGTGCAATCAGAATTTGGCCGCATTAGCTGCCATTATCATTCTGTCATTGTTTTAGTTTCACATGGATGAAAGTGGATTAATGGTAAGATGTACGATTGCTGAGGGAATAGGGGTATTTGGTGAGGCGAGTGGAGGCTTAAAGCTGTCAGAAAATCACTTAGTCGACAAAAGATTCCAGTCAGAAACATGACGTATAACCTGTAAAGAAGCACTTGCCTTCAACACAGGCTGAGCTGGGGCCAGCCGTTTTAACTGGCGCCATCAGTCTTCTCCAGGTAATGCAATTAGATGCCACTAATATCTTGGGATGCTCTTCAAACTGCAAATGCACTTTTGCTAAATAGCACGCACTGTAATAACTAGTGACAGCACTCAAGGAGCCAGATTGAAAAAGCTTTTGCATGTGATTGGTTCAAGTAATTGCACATACAGAATGCTCCCACTGATATAACTCATGAACTGAAAACAGATGTTATCCAAGACTATGCTAGCTTGTTTGCTTTGTTGCCAAGTAACGCAACTCACCTTGGGTTAAAACACGCATAGTAAATTTGTAAGATGGGCTTGGGCCAGTCCTAAGGTGCAATTGCACTTCTGTGGTCTGTTAGTTGGAGTTCTGCCTATAGATCAAGTCACCAGGTTCACTGCCCAGACCACAGAAAAACAAATCCACTTGGTGGACGCTATTTGGCTCAGGCCTGCAATTAGTGCTCCATTCCAATAAAACAGGGGATCAGGTGTCTTAGAAACCATTTCTTCCACTGCTAGCTCATACATACACATTATATATATACAGTATATATATATTTTTTTTTTACTTTTAACAACATTAAGAAAACTCTAGCTCTCCCAGATCATGTCTATGCTTTGTCATTCAGGTCTAGAATGCAAACCACCTACAGTAGCTCCCAAGTAGCTTAAGGGAAGCTGTGGGGCTGTCAGACCATTGATGGCAATGCTCTCCCTATCTTGTAACAGTCAAAGTTGCCCACACACAAGATGAAGACAGCCACCTTACTTAACACACACAAACACACACATATATACAAGTTCACATAATGTGCATCAGGAAAATGCCTTAGGGCTACAGACATCAGTAGTGCATCATCAAAAGTTCATTGAATCACTGTAGTCTTGGGCTAAATCTCTTAACTTGACGGATTAACTGGAATATGATAGTGACTATGTATCCAGAGAAAGAGAGATAGAGAGACAGACAGGGAAGGAATGGGATCTGCTGCTTGCTCCCACTATTCCCCTCAAGGCAACGTCAGGATAAATCTTCTAAGGGATTATCCCAGCTACACAATGTTCTCTGTTCTGCCCATTGTATGCCTCTTTAAGCACAATTGATAAATTAGTTATTTATATTGTGGATGGATGAAAGTCAAACACTGGATTTTCTTTTGATTCAGCTGGTTTGGGAAGCATTATGAACAATGAGCTGTGTGTGTTCTTCCCGTGACAGATTTCACTGAGTAGACATTCAAGAATCTGTATAAGATTACAAATTGGAGTCAGGAAACTTTAGCATGCCACAAGTTTGTACCTTGCAGATATGGTTTTCAAGTACATAACTGTCAGTTGTGTTTCCAAGCTAAAGAAAGGGCACTCAGCCAGCAGGATTTAGACAATACTATGCAGTTGAAATGCAATGCTTCACTAATTTTAGTTCGCCTGGCAGCTCAATAGGGGCCCAAATCAGTCTTAAATGAGTTACACATGGGATCAGATATCTCTGTGGGAACCTTCCTGCTTTTAATTTAAGGTAAACTAATAGCTTCATTTATTTGTAATTAGAATATCCTGCTTTAAAACTGTATCATGCTATCCACTTTCAACTGGCAGCTCACTCTTCAATAGTTCATGAATTTTAATTCATTTCGGTGGTCAGGCCAATCCCCCAGTTGTATGAAGCGACAGAGAGTTTTAGTCAAATTGAATTACCCTCTGTGTTTCACTGGTCTCACCCCCTACCGTCCTCATTTCCCCTCATCATTCTCCTCCTCCGCCACCCTCCCTTTCATTTTACCCTTCCTATGTTTCCTTATTTTACCCATCCCTTATAACTTCCTTATTTCCCTCCTAGACTGCCTCTAGACAGCAGCAAGTTGTATCTCCGTGTTTTAACTCTAGTTGCCCCTAGCACATGTAAATGACTTTGGTACTTGATGTTTGAAGAGAAAAGATGAAGAAAAAAATCCCTAAGTGCAAAATCAAACAGATACGAGGCAGGAATTTTTACTTTGCTGGGGAATGTGTGTCTTGACATGCACTGCCTTTTATGTTTTCCTTTTTAAAGTAGTCAAGGACAGTTAGTTTGGGAGGCAGTCTAATCCTGAATGTTAGGAATATATTTATGCGTTTCCATTTCTGACATAAAGTCTTTTTTATGAGACATCTTATAGAAGGTGAACAGCCATTGCTATAACTTTCAAACTAAGCCAAGCTGATGCATACAGGTTGGCCATTGTGTTATCACCCAGCCCCATATGTGTGGCTCTGCACTACACACGGAAATAGTCTGGAGTGATCATACATACATAAGCAACCAGCCACAGTCATATAATATAAAAACTGCTAGAGAGGAAATATCTCACATGCCAAGAAGTTGGTTGCTCAGTGCGTTTGAGGCTATACGCCCACATGACCCACATTACATCCGAGTCATTCAAATGACCTCTGAGGTGTTATCTCCAAAAGGCAAACATGGCAGCATTACTGCCCCCTCCTCCTTGCCAAGGATGGCAGAAAATATCTGACTTTGCAAAGATCCAGTCTCGCTGCATCTGCAAATTCACATTTCCAAGGTCAAATGTTGTATCGAGAATATGGGAGATAATGGTGTTACAATAAATTATGAGAATGCATCTCTTACACAGTTCTGGACGAATAAATCGATGGTTGAACAGTCCTCAGTGTTAAAAGGAGGGACAACCTAGCATGTCCTGTGATACAGACAGCAGCAACCTTGGTGAGACTTAGAAAGAGCATCACGAAAAAAAGGGATAAGATTTGGTGGGAGTTAAGGCTAAAGGTAGAGTGAGAATAAGATTAACGTTTAGATTATGAAATCTAGAAGGTTGAGAGGTTAGGGTCGGTCTTGTGATCCCTCTTAAGAATCTGTTCTTAACTTCTGGTGTGGAGCACTTTGTCCTTTCCCGACCTGGATCATCAGCAGTAAACCCATTAGAAAGAGAACACCAGATGACAAATACCCCAGGATTATGCTGAGTATTCATCTGCCACATTTGTGAGTGACAAAGCATTTCCTGCTGGCAGGGAGGGTCAATCTACAGGGTTACCATGCTTGTGGCCAATGGTTACGTTCTGTACACAGCTCAAAATCAACTCTCTTGATCTCATTGACAATGTCTGTCATGTCTTAGGATGGAAAGAATCCATGGACACACCCATCCAGTGAATCCCACAGAGGCTTAATTGACATTGTCTGGGGAGAAGACGCTGGCCTCCATTTCTTCCCAGCATGTGTCTAAGCCCTGAGACAAGCGGTTGAACATTGAGAAGAGGATAAAACTCCATAACTTAACCAGAGAGACTGGACACCCCCGGCAATCTCTTTGTTGTGTCTAAAAATAGTGGGTCCCAACGGTCTCTCTTGGAAAAAGGAGGCACGCTTCATTATTTCATTATATCCCCACTATTCTGATTTACATTCACAGCAGAGGAAGAGTAATTTTTATCTGAGCGTCATGGCTGTGGTGAGTAGCTGTGTACTGATCCCCAGCAGAATAGCAAGACACAAAAACAAGCCAGAGATCCACTCAGTGCATCCCACCCTCAAGAGGCAGACATGATCTCATGTTATCCATGTTTCCCCCGAAGCATTAAGGCACATATGCATCATGTCAATGAGACCTGGACTAGGAAACTCAGCCTTTTCAGTCACCATGTTAAATAATGCATCAAGTAGCAGAATGGAGTTTAATTTGAGGCAAATCCAGGATTCAGTGTTGCATCATCTTTTCTAATGCACTCAGCTTCATTCACTTGATGTTTTATTTGTCCATTTTGCCTGTATGTGATGCATACTTAAGTACTTAGATGTATTTGCATATTCCCTAAGAAACTATGAATAATTCTTCATTCATCTTATTACATTGACTCACATTGCTCTGCATTACTGGGCACTTCCATTGCTAGTTGCCATTGAACTATTTGTGATCTCAGTGACTCTTCCTCTGTGCAGTCAGCATCCATTGTGAGTACATAGCAATATTGGACACATCAGTAGCAGCGTGCTGTGCAGCATTCATCGATTACACTGTATATCATATCGTTGTCCAGTTGAAAACAAATGAGGCCCACTGAAGCGTAAACATGTATGTCTTGTGGCTCATATCTGCAAGCTGGTTGCATCCAGAAAATGATGTGTAGGATGAAATACAGTTGGTTA
Organism: Perca fluviatilis; assembly: GCF_010015445.1. NCBI lineage: Eukaryota > Metazoa > Chordata > Actinopteri > Perciformes > Percidae > Perca > Perca fluviatilis. Next base: position 21,984,457 of record NC_053121.1, read on the forward strand.
CTTGTGGAGTTCAACTTTGGTTTGTTACCAGAAATCTAAAGACCTTATGTCATGTAAGGAGGGAACCACATATTTTCTTACACCTCCCAGGACAATAGGGTACTAAAAAATCAGGGTTTGTTCTTGTATGTGTATTTAATCATCCTGACACTCCTCCCAAACAAGTTATCAATGGCTAATGTTTGCATGGAGGAGGAATCCCACAAAAGACTACCAAAGGATTTGCAGACGTAGGTCGCTGTGAGTCACCGGGGGGGTCAAACCAATGTGGTGTGCCTGGGTGACCTTAATCATTTCCAGGTTCATCCAGGCTCGGATTTCACTTGTGTGCCTTATTTCAGGTCACTGCCTCAAAGTCAAAGTAGGGCACAGTCATTATCTGAGGGAGCATAACACAATCATCCACACAATACAATAAGGTCGGCACAATTCACTGAAGTGTTGTCCATTACCTCTGGGCTTGAACACGTGTGCTCCGTCACAAGCAGCGCTTGTCTATATGTGTGGAGCATTGGTAATATATGTAGTAAATTTGTCTGTAATACATGTGCAATTTTCCTGGATGTCTGGGTTTCTCTCTTTTGCTGAAAAGAGAGAATGTAACCCCAATCACAGCAAAACACAGGCTGAGAAAATCTGATTTGGAGAGAACATAGTCGAAATTCCAGAGTATAGTCTGTGTACATGGGCTCTTAAAATAGAAAACAAGGTGATTGCAGGCAAATTGGATCGAGGTGTTCTAATCCAACTATTTAACTATTCTAATCACATTGGATTGGCTACAAATTTATTGGAGAGGAAGCCCTTAAACCAAAATGATCGTGAAAGAGGTCAGATTCTTGTTTCATTCGTTTCACTTGTAAAAGATAGAGAACCTGCAATAGGATGAACTGTAAACTAGTTATTAAAGTAAAAGTTATTTAAAAAAAAAGAAGTTACAGTTATAACCAAGACATAACTGCAAAGGGGTGTTAAAAAAAAGTCTCAAGGGGTGTGTGAGAAGCCCCAACTTCCCTCAAAATTCATGGTGCAGCATGACGTGAAGCCATTTTACTTCATAATGACTGTCGGACCAGTCAAGCAACAAAGACCTCTGCAACAAAACAAAACTGTCAAAATGACATGTAATAATCTGTCTGACTGATCTTGGGAATGGGTTGCTGCTCTTTTTGAAGACTGCATGCACATAAATTCTTTATGATCATCAGTGAATATCACACACATTATTTAAGAACACTCTTTAACATATCCCTGATTCCGTTATGCTTTCATGTTTAACACTCTAGCTTTCCACTTTATTGTGGAATATGATCCCAGGCACTATAACTTTATTCTACATTACTACCTACTGTATATTAAAAGCAACATGCTATTCAGTTAAAGGTATTAAAGAAAGCAGAGCTGCTTCTGATGGAGGAAAGAGATTAGGTCAAAACTTTGTTAAAGGCTTAGAGATGTTTGCTTTTGTTTGCTGTACAAGATAATGCTGTGGGTTCGACTCAAACAGCCAATGGTGTCCTAACATTGGTACGGTAGAGATCCAAGCCATTAGAATGAGCTGTACAATGGGTATTACCACTGACTGGTATTAGCTTTTTGTGGTCCACCATCTATTATTGTATTCTCTGCTAATGGCTCTATGCATACCTCCAAGCTGATATGCAACCAGTTTTCACACAAATTTCAAGCGCATGACATGCAGTGGATTTATATTATGAGGAAGCACTTACATAGCACAGCACTGATGTAAAATGTAATTACTGCATTAATCATAGCAAGTATGACACAAAGATATCAAGCTGTGGATGTAGTTCCAATTATACCGTGTAACGTTCGTGGGTCTCATACAAACGGCTTTCAATGTAATCAGATATTCACATTTGACTGTTTCTCAAGCATTCCCTTTGAATCCTTTTGCTTGTCACTGGATGAAGCGAAATAACAGAAAGAAAAATCAGCATGCTTTTGTGTATGTGTGGATTAACTTGCACTGTGTACATGTTTGAGCGAGATGCATTTGGGGCCTCTGCTTGTCTTTTGTGTTTCTGCCCCAGATTGAGCCTGACAGCCATGTACAATATCCTGTTATAAAACACAACTGAACAGACAAAAGGTGAAGGAAAAGCATCAAATGCTTTGGTTAAACAGTCCTTCCATACGTGCAAATCTTTCCACAGTCATCCTACTTATGTCATGGGAAGCTCTAATTAGTTAATGGGCTGATCTCATTAGACACATGCTTTTGTTGCAGGTGTCCAGTCCAAGCTGATAAGATTGCCAGAGGCATAAGGTTAGAGATGTGGGCTTAGAAAACCAATATTAAGGACTTAATAGCTTACTGTATATGCAGTCATGTTTACACACGGCATGTGATCAGAGGTATTACATTGCCATTACTAGAAAGACATGATACTGCATTTTATAGTTGTTAGAGTGAAATTATATGCACACTGAATTTAAATAAGAGTTGTCTTGACATCTGTTGCGATTTCCATTATGGCCAATTCTACTATGAAATAAGAGCAACTGTTCTTTTACTCTGTCTTTCTTTTATACTGTACGACATACAAGAGAAGGGGCTTGCCTCTGTCTGTAGTCAGAAGAGGTCAGCACACTCACTGTTTAGTCCTGAAGTGTTACAGTTACCCTGGAGTAGATTTCCGGGTTCATAGTGTGAATGTCAACACATTGAGGAACAGGCAGCTTCAAACGCGAGTACTTATGGAGATATCACTCATGGGATGTCTTCACGGCTGGATATGGCATGTCCACTGCACCAAAACAGGGGGTGTTCGAAATGCAGTGATTAGTGCAGTGTCCAGTTAATTTTAACAGGGTTTGCAATGGGACTAATCAGGAATTAAGAGCCGGCATTTACTTTAAATCGCCTTCTTTACGCATTCGTTGGGGGATACTGTCAGGATGGAAAAAGGCAATTGTCTGCGGTCTCCTGATTATCCCCTCCAAAAGCCTATAATCTGACTGAAAGTACTTAAAGAGTCAAGCAGCAAAATAAACAACATTGATTATCATCCCACTGTACTGTTTTTTTTTTTTTTTTCACGAGGTGGACCATGCAGATAGGGAGGGGGTTGGAGGCTAAGATTGCGCCATCCCCCGTCAGCGCCATCTGCTTTGGCAAATGTTAAGGCAGGCCAAATACCCCCTGATTCCTCTGTTTAAAACAGATTATCAGCTATTCTAAGGAGGCGGACGAGCATCTTATCATCTCCCAATCTCTTTTACAAAAGCAGAATTCTGTACGAGGATTACCAGGATTAAAGAGGACAAAGACATGGTCCTACTTGGACCATGTCTTAAATTGTTGGCTTTCAGTCTGGCTACCTTCTACAAACTACAACCAAACGTGCACTGTTTGGTTGTAGTTTGTAGAGCTCAAACTTTCAGGAATGCTTGTTTTTGTGATGAATGATTTATGGGTAATGGTTTGCGACACAATACATCAAGTATAGCACCACAGTGTTCAATTGCATTCATTTATGACTGTTGGAACTCAATTAGTTATAGAGCTCAGTTACACTTCAGAAAAGAGCCTCTGCTTTACACAATATTGGCAGCATCACATAGTGTTGAACAATGCCCCACAGTGGGACGTGGCTAGGTTTGAAAACTGCATTTATTAGCCCCAACAGCATGATAGATTGCTGGACAGGTTTTCCACTGTATGCTTCAAAGAGGATAAAATGAGGGCCAGATTTCAATGCAAATAACTTCTATGTAGCTGTAGCTTAGTCGCAGATGTCCACAGAATGCAGATGCACCTGGTAGCTCAAATGGTACATTTTGCCTTCTCTTTACTGTATTTGGCTTTGTGTTCAGAGGGGATTAGTGTTAAATCTGCCTGGGCAAAACTAAGGTTAAAACCTTGTGATTACTTCAAAGAGGGGTGGAGTGAGAGAAACAGGGGGTGTCTCCTAAAGAATGCTTGTAAAGCTCACTTATCCCTACTGTACCGACTGGAACATATATTCAACAAAATAATCAAGCACCGACAAATCCGTGCCAAAGCAACTACATCTCCAAACATTAAGCATGCAAGGACATTATTAATCCCACACGAACGATCAGGGTGGATTTCTCTACCTGGGATATTTTAGGGAAGACAGAGGCACACTAACTGTCTTGCAGGCACACCAGCAAACCATATGCTCCTTGCACACTGTCAGCAACTACTGTTTTAGATCACACTTTTAACAAGGAACAAACAATTGTACAAGCAATCGATGTTCCTCAGATCCCCGCTCCACAGTCACACCTCGTTTAATCAACAGAATTGTTTTCAATGAAAACAATCTCCGGGCTGTGGAGCTACTCAGTGTCTCAGAAAGAGCCACTCGGCAGGCTTCCACACTGATTTGATTGTTGCACACACAAAGGTAGCTAGACACCGCAGCTATGGGGGATGATTGAATTATTCAGTTTGGCAGAGATTTGGCAGCAATTGTGAGGAGTGTTGCCTTGAGTGGAGTGCAACATTAAGACAGCATCTTCTTGTTTCCTGCACCACTGCACATCACATGAATAAATAGCCCCTGCTTAGACAGTCAGTATTGCTCCAGGACAACTTCACATCATACCATGAACATGCCTGCTGCTCTGCTAATTGACCCACACCTCCCCATAGACACACTTAGGATTAAATGATCAATTTAAAATAATCTATCATATATATATTTGAACATTTAAATGAGAGGCATGATTAAGTACAAAACGCCATACTACAGTACAAGTTCCATGTTTAAAGCGACAATATGTAACGTTGTTACCATGAAATAACAGCTTCAAAATAATTTTGATGCTACTCTGACTTTTAATAGGGAGAATGGGGCTTCTGTCATTCCCCCTTCGAGCCCTGAATGCCTGTTCTCGCAGTATGTAACTTTGGCGGGCGGGTACGATCTCACGGGAGAAGTGCCGTTGTTGGCTTTCTGGTTTTTGATCACAAGTAATGTAATCATAACAAATGCATAATTACGACAGCGGTGTATAAATGAATTATACTCTGGAAGTGTAAGGGCGACAAATTGCAATAATATCAAAAGTTCCTCAGTGTTGCTTCAAGGCACCTTTATATATCTAATGTCACCACTTAAAAACACACTGATGTGTTAGGATTTCATGAAGGCATGAGTGGCTGCCAAAATCATTAAATTAATAACTTGTAAAGAGAAAGAAACAAATCCGTACAGCCTTTCAAACACTGATTTCCTATAAGTTTATAGGAAAGTCATAAAATACCCTTAGTGGTGCTCAGATTACTCTCTGCACATTGTTTTTTTAAAAGTTAGCTGAGACAGCGACTGCAGGGATCTTTTATTTTAAACAATCTGTAATCTTGAATTGTCATTCTATACCGTCTGCAGCGGATGACTGTGATCTCAGCGGAGAATGTGAGTGACTTGAAAAATCAATGTAATGTGAAGAAAAAAATCGGTTTTGCCATTTCAATAGCTTCTTTGCAATGTTATCCACACGAATAACGAATAGGTTCTAGTGTTATGTTACATTCATCAGAGGGAAAGAATTGATAACAGGGGTGAGGTACTGATTGCAATGATTGTATTTTCAAGGTTGTGGAAAGTCACTGGGCTTTTACCACTGCACTTTTTTTCACAATGACAACTTTATATGTGGTTTTTGATTCATCTTAGAACGCATTATTCATAACTGACAGACATGTATGCTCGATAACTACAGTGCTTGAAAGGTTTATATTACAGGAAACTGCGGTGTATAACAAGCTTTACTGAAAAAGCCCAATAGCCATACTGTGAATGGTGAAATAAAGAAATCAAAAAAAGGAAAGAATACAATTAATGAAGACCATATGGATAGCCTCACCACCACAGTGCAATGAATTGCTGCGTGTGTCTGTGTAAGCTCCTCTGTGCGGGTCTGTTTATGTTGCTCCATCTGCAGACATATCATTAAATGTAATCAAACTTACTACATATAACTAGCTTCCTGGTCTGTTAGATGAAATTGAATACTGTGTCCTCATAAATCATGAATCAATATGTCAGCAAAGAAACTCTGGAATCACTTTTGTCAGTGACATACTGTAATACAACCACAGGACAACCTTTTAAAAGCCACTTTATAGATGGTAAAAATCGCCGGGAATGCACTTAATGTGAGCTGACCAAAATCCCAAGCGCATGCTGGGACCCGTTAACAACTGCACATTTCTGTGAGAACAAAGGAGCAACAACAAAATGGTCCAAAGACATACCAAAGACATTTTCTGTTATAAACCAGACCGGCAACTTCCCCTAAATCCTTTCTTGCCATCCCTTCTTTCTCACCTTTGACTTTGCACTGCAAAGCAGAAAAAAAATCCATTTATCGCCTACTCTATCTTCATGCACAAATGTTAAGACTCATTAATGCTGTGGCTTTGTTGGATTTTTTTTTTATTAATTTATTTATGGCTCATTTGAAAACATTATATTACCTAATTATGCATAACAAAAAATCAAATTATAATTTATCTAACTCAAAGAGATACAACTACCTTATGATCTACCCGAGCTCTGTGTTTTTTTAAGTAAGAATGAGGCATTTAGCAGGTTTACATTTATCTATTAATAGAAGGCTGACATTTATGCACTCACTATATGAGAATGCTCTACTTGAGTGTGCACCATTTTCTCAAATCACCAAGGATACTTTCCCCGAGGGAACTGATTAGCTCTTTCTCATTTTTAAAATGTGAAGTAACTTTGATAAGCAATTAAACATCTTCTGTTGTCTCTACTCTGGCTTTGTTTAATGCCTTTCAAGTCTGTATTTTTGGATCAAATCCGCATAAACACTGCATAACACAATGTCAGAGTGGCGGTTATTGCACCCTCTAGCATCAATCTTCCTCTAAGATGTGTAAAACCCTGTGTTTGTGTACTACTGTACATCACAAGCAGGGTTATCATTATCAAATGATCATCATCAGCTCTCATGAAGGAGAAAACAAATGTTCCAAAAAAAGCTTTTCTTCTGCTGTTTTGTCTGTGCACTTCAAAGGATGTGCTCCCACCAAATTTCCATAACTTTTTATATGTAATCTGTTCCTAATGAGCGATGTACAGTATATCTAAACCATTTCTTCATCTCATTCTCCTAGTTAAATGCTATATTGTTGCAAAATGTAGAAGAAAGGGAAGTATGGGCAGTTTTTCTAATGCTGAAATTAGCCAATTTACGATGTCCGAACTAACACAGCCACACATACTTCTACAGGCAATAGCCTGTTTGATATATACTATGCTACTGGCTAACTGTATATGAGAAAAACAAATGATTATTCTACAACATGAGTTTTACCTCACTTTAGTCTTACTGTTCTATTTCGTATAGGCATCGCCCTCTAAGAGCTGCCTATACTCATAGAATCTGGAGTTACAATACGTAACTATCATTCTTTTTAAGCAGATGCCGTATAGTGTGCAGAAAACTAAACTGACTGAGGGATGCAGACTAATATTGAATGCTCAAAGCAATGAATAAGAAGAGTCGTCAACATGTGCAATACAATGCAAAAGACTTTAATAAATTTCAGAAGCGTACACATACATAAACAAAACATTTACAGTTTTCTCCACACTGGCAAATCAAAGTCAATTACAAAGATCATGTAAGGTGCATATTGTACTTCACATTGAATACAAGTGAGGTTGTCTGTCTCCCTTACAAGGACAAAAGCTCTCCCCATGTATGAGTATTTTTTTTCTTTTCTCCAAAGATCAGGCAAATCTAATCATTACACAGTGCTAGGATGCTATGTATATTTCATACTGTGGCTCCTACGCAGTAGTGAATACATTTGATACCATAATAACATGAATATACCTCCTTCAATAATAACAACCTGCCTCACAAAGAGGCAACACACATACAATTAAAAGCTTTAAAATAGACATAGTCTGTAGAACCATGACATATTAAGACTGGAACAAAATTAAAAAGGCTTCTGGCCCGTGCAGTAATTTCATTTAACTATATATAGTCCCTCACAAGAGGGGAAACAGTGTCTGGCCAAGTCCATCTGTACATTTCCAATTGAATACACAGGCTATGTCCATTTTAATGACTCTAATTCTATGGTTATACTGTATGTATGTACTGTAGGTGTCTTTTATGCCTTACCTATCAAAGCAGTCTTTAGCTTACCAATAAACAGGACTATTGAACAACAATGCTGCTAACCCATCAAGCCATTTACTGGTGGATACTGTAGAAATTATTCTATTCAGGACATACTCTACCATAATGATTCTATAGGTGTAGAAACAGTAGAAGCAAAATGATGCTCTGAACCAAACGCTTAAGAAGTAGTAAGTGCCGTAAACTGAGGCCTGGATTACCTTTTCATTTTGGTGTTCTATGTTCTTCTCATCAGAAAATTTATTTTGTCAGTGTAAATAGGTGCACAAAGTCAAGTCATTTTGCTTAAGCCACAACTCATTTTAAAGACTGTCTGAGGATTATTATTATTCTTTTGTTTGCCATCTGGAGTCATTTTAACATGGATCTCACAGGTTAAATCACTTCCGAATTGAAAGCGACAGACAAAAGGTCAGGCTAAGTGCTCTTCAAATCTGCCCTACATAAACAGCTTTTGATTTTAACCCCCAGCAGTTAGTCCCTTGTGATTGTGGCTTAGCGTAAAGTATTAAACTTGTACTACTATTCCTCCCACTGTAATAACAGCATGGCACTCGGTAGCACGGTTCTAAAGCACTACAGATGTGGTAGTTGTATTGTGGGGCCATGTGTATTTCTGTAAACTTAGCCATGGTTGTCACTAACAATGCTATCATTGGCATCACAAGTAGGACAGAAAGAGGCGAAAGTTGACAGAAAAGGTACATTGTGATGTGGGCTCAACACTAATGTAAGCCTACAGGTTGTTGATCTTGCAGCATAAATACACTATAAGTCATAAGCTCCATGAGCAAGCCCACATAGAGCAATGTCAAATGATACAAAAATCAGAAAGTAAGAAAATAAAATGGCCACCAGGCAGTTTTGAAAACAAGGCAAAGAATTGGAATCAATAAATATAAACACCATCAACTGTGATAGATATACATACATACATATAAACATACTTTACAGATCTACTGACTGTATTTGACAGCTATTTTACAGAGTGGGTGCTGGAGAGGGACATTTTTTGAGGAGGGTTCAGGGCATACAGTATGGTCCTCAATGACACAGGTAAGTAATAGCATAGGACTCAATAAGCATTTCTAACTTCCAACAGATTCACAGGAGGACCTTTGTCAAGTTTCAGGCAGGCATCATGAAGCGTCTCTCTTTTTCTAAAAAATCCCCAGTTCATTTTCTCTCTCGATTGTATGAAGAGGTGGGGTTTGAGGCTTTCGAGACAGTAAAGTACTTGTTTCACCTCTTCAGCTCTCGCCTTCCTTCTTTCCTCCCTTTGCCCTCTCTCTCTCTTTTCTCTCTTTTTCTCGCTTTAGGTAGTGGGAGCTAGAGATTGATTTTAATCCTGTGGGAGCGAGTTGTACCTGTGCCACAGAGTGTGCCATAGTGTGGTGGTTTCAGTGCCGTCTCCTGAAATATAGAGAGACAGACAGATATAGGGAGATTGTAGTTACAATGTCATCGAGCTCTGAGCAGCCTAAGCTGTACCCTTATCAGTGTGAGGCTACACTGAACACTGAATAAAAAAATCTAAGAAGAGAGTGTATAAGATTTAAAAAAAAAAAAAAAACATTCTTCAAGGCACGGCTGGCAATCAAGTCATTATCTTGTCAGGTTTCCTTGAAGAATGCTACAAGTGTCACAAGCTTGTGCATTTTTCCTGTACTTATCAGAGCATGCAATCTTATCCAATTATCACTCCCAATTTGTCTTTTTGTCTCTCACCACACTAGTGCAGCACTCTTCATTTCCCCTCAAAAAGCCATTTGGATCAATTTAGGCCCACTCTTTCTTTGGGACCCTTGCCAGTGGGTCCTCTGATATGTACAGAATATGACATGTTGCTGTTCCCAAGAAGGTTGCAACACATCTGCCAATATCTGAATCAGGAAGAATCTGACTGGATAGTGCTTACATTGGCAAGGCCCAGTGATGCATAGATGCAATGACTCAACAGAAATTCGAAAAAACAAAAAACAAAAAAAAACAATGATAATAAAATAAAATAAAGCCACAATCAGTCGCAAGGATTTAATACTGGCATCAGATTTGATTAACAAGCCAAGTTAGCCTTTTAAAATCATGGCTTCTAGCCTTGGCTATGCATCCACTATGAGTCAGCACAAGCGCTTTGTCATCAGACCATGGGTGGCTGGTGTGAAAGGCCCATACCTGCACCCACGCAAATAAATGACGGAATGCAATGATTTTGTTCACTGCTGCCCTCGTTATCCAATGCTTCTATTAGATATACATTTTCTTTTAGTAAAGATAATATACGAAATTGCATTATAAATAAGGCATAACTGCAACACTTATAGTCTCGGGTGTATTTAATCAAACTGCAATGTATGAGTAGGTGATACTTCAAAAACACTAACAGTAGGTTCTCTTACGTTGTGATATTCAAAGCAGGTACGTTTGGTTAAGCACTGACCCTATGTGCTCCTTGGGCCCAGAAAGACGGACCAAACAAAAGAATGTATTAGCCTTTTTTATTCCCCTGCATATTCATGGTGATGTCTGAGATCACTCAATAGGGTGGTACTCATTTGATCTGCCTCCGTTAAAGCACATAGTCTCACAAGAGCTCCTCATCACTGGAGGCAGATTGACCTCTAATATCATGGGGTAGGGGTTAAAAGAAAATGATGAGATGCGTAAAAACTGAGAAGAGAGCGGAGGGGCGGGAGGAGGGTTACATTTGCGAATACAGCTCTGGCTGTATAATGAAGCCATATGGTGACACAAATCTGTGGTCTCTGAAGTATTTTTTACAAGCTTTACTCTTTATCAGCTACATCTGTAAAGTCCCTGAAAACATTTTGGTGACCTTCAACCATAATTATCTCCTTCTGCTTGCCCTCCACATCGTTATTCCATGGGTGGGCTTTTTGTCTTTGCTTTATTTTCAGCTGCTTTAGGTGTGTGGAAGGGTGTGGGCCAATGAGAGATCACTGTAAAGACACTAAAGGACCATCTGTCAGTCTGATGAACAAAAAGAAGAAAAAAAACAACCTGCATGTGATCTTTACTTTTGGACTTATGGTATTAGGTTTAGGCTCAAGAGAGACTGCATCGCCGGCGTTGACAGACCAAATGGAGCACACTTAAAATAATCTCTTGAAATTCTAGTGCTCAAATATTCTCTTTTTACCTCCAAAGATTAAAGCAACAACCATGCTTTGTTGAAGACACGCTGTTTTTAAGTGTTCTGCTTTAGACTTTGAAAATAGATTTTCTTTAAAGGAGCACAAAGATGAAATCAAGCAGAGATGAAATTATAATAGATTCAACAAACAGGAAAGCTGGTCATCTATTGTCACATCACTTTGGATCCTGAGAACGTGACTCACCCAAGGATAGTACGTGGCATCACTTATAATCTTAAAGGACGGCTGCCTTTTTTTCTTCTTTTTTATCAGCCTCATTCGAAACCTAATTACGGTGATTTTAATCATACTGTATTACGAGTGATTAACCCTTTAGTGCATTTAATTAACCTTTGCAGCCACTGATTCTCATCAGGCAAAGCTTCATGCTATTTTTTTTCCATGACACAGGCTTTAAATAAGCACACTTAAAACTGGTGGGAAATCTAATGTCTAAAGTGGGAGGCATCACTTGTCAATTGCTCAAGGGGATGGAAAATTTGATGTATTATCAGCTTAACATCACTGAAGATATGGTTGGTGAGTAGAACCAATGAGGACATATTTTTCTTGATAATATATTCAAATTCTAGGAGCATGTGACAACAAAATATGAGATTATACAGATTAAACCTGACCTCTCTTGTAGAGAAATGAATAAATATACAGCACCTAGTAGAAATAAACTGATTCAAACAGAGCCTGAAGATTTTATAGGATGTTTACTAATCATATATTCATTGGTTTTAAATAATTCCGACAAAAATACTCCACTCTGATCAGCAACATAAGTGAAAATCAATTTAAATCCTTGATGCATAAAATTCATGAAGGATAATAATTCAGAATTGTAGAACACACACTGAATATTTCTGCATATTTCAGGGCAGTCAATACCAGTAAGAGGGGAAAATCATCCTGACAACTCGTCTGTGTGTCATGTTAACACATTATGAATTAAATCTTTGGTACCAAGGGCGTGTAGTTGGCTTATGTATAATATACCATGGCAGAGCATAGCTTTTAACCAGGATTTCAAATAAAAGGTAAATGAAGGGAATGACTATCAACTCTGTGTGGGTGTCTTCATAAATTATCCTAAGCACAATACTTCACGGGATCAACAGTCATTTATCAAAACTATGCCATGAGGAATTTAATGCTTGCTAGATGTCACACTTAAGTGTACTGGGAGCAAAAAGAAAAAAAAATGAACCAACAATCTGAAAAATGTGTGCAATATGAGGGTAGACACAAACAAAAGCAAGCACCTCATCAAACAAAATCAATTATTGATGCAATATCATGAAATTGACCCAGAATTGGATGAATGGCAGTTGTGATAATTATGATCAAAACAGTAACACAAAACGAAAGCCAATGCAACCAAGCAACAACCAAACCCTACGAAAAAATAACAAAAACAAACAAAATGAAAAACAAAAAATGAAAATGGTTGAATATGCCAAGAGATTCAACTGGATGTTTGACACTGAGGGGAAATATGGAAACACACTTATCGGTATAAATAAATTGCTACCCCGTGCACAGACTAGTCTGCCTTGATTAGTTCCATTGTGCTGATGATAGCAGGTAAAACATCAACACAAACATACTCTGCCATGTATTAGAGATACAATTTTCTTCAGTGTCTTCTCTAACACAAACTACACATCACAGCAGCAAACCTTTGCTGTGATGCTATTACAGCCTCTACTATGTGAGGTAATTTAAAGAATGTAAAGAATGTGTATCTACATACATGCCGTTTATAACAATAATTGCGGCCATTAAAGTAGAGCATTTATGGCCTAAATGCAACGTCGGCCTGGCAGGCTTTTTATGGACTACTGCTCCCTTGGTGTTTAAGTATATTGGTCTCAAGGCTCTGCGTCACCTTGATCCCTGTGACCCCCTCCCCCCGCCCGAGGAAGTACTCAGTCTTCCCCACAGCGCTCTGCTCTGGCTGTCAGCACTGAGCAAGGCCACCTCTCCTTACCTCTGATTTACATTTATTTCCCTCGCCAGCTTTTATTTATTGGGGCACTTCGCATTTGGCACATATCTCTTACGGAATCATAAGCCCTTTGCTGTACCCTGGCATTCAAATGAGTTCTCTCCCACAAAGCCTCACTGGCAAAGCTAAGACAGCACTTAATTTTTTGAGTAAAGAATCCACAAAAGTGGGACTACTTATCAAGTTGTGTTAGCGCATCAAGAGCACATTTTTTTGTTATGTGCTTTTACCTTCACACTTTTTGCCCAGATGAATACCTGATGAATTGGCAGTATTTCTGCCATATTTATTTTTTGCTTTGCCTTGTTTAAACATGTCATTCAAATATATTAGCAGACAGCATAATTTGCCCTTGACCTCAAATACATCAGTAGAGAGTGCAATCATTGCCGCCTATCCCAGGCTCTCTTAAATCTGGCTACATTGCCACCAAGCACTCGCACTGAAGTTTAAAATAGCTAGCCATCATAATTGCACTGCTGCCATTACTCAAGCTTTTGAATATGAAATTAACCTGCACATGTATTTTTGTAAATGATTATGCAATTACGGTTGCTTATGAAGGAGGGTGAATACATGAATTAATAACAGTCAGAACAGTGAAAGGTTCGCTATGTTAATTGCGACAAATTATGTTTCATTTTTTTGTTTTGTTGCACACTCATTTTTAAGTGCAAATTACATTCATGTAGACATGGTCATGGTCTGTGTGGGAAAACTCCCTGGCTCCATGCTGCCACCCTCCCCCTTTCACATCACCTACCATGGGACAGCAAGGGGAATGTGAGTGGGGACTAGTGTGGGTGGGTTTAAAAAGGAAGTCATGAATTACCTGTCGGGTGGTGATTTGCCCCGCAGTCTTGAATCCCCCCTGACAGCTGCACTCTGAGACACTGTACGGGTCGGAGCTAGTCGATGAGCACTTGGAGAGTGAGTCACAGCCCACCACAAACGTGTTGTCCAAGGGGAGCTCCTGGATCACATGGTGTTTCTTTGGGGCCACTGGAGTCTCCGGTTTAATTTGAAATGTAGGCTGAGGGGACGCAGACTTGTAATGCTTGGCTAAATCTGGGCTGTCAGGTTTGAATGTGGTGGGCGTGGTGGCCCAGTTGTACTTCCCCATGGTTTGCTCCTCTAACTCCACAGGGAGATCCAGTGTACCATTAACATGCTCATGGGTGGGGTCGTCAGGCTTGGATTCATCTATGGTCACAAAGTTCAAGAGGAGGCTCTTGGGGGATCGCTTCTTTCTCTTCTTCTTCTTCTTGATCTGACGGTTGTCTTGGTTGGGTGACACCCACTCGCCACTCTGCTTGCCCTTCTGTACCACCTTGTGTCTGGGTGTCTGTCGGCAGCGCACCAAGGCAGTCACAAATATCACCAAGATGACAGTCATGGTCCCTGCTATGATTGCTATGACAACAATCACATATCCGTTGGCTTGAGGTGTTACCTCACTGTCCCCTATGTTACGATCCAAGGGAGTCTCCATACTTTTTCGCAGCTGCTCTTGGATAAAGGTAGCATTTGACACAGTGTCATTGACAAACAAGTGAATAAGTGCGATAGCATGTAATGACTCTGGCTGGCCTAGATCTTTAACCTTGACTACCAGCCTATGCAGCCCCTGATCAGCTGTCACAATTTTCTCCTGCAGTGTTATGTTACCCGTTGTTTTGTCAATGGCGAAGAGACCTCGAGGGGAGACTCTAGATGTGATGATGATGCTGCTGATAATGCTGTACTGCAGCTCAGCATTCATACCTGTGTCATTGTCAATGGCAAACACTCTGGTGACCACAGCTCCAGGGGTGGTGGTGGTTCTCACTAGGTCATATGAATAATTGGAGGATGGGAGGACGAACACAGGGCGATTGTCATTCACATCGACTACATTGATGGTCACCTTGGCGTAGGAGGAGCTTGGAGGTTGCCCTCCATCAACTGCCTTGACCATAAACGTGTAGGAGCTTTGCTGCTCCCTATCAAAGGTGATATTTGGTTTGATCACACCGGTTTGGGGGTCGATGATGAAATTATCCTTCCCATTCAAAACGGACAAGGTTATAATGGCATTATCTCCCGCATCTGCATCCGTCACTGTGATTAAGCCCACAGTTCCATAGAGAGGCAGGTTCTCAGGCACATAGAAGTTGTACTCAGGGTGTGTGAAAGCTGGGCTGTTGTCATTAAGGTCCTGGACGATTAGCCTGACAGTGACATTGCTCTGCAGGGACGTGGAGCCATTGTCCCTCGCTATGACAGTGAATGAGTACCTCTCCTGCTTCTCTCTGTCCAGTCGCTTGCCAACGGAGAGAATTCCTGACCGTCTGTCTATGTTAAACCCGTCAGGCGCATCAGGGCCAAGAGTATAAATAATCTCAGCATTATGTCCGCTGTCTCCGTCAGTGGCGCTGATTTTTATTAACTGTGTAGAGGGGTCATTGTTCTCCGGTATAGAAAGTTGGATTTCCGGCTGGGGGAAGATGGGTGCATTGTCGTTCTCATCCTTGATTTTAATTAAAACCATAGCTGAAGTGTTCAAAGGAGGCGTTCCCCTATCCGAGGCCACTATCTTAATTGCATATTCTCGAGTCGTCTCATAATCTAGGGGGGCCGCTGTCTCTAGTAAGAATTGATCATTAAAGACAGGCTTCAACCGAAAAGGAACATCATGGTCAGTGTAGCAAGCTACTTTGCCATAAAGATCTGCATCCTTGTCAGTAACAGTGATGAGGGCTATTTTGGTGTTGAGAGGTGCATTCTCAGACAGCAGGACAGTCCCATTAACCAGGTTGATAATGTAGCGAGTGTCTATGGAGGGAACATTGTCATTTACATCTGTTACATTAACAATCACTGTGGCTCTGGAGGGGGTGGAGCTGCCATCACTGGCAAGGATGATGAGTTTGTGAACAGGAGTTACCTCCCTGTCCAGTGGCTGCTTCACAGTGATCAGTCCCGTAGAACTGTCGATGGAAAAGTGACGTTTGGTTGAGGCAGAGATCTGGTTGCTGAAGGCAAAGTGGATCTGTGCGTTGGAACCTAGGTCTGCGTCCGAGGCGTGAAGCTGAGCAACCGATGTCCCCATGGGGGCATTCTCTGGCACTGAGACCTCCAGCTCACTGTCCTTGAAGACGGGACGATTGTCGTTGACATCGGAGATGGTGACTTGGAGGATGGCAGTGCTGGACTTGGGAGGGTTGCCACCATCCTCTACCTTTATCTTCATGACAAATGTGTCCTTTTGCTCACGATCCAGGTTCTGCTGAACAATAAGCTGCGGCCACTTGTCACCTTCAGGAGTCTCTATGATGTCTAAGCCAAACTCGCTGACACTCTGCAAAGACAAGACAACATTTTGAGTTACGTTTATTCATACTCATAATATTCATATGTCAATACCACATGCAACATTTTGCCAACAAAAGTTTTGATTGTTGTTTTGATTTTTTTTTTATAACAAAGAAAGGTACAGATATCTGTAGTGATGTATTATTTACTCTGAAGCATTGTTCCTCTAGTTTTAATTCTTGAATTGTAGATTTGTCAATTGCCGAACAGCTTGTCGAGGTTTTTCTTTAGGTTACTCAGGTTCATTTGTAAACCTTCTTGGGATCAGAGATGAATGTCAAGAGCAAATCAAAACGGCCCAGGACGTTTTTAAACAAGGCAGCTGGTTCTGGGCTCTGCTCTGCTCATCTCAGTTGGGCACCCGTTAATCAAAAGCATTTTTTTAAACATGCTAATTATCAGCTTGTTTTACTTTTTCTCTACCTTTCCTACTTACACTATACTTTATTAGTCCTTTTACAAATGTGCCCATTTATCGTAGTAGTCAAGTCCCTCCATCCCTCCAAGCAGCTACTGCTTGAAGGGATTCATTTACCTCTTTAGCCGCCTCATTCTGTTTTTTCTGCCTTCACTAAAATGAGATTTCACTCTACCTCCCTATCTTGTGTCAAGTTAGAATAGAGCAGGAAGCCTTGGAACATTTCAACTTTATAATGGGAAAGAGAAAGCAGGAAATGGAGACACAACAATGAGCTCCCATTTTAAATACACTGCAAGACCAGATCACCACAGATTAAGAGAAGGGAGTGAAAAACCCTGCATATTAGAAAGGCTTTTTGCACAAGAAGGGCTAAATCTAGGCAAAAGTAAAGCCGGAGGAAAATGAAAACAAATGCATAAGTAATCCCTATGAGAAACCGGAGAAACTGGCACTGGCTGTTAAGAGTAATTGCCTTCCACCTACAAAACTTGCACAAATATTTACAATTTCAAATGGGGTATGGTATGGTTCCATAAATGTTTTCAAATTAGACGAGACAGGAGAGAGAGAGAGACAAGTGACAGAAAAGGAAAGGAAGAGAGAGCAGGGGGAGGAAATAAGAAGAAGATCAAGCCCATGAATGAGCTGCATGCACATTATGAAACAAAGAAGCCCTTTGAAGCTCTTTCAGTCAGAAGCAGTTTCATGGTAAAACAAGAAAAAGCATTCTCTTTAAAGAGATAAGCTTCATGCTGCACATAATGTTGGAAGAGATTACTCTGTCTAGGCACAGCTATCAAATGAGATTAAGATATATACATTCTCCTCGTTCAAGGAAGGAACATTTAAACCAAATTGTGAGCACAAGAATCCTCACTAGGTTTTAAAATCTAGAACCATCCTCATGCCAGCATAGTGTTGTAGCCGACACAAGGAAACGTGCAGCTGCAGCATGTAAATTATTATCTACTCTGAAAAACTGCTTGCAGAGGGAATGTTGTCAACATGTCAGTGATTGACAGAACTACTTAAACCAGCCAACGCTGCAGCAATGATCTTTCAGACCTTATTTTGTGATCCTTCTGGCAACCAAGAGTCATAGGGGTAAGCAGATATGGTATATATTGTAAAATATGTGTTGAAATGTGATAGGTTGGATATTTCAGCCTACATGTTTCAAATGTATTTTATATCTTGTATGTAGGGTACCACACAAGAAGGTTAGTCTGGGGACAACCTTCACACACAAGAATGTGTAGAATCTATTATGAGTTTGGGTACAACTTTCACACAGAGGAATCGGAGCCAGGAATGTGGGAATCTATTAGGAGCATCGGCCATAAAAGGTGTAGTTTAAGAGTAAAACTTGTGTGCTGAAATAGATGTCTCATGCTGTGTAAGCACAAAAAGAGTTTAAAAGGTATTCACTATGATGTACATGTGGTTCATCCTTGGGCAGACGTGTCTGTATGCTCATGGTTGTTCCAGTGTCATGAAAGTTTGTTTACTGTGTGAATAAAGCTGCACTTGATTTGTAATCATCGGACTGATCGTCATCTCTGAGGTCTCCCTACGTCATTTCTGAATCATCACCCGATATCAAAATGTACAGTAGAGAAACTGCCATATGAATGAACTGTGCTGAATCTTTATGCACATTGCAGAACTATTTCTGTCATAACAGAAAGGTCCAAGACAACATTCTGTGGGCTCCATTGCTAAGCAGTACTCCATCCACACAGAGCTCCTCAATCCCCAGTTGTTTGAATAGTTTACAGATTCGGCACAGTAGCTGAGTATCTGCACACTGATATTTGGCAAAGACTGATTTAATAGTAGAATGTTGAGTTAGGATGTGTCAAAGGGAATGCTGTACAATGATTTATGAGCCAGCATTTCCTCTATGCTTTTGTCTTGGTTTCACACAATTTTACAACTGACAAGGCAGCACTCAGCGCATTTCAATAAGTTGAAGGGAGCTATCTCTCAGGCTGTGCATCCTCCTGAATGCAGAATTAGTCTGGTGGATTGTGATAAGATCTAGGACAGGCTAAGAAAAGGCCAAATACTTGCACTTGTCATTGGAAACCATAAGGCTTAGCGAGAAGGACAATGCTCTCTTAATAACTAGGTGTGAACATTATTATGTGCCTCACACTTCCGCCACACATATAATGTACAGGTCCATGTCTTCTTGAACTTTGATGACTTGCCATTCATTCCTCATTAAAGGTCCCTGCAGTGATCAGAGAAGTATCAGGGCACTGTATTTGTGGGATGTGTGCAGTTAACAATCTAATCAGAGTTGGCTAATTCAAATGAAAATCATTGAGGGATACTGACAGAAACAGAGGTGGCTGATGATGAGGGAAGGATGACTCTGAACCCCTTTGTGCAGACAGCGCCTCAGATTATCAGTGGATGCATCTTTCAGTCAAGTTGATAACCTTATTAAAGCTAAGAGGAGACTGAGATTGGGCTGTGAATATATCAGGAGGACTCTAGTCACGGTGATGCCCATGGATAGGGCTAACTGGGAAGAGCTATTCATCACAAGCTATAGCACCTCTTTATAATGCTGATAAAAATTCACCCTCTCCCTGTCTCTCTCTCTCTCTCATTCCTCCCTCATTCTTTCTCTCCATTACTCATCCACTTTTGCCCCTGGCCATGATCTCATGCATATAATTAAGACAAAAGAAGCTGGGAATTGTTTGTCTCTTTTTGTCAACCCCTAGAAGAGGATAATGTGTCAAAATAGGATGCTAATGAAAACTGGAAATGCTTGACAGTGAGCTATCTGCCCAAAAACCCTATTCACTGCCTATAGGCAGCACGCAATACATTAATCAAATTTTTCTTGTTACTTGGGAGTGGAGCTTGAATAAATTTTGCATCTTCAAATGCAAAGTTAGAATCAGTTAAGGAATAAAATTATTCAAGCTCCGACTTGGAGTACCAGCAAAAATACCACTCCAACTCAAACATCTATATTTTCATTTTTATATATTTTATTATGTTTGTATACTTCAGAAATGTTTCAAGGAAAAAGCTAGGTAAATGGCAAAAGGTTAAGTTTAAGAGCCCTCCAGGTTGCCCAACCAAAATACAGACAACCACTCATCCATTTTAAGTGAGGTACACCCCAGCCAGCAGCAGAACATGGATCTACATTAAATGACTTGAACAAGATGCCCACCTTACATGTATCTGAAGATGTTGACTTAGATGCAATTTGGATTGATATAGTGTGTGATGTTGCCGACTCATACATCAATGGAATAAGTAAAGGGGCCTGAGCAAACCCAACAGCAGCATCTTCTTTAGTCTTGAGTATGTATCCGTGTTGGCCTCTTAGTTATCTGGTGAATACGTAAAGTGATCAAATCTGCTTCCATAGGAGGTCTTCCTCCATCCATGCATGTGATTGCTTTCTCTGACCTTGACTATTTCTTAGGACGCCTTCTCTGCAGTTCAGGTGACGTAGCACACCACTGCACTACACTGATGGCCGAGTTTCACTTAAGTGTGATTACCATTACCATTATGTGTGATGCTGGAGCACTGTGTTGGATGAAATTACCCATTGTCCCTCTTAGCTTTGGAAAAGTACAAAGTTAAACTACTATGTTTCTTTCATTTGTTCTTTTGACAATCCAGGCATGCTACATGTGAAGTGGTGGACCATTGAGTGTTGGCTCATTGTGCAACACAATGGTAGCAATTCCTGCACCATGCCATGCACAACACAAGGAAACTGGGCAAACTATCATTCTGAGGGAGCTTCTGAGACAAATCTCACAGGACCATACAAAGATAGTCCATGGGTGGCTTAGTGGGCCAAGAGCTATTCTAGGAAATGCTTGCACATTCTTTCCCCACTAAACCCTTGGCTTTACTGCACTTCTGAAATAAAAGATACCAAAGGTTGAACATGTTTCTGGCTCCTTTAATACTAGTTCCTGTGTTTTACTCCTATGGAACCTGGAACACAAGGAAATTAATCTTGAGTACAATGAGAATATAATGAGCAGAACTGAATCAGGGTCTCAGTGCTGAGGATGCTCTAATAGGAAATTCCTGCAAAAGAGAATACAACCACAGTCTAGGCGAGGGTTTTAGAATGTGTTATATTGTGAAAAGGGCAAAGAAAATGATTGCAGATGATCTTCATAATGAGCAGAACATTTGGTTGGTGATTTTCCAGGCATGAACAATTCAGGACATTGCGCTGGAGAGGCCTTGGCAGTGGGACTCTTTAAAAATGCAAATTGGTATTCAAGGCAGACACGGACAGCAACGATTCTGTTCATTCCAACCCAGTGTTAACTTCATCTGAGACTCCAAGATGGACTTGTCATTCCTGTCTCGCATCATGCCCTCAGAATCCACTAACCCTTCTTTATTTATTATGTTTAGGGTTTCCTCCAGAGTGCTTGCATCTCCCTCTTTAATTACACTTCATTTGTAAGAGCTCATGTCATCTCCAATGTTCATCTATCCACAAAGCATAGAGTGTTGTCTGGACTATAAATTAAGAATGCATGATATTATCCTATATTTCTAGATTAGGCAACAGAGACTATTGCACTGCCATTAAATAAAGCATCAATTAGATGATACCTTTTTTTTCATAGTTCTGCATGAGACACCAGTCCTATTAACATAATATAGTACACATTTCTGAAATCAACTATGTTCAGCACATGTAACATGTTGCTGGAAATTGGACATGCAGTAAATGCTGTGTGTGCACTACTGTATGTTCTCTGATATTACAGTACACGATGAAAACTTCCCCTTCTTTATAGCCTTCTATCATTATGAAATAAACCATATGGAAATAGTAATGGCTGGTATAAAACATTGTAAGCTTCATGACATATTCTACTTTATAAAAAAGTAGGTCATTTTCAACGCATCAAAATTAATTTCCTATATGGATGTAAACTACAGCACTACAGCTCTAGCAATATAGCAAGTTTAGAGGAGAAGCTATAATGCAGAATCTGAATCATATTGCATGAAAACCATATGGGAGGAAAAATCTGCAGAAAGAAAATAGCGTAAGGACTCACTGATTTAAAAAAGTCAACCAATCAGACCTTATGTAGACAGGTGGCATGCTGCAGGCATAGCAGTGTGTCAGAGATCCATTAGTAATATGTGTGCTGAGTAGTGTTGGGCAAGTTACTCAGGAAGTGTTATATGTTACCCTTTAATTATTACTCCTTAAAAAAATAAATTATATTACTTTACTTATTATCAAAAGTAATTAGTCAAGTTACTTGTTATATTACTATATTACTTTTGCGGCCAAATGCTTAACCTGCCAGCTCCTTTAGAGCTCATTCTACTTTATTAGAACAATAATTAACCTTACAGGAGGAGTCAGCAATCAGCCAAACTGTAGAACTGCAAACATTCTGCATTCAGGCTGTTACTGTATGTTATGAAGACTATAGCACATTCAAATAGGCCTATTAAAGTGCTCATATTATGCTCATTTTCAGGTTCATAATTGTATTTAGAGGTTGGACCAGAATAGGTTCATGTGGTTTAATTTTTTTTAATTCAGAAAACACCATATATTTGTTGTACTGCACATTGCTGCAGCCCTCTTTTCACCCTGTGTGTTGAGCTCTCTGTTTTAGCAACAGAGTGAGGCATCTTACTTCTTTATCATCTTTGTTGGGAGTCGCACATGCGCAGTAAGTACTGCTAGCTAGTCAGTTGCAGAGCACGAGGGAGTGCTAGCAGCTAGGCGAGCATTATAACGTGTGTTACAAAGTGCTGCACGTTCGTCACGGAAGTAAAGGCTGGACTACAATAGAGCTGTTTGGAGCAGTTTGTGAACTGTGTTTTCTCTGGAAGATGGTAAGTCCTTTTGGGGTGGAGTTTGGGCTTTTTCACTTTGTAAACCTATAACGTGCACAAAAAGGATATTTAACACAATAAAGGAAAGGGAAAAAGCCAAAAAGCATAATATGAGCACTTTAAGTTTTTTGTCGAGTTTCACATAGGCTTACATTATGAAAAGGACCCGGCGACGCAGATTCCTATCACCATAGTAACTCGCTCTGCCTGCATGCACAAGGCGAGAGAGAAGAGGGACGCTGCTCTGCTCTGCTCACAGTGACATGTTGGATGGCATCAATGTTCCCACTTGGATCAAAGCCTTTATATAATGACAATACTTCCAGCTGTTGAAATTATTCCTCTCTCTGTTGTCCTTCATTCAGATTTTGGCTAGTAGCCGACGTGACGTGACCTGCCCTGGCCCTGACCTGCCATACGCTAAATTATGACAAGTGTAATTGTTTCTCCAAGATATTGTAGATTGCTACAGTGGTCTTTGGTTTATCAAATATAATCGTAAGCCTATTTGTTCTACTAAAAGCTTTTTATTCTATTAAGTCCATAAAGCAACCAGTAACTTGAAGACTGTACCAGTAACATGAAGCTTCAGGCGTGTATCTTTCGCTATCAATATCTTTCACTCATTCACTATTGATCTAAATTAATTTATACAAGATGGCTGAGATGGATGATATTGCAGCAATACAGTAATGGCCTCTATCAGCTTCAGTTAGAAATTCAGCTTCAGGTACTTGGATGTTTTTAATTATTATCTAAATACAGCTGACAAATCAGCAAATATAAAAAAACAAAGATATATAGGAGTCATGATTGGCATGTGCAGAAGTCCTGGGGTTAGACAGACACAATCATCATTCATAAATGAACCAAATGAACATTCAGTATTTAGCTTCATATATATACACAAAACTTTTTTTTTACCAACTGTGATTCAGAAAAAATGTTTTCTTTTATAGATGGGTTTAGAAAATTATGAATACTTCTTTTATCAAAATTAAGATAACTAAGGCCACCCTGTCACACACAAACAAGATACATATTCATTTTCTCTTTCTATGTGAGAGATGAAACAGGAGTGAGCCTCACCTTGACCAGTTCATAATGTTGAATCCCATTGAGCCCTACATCAGGGTCAAATGCTGAGGGCACCGGGTATCGGGTGTTGATGGCTGTGTTCTCCGGGATGGATATGTTTATTACAGTGGACTGGAAAAGGGGTGCGTTGTCATTTACATCCTCGATCAGGAAGCGGATCTTGACCAATCGGAAGATCTCATCCGGCAGCACGGCCACCTCAATCTCATAGTAGCAGCGTTTCTCAGCGAAGACCCCTGAGCACAGCTTCTCCCGGTCGATTCTGTGATTGGTGGTAAAGATCTCCCCCGTGTTGGCCTCCACCCTCACCAAAGGCACGTCACCTGTCTTGTACACAGGCTTGAACTGCAGCGGTGAGGATAGCCTGATGTTGGGGTCCAGGTTGAGGTCCAGGTCCTTGCGCAGGTTCCCGATGCGGATGTTCTCTGGCTGCTCCTCCTTTACCGTGTAGTCCCTCTCCTGGGCCCAGCATAGCAAGACCACACAGGTGAGGAAGACCACCAGCACATGAGCCTGACTTATTAGGTCCATACTCAAGGGTGGATGGGAGCTTCACTTCTACAGCAGCAATTCTGCCACAAGAGAGACAAGATAGAGAGGAAAAAAAAGAAGAGAGAAAGACAGAACACACGTCAGTGCACAAATTACATGGCATTCAAGTTCTGCTGTAATTAGTACTATTTTCCCTCACGAAGAGTTTTCAACTTGACCTATTCATCCTAACTAGTTATGAGCCCACATCCTTCGTAAGTCTTTGAGAGCAAATTAACGGTGGTTTTACACAATTAACCTTTGATGACATCCATTGAGCAAGCGGACACATAAAGGTTAGTAGTTCACGTATTCCATCAATCCATTTCATGGCTGTAATGAACCATTTCATATTTGTATTGAGAAGTATGAAAGCAGTCGATTTCAGTGTCACGACAAAATTGTTTGCCTTGAAAGCTTGTTCTCAAACTATTGTGTATGAAAAAAATGGGATGCAGAAAAAACTTGAACTCATATCTGAGTCAATGTGAGTCAATATGGTGCAGTGGTGTCTTCATAAACTGCACCTCACATCCAGACATCAGCTGATGTGGAGGCAGCAGAACTGAGACTCAAGCATCGGTGCTTCTACGCACACACACACACACACACACACACACACACACACACACACACACAACGAACGCACGCGCGCAGACACGCACGCATGCAAACACACAAACATGCATGCACGCACACAAACACTTGCATTCACGCGCACACACACACACACACACACACACACACACACTTGCAGTGGTACCGCTTGACAGGAGCAATAATGGAAAACCTCATTTGCTCTGAATGTAAACAATTGAGCTCTGAAATATTTCATGAATGCCCATGTGTGTAAACATACACAGTATGATAAGAGCACTGTTTAGAGTATCTGCTGTGGAAGCAGACAACAATGTGAAATTATTTATTGTGGGAGCCGCCATCAGTCAAATTAGTGAAATTTAATCTTAACCTGATGAATGTGTTTTCTGCAACATCAAATTTGAACGGCATTCAGTTTACTGTTTGTGCTGAATGATGCCTATGATAAAACCCCAGAAAATGCGGTGCAGATGGGTTTGCCGTCACTGAACATTATTCATAAATTTTCTTGTGTTGGTTGCCACTTTATTTGATGCTGTTGTTCTACAAAATCTTTAACTGTTTTATATGTGCACATACTAGCCAAAGGGCAAGAACCCCATTTGCCAAAACCCAAGTAGGTCATTGGAAGATGATGGAGTCATACTCTACAATTCCTTCCCTGTCAGTATATGCTAGCATGAAATATTGACGGCTTTCCACCAGTTAATTAGTAGCATATTTGGTAAGTTATTAGGGGAGTTACTCCCTGTGGTTTGCTAGCTCACATTTGGACTTATTCATGTAGATATCTTTAATAAATGAAATTCCATCATTTCCACCAAATTCACACTGGTCTTTAAATGCATGGCTACACAGGCTTTAATTGGCTTTTGACATTACAGTGGTGGTAACGGAGTGTAATTACCAAAGTATATCCATGTTGGGTAGATTTTTTCAGTAGAACAAAATTACATTACTGGTCTTTAGATTGTTTTTAGTCATGACGCGTCAATGCTCAGCTATGTTTACTTCTCATAATAATCCTGGCTCCCCATGTGTATGCCAGCCCAATATATTTAACGACTAATATAATTTCATTGCTCCTATCCCACTGTGTATTTAGATTCACCAACCCCCCTGAATGTTTATCAACTGTATGATTTCCCTCAAGATATTGGTTTGTATTCATAAGGCAGCTGCCTTGAAATCAAATGTCCATTTCCTTCAAAGTATGGCAAAAGTGTATGACAGCCATCACAGAAACGATGTACAGCTAGTGCTGAAAATGCATACATACCCGCAGTAACAAGGGACCACAAATAGGTCTTTGGAGCTGTAATATTTTCTACTTTATGAAATTTCCATCCATTTACATGAGTCCAACAATATCCTGTAGAAAAGGTACGACTACCTAAACTGCACTACAGGGGTCCTCTAAATTGGCAAGGCAACAGTGTTCATAGCCATTGAAGCTCTCTGCCTACAGACAAAGGGGAATTGATTAAAAATAAGAATTTAATTAAGCTGGTTTTGAATCAGCAACAATTGCAAGGCATTAAAGACAGCCTGTAAAGACAGATTTCTTTTCACACATTTTATAAAGCAGTCACATGAGACTCATTAAAGAACAGTTGGACAGAAAAAAACATGGCTGACATTGATCAGTGTGAGGTTTATTCATTCTACACATATAGCACAGGCAGTGTTGTACTGTCATGTCAAAATATTGATGAGATTTATCCCATTAGTAACTGTGACACACTTTACTTTGAAGTGTGCATCTTTCTGAGAGTGAGCACCAATTGCTTTACTGTGATGATCGCCAGGCAGTCCAAGGCTGAGCTCGCACAACGCATAATGAAGTTTAAATTACATCCTTAAATGGGATGTGATTCGGTGAAGTGTAAAAAAAGAGAAAAGATCAAAGCATGATCTAGATTTCCTCTCCCTTGTAAGTGACAATAATGTTCCGCAGGATGAAGTGGTGTAGTATGTTTTTGACTCAGAGTACATGCAGTAGTACAAATGTAGCAACAAAAAGGATACCCCTTGAATTGCTAATGTCATGTTAAGAAACCACATTTTATTACTATAGGAGATCTATATGTATACACTAGATGTATGTAAAGTAAATATATATACAGAGCTTTTATTTCCACGTTAAAGCTAAAATGCTAAAATTATGTTAGATATTTTAAAGGCAAGAGGCACATGTTGCCCTTCAAAACTTTACGGCCAAAACGTGTTTAGTCCTATTATTCTTGTAACTTAATGCAGGTACATTTTTCTTAGCTATGATTTTTCCAACATTTGCATGGCGTTTCACTTGTCACCTCTTTATAAGCCTGTCCATGAGGATATCCTAGGTGAGAGAAGGAATTGTGCTGGAGGGGGAAAAAGTAAGAGGGAGGGAGAATGAAATCCTAGGTGTCAGTCAGAGTGTCTCCTTTGCTTACATTTCACTAGTCTCCTGAAATGCTATTTTGAGCCCCAGACAGCAGGTTGAATCCAGTAGGCAAACTCAAGCCTCCCTCTTGGGAGACACAGAGTGAAGAGGAGCAGGCCAGCCCAGGATCACTTTACACAACAAAGTGATGGACAGGCCTTCCTGGAGTATGCATCAGCTGAAGGTAGCAGTGAGAGGGGAGACATACAGCTTCTGTCACCCTCTACCTTCACACCTAAATATATCCTATAGTGGAAACTTTCAGTGTAGTTAGTCTGAGGTTGGGAACCAAGACATATGGTCCTTTAACTGTCAAAGGCAGGTTTTCACCACTGTTGTATCTATCAATATTGCCTTTGGTTCCAAAGAGATTTTCCAAAGAGGGCATTGGTAGAAGTAATACTTTTGATTGTCTTGGGCTTTTCTCTTTTAACCGCTTTAAGGATCGCTGACAGCCTGACAGACCAGGTTTCTGTCAAGATCAGTCAGTTCTTTTTCAGTCCACATAGCCAGAACAATTCTCTTTACACAGTGGAGGAATAAATGTTGTTTTCTCTTGGGAAACTTCAACAGTGAATATATTATATTAAGTCCTGCTGAAAAGTGAGAAAGTGCGAGAAAATTATGCTCGACATAAACGGCCACATTGACAATGTTAAGAGTAGATTTAATACTGACAAAAGATTGATATTGAAGTTCAAATATAACTGGTATTTGCACATCACACTATCTTGTATCAATGAAACGGGAAATAGATGATATATCAAAATTCTGACACATAATTTGTGGCACAATGTTTGCATAAAGTCTGGCAATGCTGTTAAGCTGCATAACCCAGTGGCTGTTCACATTTCAATCAGTTTCTTAATTCTTAGATAAAGTTGGATTATAAACAGTTGTATTTCTAGGATAATAAAATGGTCGCTAGGTAATATTTTTTACCCTCCTGCATTAGCAAAATGGCGTACTAATTTACAACGTTGTAATCATGGACCTCAAGAGGGCAGTCCAAACATGCAAATGTATTCCTAATGCTAAGTGTGATTTTCCGTTGTAGCTTTAAGTCATCTTTAATGTTAAATTTGACTTTAAAATCCTGTATTTTTAATGAAAATGTGACTAAATTCTTAAAAAAATAGACAAGTAAATAAATTGTCAGAGAAACCATGCAATGAAATGAAACTAAAAAATGAATATAACTTTAGTCTGAAACCATGTATATTATAAATAATTGCTAAAAGTGAATTTTCTATTTAAATAATACTGAAAAAAAACATTAGAAAACATTTTCATATATTTCAATGTGGTCATATTTCAGGTCAAATTTGTGCTGTAGACACTATCATGGATTCTGAAATAGGCAAATTCAATGTGGGTAGTCATATAATATATGATCCTTGATGGGAAGTACACTTCAACTATTACATGGCGAATATTAGAAAGCTATTCAGGAGATCTAAAACTAAAGATGGCCTTAAATGATGGACACACTTAACTGACTGAGTTTTTATACTGTGGAGGCAGAAAGTTTAAAGGAGCGTGATTGAGAACAACCAAACATAGGCCTACACTGTGAGATAAAAACTAAAAGCAAAAACGATATTGATACCTGGGAAGCATCTCTGAGACTACAAGTCAGTTACTCTATGAACTCTTTATAACACATACAGTTTCCTAACACCCAAGTCAATATTTAGCTGAATTTATCAGAGGCATTAAAAACAATTGGAGATATGGTTGTAACACGTACAGTATATCAGGATCAATTGCTCTGTACTACCTACTGGTGAATTTGAAATGTGGATGTGCATGAGCAGATGGTTTTATTGCGATTTTCAAATCAAATGCTTTGCCTGCTTCCATTTACTCACTGGCTCTTCTTTTAATATAAATGCCTCAGCCTACAGCCCAAATATGCTGCTCACCTTGGGAAGGTTCACATTACCATTTGATTTAATTCTCCAGCAAATATTGAGTTCAGTATAGGCCTTATGGGACTCTTAAAAAAAACCCGGCTCAATAATAATCTATTGCATATTGAGCAGGTATACCATATTTGGAACCCAAACAACCAACTGTGGCGGTTAATCTTCAGGGTAACGGGGAATTGCATCGTGACTATTTCAACTATTCGTAATAGAAAACAATGACATATTTATATATTTTTTTTCCTAGAGTCTGAGCGTGAACAGACTGAGAGCCCCTGGCCTGAGGTGATGGTCTGTGACAGTTGAACCGCTTGACCAGGAGCGCGCTGGTACCGCGCACCCACGCACCGAGCTAAGCGGCCAGGCTGCTGAGAAACCTGCACTGACAAGTCTCTGCAGTTGGATGCTCTTAGAAAGTAGGCCTATAGATCTATCTAGCGATCAGTGTTGAGCAAGACTAAATAATGTCCGTAGTCGTGACCAACCGCGCGGTACACATTCGTAATGCGATATATCAGGTTAGATTCTCCACGATGCACCATGTCCGTGGATAATTTCTATTTACATCAGGTGCGCGGGGACGCCTGTTATATCTTTGGAGTAGCTCTAGGAAAACCCACGGAACGTCAAAATGACCCACAATCGCAACTGATTTATCCAAGTGTCTTGTAGACTATCACTACATTTTCACCCAGCTTATGTTGCTCTGAAGTGATTGTAAATATAGCGCAGGTCTTCGCCGGTATTGAGACATCAATTTTATTGTATATGGACCACATAAATTAGACTGTTGGGCGCTCTCCAGCGTCTCTGAATGCGCTCCGGGTACAGACCAGTCATGTGCATACGTAGCCTATGCTCAGAGACCACTTAAGTAAAACACATTTTGATCTCAACAGTAAAGTGATGATTAAGAGCAAAGCTTACCTTTTCCGCTCGAATAGGATGAAAAATCAGCCGTGAGTACCGTCGCGTGGAGACATCACTGGTTTACAAAAAAAGAAGTGCCATGAATTAAACTGAAGTGGGGGAAAGGATCCTCATCAGAAGCGGCAGCAAAACGCAATGCAAGTAGAAAAAAATGTTATCCACTACAAAAACTTATCCATGCGCTAGAAAAGCGGTGGTCCTCATGTGCAGGAGAAAAACAAAATCATGCACAGCAATCAACTTTGTTCGAAAAGGACGCTGTAATTCCTCTTCAGGAGTCTTGGGCTCGCAATCCCACGGCCGGAGATACGCATTGATCCAAGCTTGTTTTACATTAACTTTGTATCCCTAGCCTACGTTTGCCCTGAAATTCCTACTTTTTTTTTTTAACCAGTTTAAAATCGTTGGCACCAAACTTACACGTGTGCGTTAAAGGCTTCTTGACCCGCGCGTAAAACGTCAATCCAAGAGCGCGAAAAAAGGATTTTTGATGAAATACTGAAAGCTTAAACCTTATTTATTTTATAACCACTTGTTTTAACTCATTCGAGGTTGTGCACGCTCCCCAAAAACTCTTGAAGGAGGGATGCAGAGAGCGCATCGCCCCCCAATGGAGTTGGATCAAAGTGTGCCTCAGCGCAGCATCACTTACAGGAGCCGCGATAGGCGGTTCACCGTATCTGTCTGCTAAGCTGTAGATGTCTCAGTAGTATTGTATGAACTCAGTTCCTCAATACTGCCCACCTCTCTCCCTCTCGCTCTCCCTCCGACTGACATCATGGCTGAAGGAGGAGCCAACCGCAGATTTAAGAGCCCCGGCCCGGTCCTCTTAAAGCCGCACTGCGTTGGAGAGATGCTTGCACTGAGATGTAGGTGGATGGCGGGGTTTGTGTGGACCACAGATGCCTTTGCTGTTTGCAGTAGCCACAGTGCTCCAGAAATCCGCCTGAGAGCAAGAGGGGGGCACTGTTCACTTTTATACCGGGCTTTGTTTTTGCTTTTCGTTTCTGCTTTTCATTTCAATTAGGTGTAGGCTACTGTATCATCGGTACCTCTGAATAATGATGAGGTTCAAATTCTTTTTCAGACATTCCCAAGAGTGTCAACAGGCCATTGCAGAGCTCTTATCAGAGATGAGAAAAGAAATTAGTCCCATAATGGGTTTGTTCACAGTTTCCATAGTTTCCATGTATAAAATGGTGTTGAATGATCACAGTTGACGAGTTGAACACTTGAAATGCAAGAAATGATAAAACCTTGAAAATGGAAGCAAATGTCATTATATGAAAATGTAAAAGGTAACTCAAATGCCTCTTTAAAATGATACTGAAGTATCAATCAGATATTCAGTATCAGCAAAGTGCTAAACGTGGTTTAACAGCGTGAAATTTGGACCATAAAACCTATTGAGCTGAAACATCAACAAATGTGCTTGCAGCTGAACAACACAAGGTCAGACATACATCAATGCAACATATCGATTGGTCAAAAATCTCTGATCACAACCCATCAAGCTGTCACTTTTCTGCTGCGGCAAAGCAAATGGGTGTTCCTTTACCAAATACCCTAAAGTAGATTCTAACAGGTGCTTTTATGGGGGTCATAAAGGGTTATGGTCATACAAAGGTCAAATCCTCCCCACCACCATGTTACA
This sequence comes from Perca fluviatilis, assembly GCF_010015445.1. Taxonomy (NCBI): domain Eukaryota; kingdom Metazoa; phylum Chordata; class Actinopteri; order Perciformes; family Percidae; genus Perca; species Perca fluviatilis. Next base: position 22,016,631 of record NC_053121.1, read on the forward strand.
ACTGATGTTACCCTCATCCTTTTACCATCACCCCATACAAGAAATGGCTGTAACTTAGCATTTTAACAAGTTTAGCCCATGGCAAGGTTTCAAAAAGAGCCTCTTTCACCTGACCAACATTTCCCCCCACATTATTTCATGTCACAACACCCATCCATGAAGACAAGGGGGCAGGGGTAGGGCCAGATGACTGTTTTTCGTTTGGGCCAAATAATTGCAGAACCATCTTTATTTTTCCATTGAGAAAACAATAAATTCAACAATAAATGTTCTTAATTTTACTGTAAGTCTCTTAAGATTTCTTAAGGACTTCTTTGAGGAATCTGAGCAGTATAATCTGTTACAAGGCACATAATTCCTCATGCATGATGCATATGGCTATTTTGATATTTTCAAAAATATTTTTCAGAGGAAACTTTTGCCATTTCTAATGAATTGGGGTAAATAAATCTATTATATGCACTATGTCCGATTGTATAGGATGGATTAGTGGACTGTTATAATTCACCAAACCAAATATGTGTGTGAAACCTGCCTGACACTGGTGGAGATTACTGTTTTAACCTTGATTGATTATTCAATGCTTAGTTTAAACACAAAATCAGGGGACTACTATTGTCTTTTCCCCCTACAAGGATAATGAGCATTAATTAACATGAAATGCTAACTTAAGACATTTATAAACCTTTTGTCTGAACAGTACAACCACAACTGTTGCACACAATGTTAAATCAAAATGGGGCCTGCTAAAAGACTAAATGGCAGAAATGTAGAAAAGCAAAGCCTGCTTTTGTTTTCTAAAGATACTAATCAAATAGACCTTTTTCTCAACATTGCCTTTAATCATGCTTGCTGTTTGGCCTCCCACTGAATCCATGACTTGTCATGCACACATGTACAGTAAAAGAAATAATTGGAAGAAATAGCACACTCACTAATATACCTTATCAGTCCAGCACAGCTGGGCAAGGGGATGGGTGAAGGAAGGGGTTGCAGAGCTAAATTGCAAGGTTGCCGTGTATTAACATACAGCGGTTTTAAGAAAGGATTCTTTGCCCACCATACTCGATTTAATGCCATTCTGTGGTTTTGTATTATCCTCTCAACTTAAACAGCATACGTTGTCCAAAGAGACCACGGTGCAGTAACTGCTGTAAGGTGTGTGTTTATGTTTTTTCTTTTTTATATTTAAGCATATGAGCCTACATTGTTAATGTTGTCTGTCCAGCAGTAAAAAAATGAATGCCACGTAGAATGAGAGCAAACATGTCCCAATAATTTTCTGTAGAAATACAGCAGCCATTTTTGAGGAGTTGGAGACATCCTGACCGTCTGTTTCTTTCTCAAGTATCTCTGGAGAAAGGATTTGAGAAAGATGGAGTGGACAGAGGGAGGACAATTCAATATTTACTTTAGTCTTTTTGGCAAAAGAGGTCGAATTTCAGAGAAACGATGTAGAAACCCAAGATAGAAAAAAAGTTACCCCAAATGAAATAATATTTGAACATTTCAATACAGTATGAATATGCAGCATGACTGGGGTTTTATCCAGAGCAGTGGATAATGAAGAAGAAAAAGCATCCAGCCAAGATGATTACAGTCCGTCATGTCTGAGGTGAAATAGCTAAAAACAGAAAGACAAATCCAGCTGCATCACAGGGTTATCCACATTAGACTATTGCTTGTATTATCAATTATTTATGGGAAGTACCCAAATACGAAAACAAAGAGATTTCTAGTTTTGTTTTAGCTTTTGAAAATCTCTGATTAAGAAGTAAAAATCCTCACTTTGAGAAATCAAATGTATCTACTGTATACGTTGTCTACTTTGTATTCATGTACTGTATACTTTGCAAAAGTAGTTCTCAGCTGCAAATCACATCCTCGGAGTCGGAGAGAAACGTATTTTCAATTGCTCTGTATGTCTGGCACATATTGCAGAATTGACAATAAAGTTGACTTGACTTGACTTGATCCTAGTGACGATTAGATTCAGGGAGAAACCAAAAGGTTCTTGAACTGACCATTAAGTGTAATTTCTTCAGACTGTTTCCCAGAAACAGCGGTTTTGTCAATTAAGTACATATAAAAGACACCTGATTGTGTCACGCCAATGGGTGATGCTATATAGGAACTAAAACCCACACCATGGGCTCTCATGTGATATTGGACTATAAAAATCCTAAATTATCATAGATCTGAAATCATTTTCTTCCAAGTGCGATCACGTTAAAGCAATATTATGTAACTATTTTACCTTAAAAAAGTAGTTACTGCAGGGAGGAGGAGGTTTTCAGGCCCAGGGCAGGAGGGAATGCTGGCGGGCATGGCACCGGTGTCACCGGAGCTGGGCGAGCGGGCAACAGAACAGGGTAGCGTCTACGAACATCACGTCAAGAGGCAAAGGGAACGTTGACGGAGGTAGCTAAGGAGAGTGTGACCGCAAGAGAAAGAAGCTGCCAGACAAGGGTATACATCTCGGACTGGCTTAAAGTCATTGACGAGAGCTTTGTGAAATGAAAGGCTGCAAGACAGACCCTGAGCTGGCCATTTTGCTGATATATATATTTATACCATGGTCTGGGTGAATACTCGATTCTGATTGGCTGCAGGGTATCCATAAAAAAGTGATGTAGGACACCAACTAGAGTTCTGGTGAAACTGACTGTTTACTGTTCTAAATTAATGCGCTACATTAAAACAAAAAGGAAATGTGAATCTGTTAATTTGAACACTGTGTGCTGCTTCAGTGCCTCATCCTCTGAACACACACGCTGTAAGAAGTAAGTTATACTGCCCCTCTTAACTGACTTTGTTTCACAGCGAATAACGTTATCTCACATCCCGTTCGCTGTTCAGGTCGCCGCTTCAGACTGCAGCCAACAGTAACGTTACACAAAATTGTTTGTAAAAGTCGTTGTATTGTTTTGGGGATAATGACATGGCTGGATAGCTAGCTTGTCTTGTTTTTCAACATACTGTCAGGTTATTTTTACTGATTGCCAACTGTACACAATGTGATTGACTATGCATAGCATAGTTAGCTTTCTGGCTTTTAGCTGAGCGGACTATAAATATCTCCCGTTGCTAAAGGCCATTTTACAGTTGTGCATAGGCTCCACGCAGAGCTTTCGCCGTAGCCTACGTAAGTGGTCTGGTGTGTGCTTCGAGCCGGCATGTGTGTCTGTGGGGAGTGGGTGATAAGAGTGACGGCAATTAGCTTTGGAGCGAGTACCAACTCTAGAGTCATAGTGAGAGAAACAAAGTGTCTCCCATGTGTTTTCTGACCAAGGTGGGAAATCTGTAGCAGGAAAAGTTCACCCTCTCCTTGATTTCACGTTGTTTATGGAGAAGGAGAACCAGGAAATGATACCTGACAATGGACACCTCGTCGGGCATTAACACTTACATACACAACCTCGACTAATCATTTATTTTTCATTCTAATTTATATAATAATCCAAGGATTGCACATGATCTTTAAATGTCCTAAGCACAATTTTATTTGTATGAAATACTAAACATCTCCTTGTCTCAATCAACCAATCAGCCTCAAGTCAACATGAAATTCTTATGCTGAGAAAACCACTGTCAATAATATTTTGTCAGATGAAGTTGAAGCATGGCTAAAGCAAGATGAGGCAGAATTATTTACAGCCACAGAACTCTTGAGGCTAATGAAGGGTCTTGCATTGAGTGACGTGTATTTGCAACACACCAATTAGACTTTAGCCAGCACTGTGAACCACCATTATTGTCAGTTGACATGTCCTCCTAACCCAATGTTCCACTGAAAAATGATTATATGTGTATGTGTGTGTGTGTGTGTGTGTGTGTGTGTGTGTGTGTGTGTGTGTGTGTGTGTGTGTGTGTGTGTGTGTGTGAGAGAGGTCCAGGTTATTGTTACACGAGCGCTGATTCAAATGTGTGTTCATGTCTGAAAACTACTAATTGCATATACAAGCATTGTACAGGTCTGGTTGACTTCCGTGTGGTTTTGTCATGTTTGTCCTTGATAGGTGCTAGACTGCTAATTGCTTTTGGCAAACCAACAAGTAAGGGCGCTCTTACAGTATAAGAATATACTTTTGTGTGTTTCTAAGAATGGCCTTAAAACTTTTCATGCTTAGGTTAAATACAAAATCCTGACAGGGTTAGGGTTATTTGGCCAAAAGAAAAAAAAAATAAAGGCAGGATAAGCCTTTCAATGTGAAGTCAGCAATGCCAATTCATAATTTATGAATCACCTATTTACAACACATAATAGGGTCTGTGTGCTAAAACGTGTTCCATGTTGTGTTATAAATAGTCCAAACTGAATGTGATCATTGTATGATGGGTGGACAAGTGTCAGTTAATGACAACATATGTAAATGATTAATGAAACAGTAGCATTGTGTTGTTCTGCTCTGTTTCTTACATCACACATCTGCTTTCTGTAGCGGTGCGGTGCAAGATCAATTTGTAGAGCAAAGGAAGAACAAATGTTTCACCTACTCACTTGTATCTGTCACTTTTTGCTCAAAATAAACAAACATTACAAATGCTCTAAAATACATGAAGAACATCAACAGAAATCAACTTGTCAGTGTTTCCTTTTTAAGATACATGCCTAAATCATAATTCTGCTGTCTTGGAAAAGTTTTTTTTTTTTTTTCTCAAGAAGTAACTGTTAGAACAGCCTTTGTGTGATGTTTGATGAAGGCGATTGTACATGCTGTGGTGATGTTTCCTTCCATCTGTCTACTGTGAAACACAGCCTAGGGCAACACTGTCAGAGGACCAAAATGGATGACATGGCTGTATACTGTACATTTAGCTGAATAAAGTCCCACTCTGTATTCATGTAGATTTGTGCATTCATTCATTTGCACAAAAGTTGGGAAAAAAACTTAAAAAATCCTTAAGAAAAGCTCTTTGGACTGTTTATTTGAATCACTTGCAAATACTATTTTGATCAAAACACTCTTTTACAAAGGTTTCTACATGTCCTTAAAAGTGAAAAGATGAATATGATGAAGTTTTAACCTATTTCATGTTGCCTTGAGAGGTCTTATTTATGAAGAAATGCAACACTTGTTAAACAAAGTGCCTTAAATTGGGATGGGTTTGACAATGCGCTTGCATGGTGAAGGTCACTGAATTGATTTGAAATAAAATTTGATGTGGTAAAGATTTCGATCTTAATGTGAGGTCAGGAAACTAGACTGGCCGTGGTGCCAACAAAAGCAAGTGGAAAACAAACTGCATGGAAGTGAGTTAAGAGTGGGAGGAGGGGTATGAAATCAATCGTCTTTGAATTGGTTTTTTTCCCCTTCATGTTAAACAATTCACGTCGCTGTTTCCTTTTCACATAGAAACGGAGAATCGGACCAATGTCACAGGAACACATGGTAAGATCAATACTCACACATATTTCTCTTTCATTAACAATGTTTTGGGTGTGTGACATGTGAGAAAAAGAATAGTGGTTTCATAATCACTAAGGAGTCATTATTTGGCACTCTTCCTTCCCAGATGGCCGAATGCTTGATGTTCATGTCACGTTGTGTTGCATTTTCCCTGCCCTGAATGGGCTGTGTACACACCCATTGTTTGATGAGTAAAATTGAAGGCAAGCCTTGTAAACTGTGGATGCCCCTTTGCCAAAGACATGGCACTGAAAAGACAATGTGTGCAGACATCTCTTTCGCACTCTTGAGACTTCATGCTCCTTAGCTTGAGGCTTAAGAGAGGAAGCAGACTGTAGGCCTATTATGTGGGGAAAATGGAAAACTTTGATATGCTATAAAGCTTGAAAAAAATAACATTTGACCATATTATAATTACCATGCTAAAGCCACAGATTAGGTGGCACAGAAGATTATGTCTAACTCTTAGTAGTGCCCATCTGTCATAGCCCCCTCTGCCAGCACCACATATAGAAAATATGTTACATTTTCTTTCATTTCATTTTTCATTTCAATTTTTTTATCTGATTATTAGACATTTTTACTATAAATGCTTTCATCAACATCAAACATAACCAATATCAGTCAACTTACAACTACTGAACTCAATCAGCTCATCCATCCATTTAGCCATCTGTTCATCCATTCATGCATCCATTTTGTTGTCCTGGACAGGGTCACAATAGCAACACAGCAAACAATAATTCAGACATTAGTTTCACAAACATTAAACCCTAGCTAACAGATATTGTCCCTCTTCCAGATATTGTCCCTCTTCCCTCGTCCTGGGTCTGTCTTTTTTGGGGGCTTTTCTGCCTTTATTCGATAGGACAGCTAGGTGAGAAAGGGGAGAGCGAGAAGACATGCAGGAAAATGTCATAGGTCGGACTCGAACCCTGGACCTCTGCGTTGAGGCATAAACCTCTCAGTATATGTGCGCCTGCTCTACCCAATGACCGAACCCAGCCACATCCTGGGTCTGTCTTGAGTAAGGATAGTACATGTCTACTCGGATGTTGCAGGACAAACCACCTTTTTCCCTACTGGGGTTGCTGTCCCTACAGTACATGTATACTTTGATTGATATACGTTTGAAAGATTTCAAACATACATTAATGACAGATGACAGTGCCCCAGTGGGCAAAGTGAAGTCCAGTGAGAAGTTAACTGGTCTGCTCAGAACCCTGACCCATACTGAACACCTTTGAGATAAACTGTAACAGGACTGCTAGCCAGACCTTACTGCCCAACATCAGTGATATGCTCTAGTTGCTGAATGGAAGCAACCACCTGAGCCAGGTTCCAAAAGAAGTGTTCCCAGAACAGTGGAGGCTGTTATAGCAGCATATCAATGCCTAAAGTTTTTGAAAGAGTTGTCCAACAATAACATATGTGTACAAAGTTCTGGTGTTCACAAAATGTGCTTGTGGGTCCACATAGTTTTGCCCTTCTAGTGTACTTACATTGACTCTAAGTGCATCATACTCAGCAACAAACTGCTCCAATGCAAATTCCGGTGAATTCAAAAAGACAGCATCGTCTGCAAAAAGCAGACATATTAATTCAAACATTACCAAGACACATACTCTCCAGACCTCAGATGTACTTTGATATTTTGTCCATGAATATCCCACACCGAAGCAGTGAGAAGATTCTTCTCAGAGTCAAACAGCTTGTGAAGAATATCTGGGCAAACTGTAACATTGAATACACAGCTCAAACACTGAATAAGTAAATATAGTGCCAAACTGAATGTTAAACAACAAAGTTATCCATGACGTATTCCTGAAACCAGAACCATATTTTTGTTTTTCCAGCTGTTATGTAGTTATTTGGTGTGCTACAATATCTTGCAATTAAAATGGTATGCTTGTTTTAGACCATGCTGTTCGAGCCTATCAAATGCTTAAATTTGATCATCGGCATGCAGTGTATGTGTGTCATGTAGTAATAGATACTATACAACTATACAAAATATAAATGTGTTTTTATTTTCTTTACCGTTTAATCCTCCCTTTGGAGCTAGAAGCTAGCTCTCCCACTCAAGATGTTTCCTTAAGAAATCTGAAGGTCTGCATGAGTGATACTGTGTATATGTTTGTAGAGGCATATGCAATCTAATGTATAAATGTTACTGATGCAAAGCACAGTTGATAATGGCCCACAAGGTGATTCAATGGTTTCTGCTCCTATTACCACTGTCACACAAGGATGGTAAATTATTGCAAAGTACGGTTAAGGTGGTGTTATCTCAATGGAAGAATCACCCTGCTATGTCTGAGACAGTTCACACAGACGAGATACAGTGCACAGGCTTTTCTTAAAGGGGACTGGGGGAGCAGACAAGCTACGTGACAGCAAAGCAAGTTTAAAGAAGTGTAGATTGACAGGGAGAGTGGTTATGAGGGAATCTGCATGTCTAATCATTAGTCATACCAATTTTATTTGGGTGGGGTGGGAAGGACGGGTGCCATTTTACCTAGGACACAGTTTACTTTAATTGACACTTTTTATTGTTTCATTTGCAAGAATGAAATTGGTAAAGGCATGGTTGCAGAATAGGAGCAGCTAAAATGTGCAGAATGATTATCCAATTAATCTTAAATTCAAGGTGGAGTGTAATGATGGGAGCAAATGTGGCTTCAGTGCTTGCATTTTGATGTAGTGGATAAGTAATCTGTGTTTAACAGGAATAGAGATTGTAAAATGGTCCTAATTGTCCATAAAATTGTCCTTATAAAATCCCATAAAAGACAACATTAAATACACGTGTTCCTCTTATGTGAAGAGTAAACTTATTTACTCTTTCAGATTGTGAAAGAGTCAAACACATTTCTACAATCACTTTGGTAAATACAGTCCAAGGTGAAATGTAACGCAAAGCTATGTGTTATATGTGAAATAATTAATTTCCTCCGGAACACTTTAGTGGCATATGTGAGTCACTGACCAGTGATGTCCACACTAACATAGATAGACACTGTTCACGTGTTGAAATGTTTTCCACTAGCTGTCCACACTAAGTTGCCACAACAATACAAACAAATGTGTGTGTGTGTGTGACAAGTGTGTGTGTGTGTGTGACAAGTGTGTAGCACAAGCTGAAACCACACTTAAGTTAAACTTTGCATGCACCTCAGAATATGCCTGGTTATCGCTTGTAAAACTAGATACTATACTATACTACTATACATATACTATATAATATGTAACAGTCAGTTAAGAGCATGGAAACCCCTTTGCCACACAAACACTGATCTAGGCATATAATTAAAGTGGCCATTTCAAGGGAAACACTGTTCAACGATGGTCAGCCACCTCCACACTCTATATTCAACTAATAGGCAAGCAAATTGTCATGCCTTTGTCAACCTGTGCTGACCTTTCTCCAGTGTTCAAGTCTCATACCAAGGGTGGTTCACCCAAAAATGGCATCTTTCCTTTCTTTGTGCCAGAACAGGGGCATTGTTCACATGCCAGTAGAGCTTTGTGCATATCATCAGCAGTCAGATTTGTTTCCTGCAATCTTTATGGCATGATGTCATGCTAGACGGAGAAGAAAAGCTGCTACACAAAGTTGCTTTTCAAAACGAAAGGGGAAGAAGGTCGCAGAAGACATTAGTTTACCACCAAATCAAAGACTAGTAAGCAGTTGAGATACTTGGCAGACAAAACACATTCTAGCTAAATAAAGAGAAGCAAGAGACGGTTACTGAACAGAGAGCCCTAATGGGATTTAACAGCGTGAACAAAGGTACTCACCACTAGTACTCAGAGGAAAACTTCCAAAGGATAAGAAAAACATAGCCAGAAAAAGTTGCCAAACAAAGCTGAAGCCTATTACAGCATAGGACACACACATTGCCTATGATAAATTCTGTTCTGACTACTGATGGCCGGATATGGGTAGAGATGTCTGTGCTGCAAAAAAGAAAAAAGAAAAACACAGTCTGGAACCGAGTAGCCTGCCTTTGTGAAACAGCCAGTGGGGTGTCGCTCTGCAGTCCGCAGATTCTCCTAGGAAGAATAAAAGCATGTTTGTTTCACAGTGTCTGTGCATGAACACTCTGCCTTGCCTGGCGAAATTTGTCAGAAGAAGAGGGTTCCAACAACAAGGCTGGGTTCACCTGCTCCAGCTCCGTCTGATGGTAGCACGGAGTCGGGGAGACGAGCAGCTCTCACCGGCAATAGAAAGCTACAGGCTACAAGGAATAAAAGGACCTGTAGACTGCCAGCTGCAAGAGCAAAACATATTCTACCAAGGTGGAGGCTTGTCTGATGGAGGAAGGGAGAGCACCCTTCTACCTTCACCCACATATTGTTTCTCTGACAACAGCTTAAGTGTAGGCTGGAGTTGTTGGGACAATAACGTTTTACATGTCAGCATGCCTCTGTAAGTTCCATCAATCCACTTGTATCCTAAAGTAAGGTAAGAGACTGAAGGTAGCATCTTGCAATCCCAACAACCGTGATGGTCCTGGACACCACCCGCAGCAGCAGCTGAGCTCTCCGGCAGATGTCGCAGGCCAGATACGGATCACCTTATCTGGTATTCAAGTCAATGCTTGATATTCCACCAGCCCCGCCACGGTGCATCCCAGAAGCAGCTCTCCGCTCCCCAGGTCTATTTTCACGCGAGCCGTTCAGACAGCTGGGCAAGAAGTAAAACAGCGAGAGTATCCAGTCAATACATAATAGACATCACAGATCTTTTTTATAAGGACAATACCAGAAAAGAGAAGACATGGAGTTTAATTGCAGGAGTGCTTGGAGTGGAAGGTAGATACTAGCTTAATAAACACGCAATTCTTCTGTAAAATACTTGTAGAGACAATAAAATCTGCGAGTCGGGGCAGCAAGACGCTCCGCATCTGTGACGCTCCCGGTGTGGTATGGTGCGTGATAGAGGACGGAACAAAACGGGAACGCAGCCGGAATGCAGAATCGGAGTAAGTCAGCTTAAGGTGGTGTTGCTAATTCAGTTGCTAAATCAGAGAGAGTGCCCATTGTTTCATAATATGCTTCAAGACCACAAGAAAAGACTACCTAATCTTGATTAGCCAAATTATTACTTACAAATTTCAGTACACTGCTCCACAGAGGAGAGTAGTCAGGGCCATTAAGCCTGATAGACGACAAAGCATGGGTGAATTCTTTGTTTGTCTTGCAGTGTTTACCTTCATTCTGGCATTTCTGTGTTTTTGTTATTGACTTTCTGTAAGTTTTACAGAACCTGCATTGTGATAGGCAAAGATGGAAAAAAATATGAGAAAAACATCTTCAATTGGCATATTACATTACATATCATTTAGCTGACGGTTTTATCCAAAGCGACTTACAATTGCCATATATGTCAGAGGTTGCACGCCTCTGGAGCAACTAGGGGTTAAGTGTGTATATATATGTCAAATATCTTTCATTTAAAATATATATGTTTTCCTTGACATTTATTTTTCTTGTAATTTAACTTTGATAACAGTAAATAATGACTTAATGGGTTGGGTTGTAAAATGCTGCCTGCTAACCAAATGGTTATTCTTGAGTTTTGGGAGCTTAGATCAAATCTCTGTTGTATAATGCCAGCTTAGTGCAGAATCAAAGCCAAAACATTGAAAATAATATGTTTTCTAATCTACATTAGTGTGACATGGTCTAATAGCAGGATGGTGACAGACGAGAAGTGGGAGAGGAATGGTAACAGAATGGAGGGAGGGCAGCAGGCCGGATGCCATTGCCAGGGCATTGATGACCAAATGAATAAAATGTGTCCGCACCAGCGGCATTTGCAGATTGTTGTTGCGGTAGACAGCAACTCGCTTCAGGGGCACTGCTGCCATCTGTGTTGCTTTTTTCATAGGAATTTTTGGTATGCATTGTAATAAAGTCTGAGAGCCAACTCCAAGGGTGATCTCTGTATGTAGTGAAATGTGTACCAAACCATAGAATGCAAGCAGAGCAAAAGTATGTTGGAATTCAAAAACACATGCATACGAGGTAGGCACACATTCAAATGAACATCCACAAAAAACCCTGAATAGTACTTACTTTGTGATGGTTAAAATATTTTGTGTAGTTGTTTTTCAATAATATTTTAAATAAGAATTTGACAAAATAATGGAGGCCACAGTCACATTATGGGGACTCCACTCCTATTTGTGTTTACCTCAGTCTGCAGAAGGTAAACCATTGCATTTTAGGGTTAAGACTTGTTTTTTTGGTTAAGGTTGATAAGCATGTAGTGCTTAGGGTTATGGTTAGTATCCAGGAAATGAATGTAAGTCAATCTACCTCAGTGGACCTACTTGGCAAAAAAGTAAGTTTGTGTGTGTGTGTGTGTGTGTGTGTGTGTGTGTGTGTGTGTGTGTGTGTATGTGTGTGTGTGTGTGTGTGTGTGTGTGTGGGCATGCGTGCGTGTGTGTCAGTGTCATCCTATGGTTAGGTTCAACCTCATTTCATGTCAGCTCCAGTATACAGTATAAAGAGTATTCTCTTTTTGAAACTTAACAAATTACTGACACTTCAGTGCAGCGTTTCAGCCTGAAACACAAAAAGATGAACTACATATCACAGGATGAGAAAATATTTTCTTCATTCATGCAAATGATTCACATTTCTTTTACAGTTTTGATACAAATACTTCTCCATTCATGTGACCGTATTTTTGTATTTGTATTTTATTAGTTTATTTGTCAGGGACCATGCACAGTTCAGGCCCTGTACCAGAGTTAGCTATACAGCTAATGTACATCTGTGGTCCCTGGGCGTTTCCGTGATGAGTCTCAACTGCCGAACATGTGACCTGTAACCTTTCATGTGACACTTTGTGTAAGATTACATCCTAGAACTCCAAGTGGGTGAAATTGATGAAGTATTTCAGGTGAGCAATGAAATGTTTTCAAAATTACACAGGATATCCAGTTGCTTTATACCTACTTCTAAATACTGTATTTCATGACCAGCATTAGGGAAAATCATAGGTATATACTGTTTAAATCAGGAACAAAAGCAACTTGTGGTTTTAATTCTTTGTTCTTTTGTCTCCAAAGACCAATTCTAGGGATGGAAAGTGCAGCAATAATAATACATAATTTTGATGTAACCTTTACAAAGTGTAAATGGGGTGCAAACTGTACTGTAATTATCCATCCATCCATTACCTAGACCCAAGTCAATCACATGGCTGGTACTGTAACCACCAAAATATAATTTCTTAGACTGTACATTTGACATTACATATTGAGGTACAGAAACCTCTCATCTAGCAGTATCGACGTGGTGATGGTGCAGTGGTTCTATTTCGTATAGGCTTCGAGAGGGCTACGCCTATACTCATAGAATCTGGAGTTACAATAACGTAACTATCGATATGACACATACCTTTGGTTTAGGAGATCTGGGTTCAGTTCCCACTGCGATACATCAACCAATGTGTCCCTGAGCAAGACGCTTAACCCATAGTTGCTCCAGAGGCGTGTGGCCTCTGACATATATAGCAATTGTAAGTCGCTTTGGATAATAGCGTAAGCTAAATGACATGTATGTAATGTAGTAGTTGTTGCTGTGTGGCAATACACAAAGAATAGAACACATTTATTGCAAAAAGTAAACCCCATATTCACAGATTAATACATTCATAAACCCCACAGCTAATTGCTAAAACCATCATCATTCAAAACATTTGAAAGTGTTTGAATGCCAGTGTTGTCTGCAAGCAACTTAAAGACATGACCATGGCCTCTTCCCACACTGCCAGATGTTGTAGTTAATGAATGCCTCACACAGTGGATTGTACTTCGCAATTAATATTCTTCACTTGAGATAAAAACCTGTATTGTTTCACGCTGTTGTGCACATTTACTCAATTGTTGGACGTATTGTCAATTAGACAAAGCTAAAAATGTGCCCTTGTTAGAGCATATTGTTTTTCTTTAACGTAATAGTCTATTCATGCAAGCAAATACAAATACAGCATTGGATGTGTCTTCCGATTTTCAAACAAATCATCTGTCATGTCATGATGTGTGGACCTTTGAAAAGGAAGTAACGGGAAGCACAAAAGCAAAGAGCATTTAACAGTTGAAGACAACAGCACAAACTCATCCAAATACACTTCCTTGCTGTTAGCAAGAGACTGTCACAATAGATCACACAGTAACTTCCTGTAGAGCTGTCTGTGTCAGTCCATCAGTCACATTAGCAATCTAAGTGGGGCTCAATCAAGTGCAGTCTAGGTGAGTTAGATCCGTCTGTCCTCTGTATGTGTCCATCAGAAACGAAAATGTTGAGTATTCATTTCATATCTGGAGACCCTACAAACTGCAACTGGAAGTGACAGTGAGTGACTCAGCTCTGTTTGGGTGACAGACAAAAGCTGAAAGAGAAACAGCTTTGAAGGTGCACAGAGAAACGATGAAGCAGATATTTAGTGTAAAGTAATTTCTGCGTGACAATGTCATACGAACACTGGGTGCCAACTAGTTAACATAGCATCACTGAACTCATATCTGTTAGCTTATTTTTGATCGGAAGAATGACAGCATTATGTCAGGTTTATGGCAGTCTGCCAATCCATGAATGCCAAGACAACAGCTCTGAGTAAATTCACATTAATCTTCTTGCCAAGAAATAACACACACAAAAAACTAAGAATAATGAAAATGATGGTATCAGTTTTGTCCTGTTTTCATGTTTGGTATGCTGCCATCCCTGTTGTATATTGACTGTTGATGTGTATTACTTGTTTTTGTTTCAACGCGTTGTGCCTGTCAGACCTTATAATGAGGGCAAATATAGAGGCCAGGGCTTATAAACAGAGCCAAGTTTGTGTTACAGAGTGAAATGCTAAATACTGGCTGCCAAAAAGAAGTGATGAACAAATCTTACTGTGAAGTGTAGAATTCATGTGTGACATTATGCTGTCTGTTTATGTTTATGGTTACATGACACTTTTTTTAATATATATAATCAAAGCATACTCTACATCTCCCATTTAAAAGAGAATGTGAGCCTTTTACACATGAAGTTCAGTACTACTACTCGGACTGTGAAAACAGTTGTCTAATGGAGCTTTCCACGATGATGAGATCAGATCTGATCAGGGGTGGCTAATGAAAGACTGTCTTGGTGCACTATGGGAAAATTAAGACCCAGTGTATTTGGAGCTTGACTACAGACAAAAGTAAAAATGCTGATTCAATTTTGACCTTTTTTTTTTTTTTTTGGCTCTTATAAGTCCCCAAACCTTATGGGAGTTGATAATAAAATGCTGATATACCCTTTGGAAATATTTTCAAAATGAATATCCATTCTTTTCACGCACACACAGTATGTTTGAAAAAGAAAAAGTAACATATGATGTCTTCATATCGGCAGAAATACAGTGTTGTTAAGTAACTATCTACTGTGAGAACTTTCTTCCCTGAAGAGCTGCGTGGATGAGACAGACAGATTCCCCTGTTGTCTTGTCTTTGGATTGTTTTCTGTATCATCAAGAAGCAATTCTTAGAGACACCAATTTATTTCACACTGACCCACTGAGAAAGATTTTGTTTGGGAATATCAAAGCTCCAAAGACAAAAATAAAGAATAGTATAAAAAGCACATGACAAAACTCGCCTCACACTCAAACTCTTCAAACATGTGAATAAAATGAAAAATAACAAACAGTTTTATTCTATTTTGAAGCAGACCGCAGACATTTTCACTCAGGCAAAATGGCTTGTATTCAATGTTTATTAACAAGCTCTTGAAGTCCCTCCCTCTACTTTGTCAAAGCAACAATACAATCCCGCTTTAATATTTTTTTTATTTGGGGACTTAAACAATTCTCTTTGAAGTGTCTCTTTTTTTCTCGTTTTTTTCTAAGGATGCAGATTTGGCTTGTAACCATGGCTTTGCTTTTTGTGCCACAAGATTTACATAAAAGCCCGCAGTCTGGAAAGTTTTGAACAGATTCTGGCAAAAAGTAAACTACGGATGAGTGACAAAATGAAAGCCTTAAGGACCGGTGGATGGGTGTGTGTGTGTGTGTGTGGGGGGGGGGTTGGTGGCGAAGGGAAGAGAGAGGGACACTGAAGGGGTTGCTGGGTAGCTGAGCTTTAGCCTGGCTGTGTATGAGAGCAGCAAATCCGACTTGGTTGGTAAACAGAGGCTCCAGGGACTCTTCTTTTGCATGCAGGCTGCTGCGCACTAAATGGAAGCTCTCTGTGATTCTAATAGAGTAAGCTCATAGAAATCACCGTAGAAAATGCCAATAAGGCTGTCAGCCACCACTACAGCACAACACAGACTCTTACTCAAACACATCAGCGCTGAAAAATTATACAAGGCTCAGCATGCACAAAGCAGACAAATATGCATTTATCTGTGAGCCTGCGTGGGTATACACATCCCTTTCTGTAGAATAACTCAGTCTTAGCCTAAACTAAATCATAAGGGCATCATCTCCTTTTAATTCAACCCCCATTGGCTTGGATTGGGATAGTTAAAAGAAAGCGTAGTGCTTTTCAACTGTACACAGCTCGCAAACTCTTTTTGGTTGTGGTTTTCAAAGGTGAATGTCACACATTTTGGAAATTTCCAAACTGCATGTTATTCTTTTGCCTTTGGACAGCTGAGTCCAAAGCTGACTTTCTTTGGAATAAGATTTTTGTAGCCAAATGAAGGTCACATTATGCTTCACAGAGCTAGAATTTTAATTTAATTTTAGTGTGAACTTAGTATGTATGCACGCAGGCAGTGCCCAAAAATCAGCGGGCTACGACTTAACACCCCGGTCACATCACAACTTCAAGGGTTCTGGCTCTGATTTCTAGCTTTAGGAAAGACTGACGCAAGTTCCCAGACATCGACCAAACTGTCCTGGGACACCAAAATAATCTATGAAGATTTAAAAAGTCTAGCATTACCTTTTAATAAGCCTTTTTCCTGATCTATTCTGCTCTGGGCTAATGCTCTGTGTACAGTGCTGTATATGGACAGTCATCTCTGAATGTATAAGAAGATAAGACGACCTCCCCTGAGATCTGTTCTCTCTTCTTTTTCCTTTTCTTGCTGTTCCTTTAGAGTGAGGCACCTGTAATTTGTCTTCATCAACTGTTATGGACATCCTCAGGAACAAAACCTGGACTCCAAAAGTATCAAATCAACAGCACATTTTTCAGAAAATGGCAGATCCAATTTTATACATGTCCCTGAGGCTTCCCTCTAACTGTTGGTGTGCTGATCCTTCACTCATTTGATGCTGCTTCTCGCAGCCTAGGAGGAGCTTTTCAAGATTGTTTCTGTCTCCTGTAACCTGTGAGACGGGACGGCTTCAATTGGAAGAATGCTAACAAGATGTCCCAATGATGTTCAATATAGCACCTTGAAGACATGTAAACCTGCCCGACCAAATTGCAAATAATCTACATGAGACATAAGAGATGGAGTATCGTCTCATTTTGACATCTGGCGAGATAGCGTTGTCACTTAATGTGAGGTGTGGTAGGAGAAAAACGTGGCAAATGTTGATTTTAATCTCCAAAGGACTTAGTACCTTCTCTTTACAACTTCCATTTACTCACTCATGTTAACAAAGTGTCTAAAAGGAGGAGCACTGAACTTAAATCAGAGGTTGCCAGGCTGAGGATTTAGAAGGATCACAGAATAGACCATTATACACTGACTTACCGACCCTAAGTCAGTACATTCACAGTGAACAACTTTTCATTTTGACATTTTCACTCTGCTCAACCACAGTAGCGTTTCATTTGCTGCCGATCCACCTGATGTGTCCCATGAAATATATAATTCAAAGACCTATTTGAGACCTTCAATATCAAACTGAGAGAAATCCTTGTTATTCTGCCATCAATCCTATGCCCACTTTTATGTATTTTTGCGGTGGAGAAATTCTTTAAACTATTGTTTAAAATTCCACATTATATTCAACCTCACCTCACTTTTTATATGTTATAACTGATATACTGTAGGTTGGCAATAAAAATTACATTTCATTTAATTGGACCTTCCAGAAGCCATTAAAAATGTCATATAATTTATGAATAATGAACAAGTGACATGTACAAGGGATTGATTTGGGGTGAAAATATAGGAAATAATAACCATAGTATGAGTAAAAGAACTGGAGCTTTATTTTGGAATGTCTGGACTGCAAAAAAAACGTATGAAATGTGATTTTTGCAAATCAGATCCAAAACACATTTGGAGGTGGTTTGAAATGTTGATATTTACAGATGATTCTCAGTCCCTATGTGTCATAGTCCAGATGCTGTGGCTGCTCAAATCGGCTTTCAAAGTATCTTTTGCATCACTTGTGTAGCCAAGGGTTATGAATTGTGCCTATACTTCATGATCACGTCATCGGCAGTGCAGCTGTACTCCGGTTTTACCTTTCACAATAAAAGCCCAATTCAGTGGCTAATGTGTCAACTCAACAAAATAGCTTAACGTTACCAGCATGGCGACACACAATGACCCCGAGTGATAGAAATGCTAAGCAGATGCTGCTACTACTAGCAGAGCGCTATGGAGGACAACATGGGGGGGAACAACAGTCATGTCAGGACTTGACAGTGCGATTGTTTGGAGGGCGAAATGATGGACCTCCATTTCTCAAGCTTCCACATTGGAAAGCCAAATCACCACAGTAGCTACACTGATGCCTACACTGTTACCACAGAAGCATGCAGATAGGTTATTGAAATCTGGACACACAAATCCCATCTGATCACTTGCAAATAATCTGATTTGAGAAACAGATTGGATTTGCCTGCAGTCTGAATCTAGCACTAGACATGCCGCCTAACTAGATACATATATCATATAACAGTATGTTTTGATTGGGAAACTATATATGAAGGTAACATTCTGGCTATCAAAACTGTAATAGACCTAAATTGTTAACACTTAAAGTAAATTTACATAGCCTAGATGATTATACAAATCATCCAGTGGCTATTATTGTATGTTCCTTAATCAAGGATAGATGATTCTACAGATCTTTTTATTTATTTATGTGTCATTGCTTCATGTCTTGTAAGTAATCAAATGATAACATTAAGAATGTAATCATATATCCTGTGGTTAAGGAGGCTACTGTAACATTTTTCATGTTAGTAGAAATTGATTAGTACTTGCTCAATTGCCTCCCACATTGATATTCTATGTGGAAATATTACAAGTGCATAAACAAATGAGGTTTTCCTCTGACACTAAAATCACATTCCAGCAACTTTGATTGGAATACTTTATGGGTGTGGGCCAAGAGTGGTATCAAACATTATGGATTGGGTCCACTCCTTATACTGCAAACTGTCAGGTTCAAATGATAAAACCAGACTGAAATTGGCCTGCGTGCAAAGGATTGCTGAGGGCAAGGATTATAAAGGTTTTTCAGCCACCACCTTGCCCTCATATTGATTAAGTATAACTAGGAGATTTATCAACACACAATGTTTGACAGGGAGTTCAGTAACACTTTAGAATTAAGTTGCTACTACCAGGGTGGAATAAAAATGCCACCACAGTAGGGATTTAACAACCGGACAATATACATACTGTACATTTAATAATTAATAATAATTTAATAATTTAATACATTTAATACATGGCCTGTTTTAGCTGAGAATTATAGATCAATACAAAACCACCATCTAACATTTATTTTTTTACATTAATTTAAATATATGCCATCCCCTTGCGTTTTTGGTCTATTCTGGGATGACAGTGTCTCAGAAAAACAAGGTGCAGATCCAGTGTCATGCATTAGAATCTTAAAAGTTGGGAGTTATTATTATTGGTGACAAACATTCTACAGGCTATCACACAATTTAGATCTTAGCATGCTTACATCAGATGTATTCTTTCCTTCAGTATTTTGTGTGATAGAAAATACTTAGCATGCGCTGGAAGAAATTCCACTACTCTGATGTACAACTCCACAGATGCTGTGGTACATGTAAAAAATATAATTTAAAGCTATGTGGTTGTGGCTATTAGCTTTAGAAGAGACATGCACATAAGGATAATCAAAATTTCAGTGAGAGTGTTCCCCTTTTAGGAATGTAAGCTTGCATACATGATGAAAATATTCATATGAAACATCTCTTACATGCATTGTGCACATGTTCAAACAGCCAACTGTACTCAAGATTTCATATTTTTTGTTGAGAATTCAAGATACTATGAATAATCTTTTCTATCTTTTGGTGTATCTAAGCCAATACTTATCACTGAGAGAACATTTATACCCCATCTGTTTAACTCAGCAATGTTATCTTTATGGAAAGCAGGCTGTGAGCCTTGCGTTGCCTGGAAGCACATGTGGGATGAGATAGGAGACGGATACAAGAAGATGGGAGACAACACAGTGTGCAGAGCATTGAAGCAAAAAAGCAGCAAGGGAATATGTCAAGAAATCAAAGCCCAGACAAGTTGAAGGAGAGAGGATTCAGATGCACACACATGCACAGTGTTTTTCTCAGACCTGGAGGTGGAAGAGCACAGCTCAAATGAAATTCCACTTAGCTATTTTCAAACTTGGGCCTGCTCTCAATGTAAAATAGTTTTTCACAACACCTTGTTCTGCCTCAAAGTGGGACGGCCAAGTCAACTGACCCACTTGTGTAAACCTGTGTTAACTCTAAAAGGCTTATGTGTGCATGTCCCTCCAAAGACTAAAATAAATCATATCAGAGCCTCAATCATTTTAAACACAAGACACAGTTTAATGATTTTTAGCCATGTCATTTGAACATTTGAACGTGCAGCTTTTCATGATATTAGTTATCGATTTGCATGTTTGTTTGTTTTTTACGTTCACAAAATCCTAAACCTCTTAAACCTCTTTTTTCTATTCAAATAACATCACTGTATATATTTTTCACAAGTGCTCTAATTTTGTTTTTTAAAAAGACCAGATCTGTACTTGGTTCTCTGGTTTGGACAGGATATGGTAGTTTGATGCTTATCTTTAGACATGTTTCTCTCTTAATGAATGGTGTTGGGATAACTATGATGGAGCTGAACCTGTTATCTGTAACCTGATACATATTGTTTGCAGCTACTTCCTCTATTATAAATTAAGCATTTAGTTTAGATTCTCCGGCAAAATTACAAATCATATTCTGATTCCCTCTTTTCACTGGGTCTCCACTAGGGTTGGGTACCGAAACACGGTGCCAATAGGGCACCGGTTAGACGTAAACGGTAGTAATGAGACCGAATAAGAACGAAAATTCCGGTGCCTCATTTCGGTGCCTGACTTTTTTTTTTCTCAGAAGCATCACTGCACAGGACGCCACGTTACGGTTAGCTAGTAGCTGGATTACTCACAATGGTTAAAATGCTGACAGCTAACTTTAAGCGGTGTAAAGTGTGACTGTATTTCCCTATAGAGGATTCCAACACCGGGACGTAACAGTCCGCAGGTGCCGTTGTTGGAAAAACAACACAGACGGTGCGTTTACTTGAAACTCACCAGCCTTGTGGTGCTTTCAAAGTTATTATAAAATACCCTTTTCCCATCTGGTGCTGGTTTTTGTTGTTTACCAGCAATGTACTGGTGAAATAATTGTAAGTTATTGTTATTACATTATTAATCAATCATTTAATTTTGACCATATGGCCATGGCAATAAACAAGCTGTTCTTTAATGTCGCCAACTGTCGTTTTGTGCTCCTTTTTTTATATTTTATATTATATACATAATAAATATATATATTTCGGTTCAGGCACCGGCACCGTTTTGAAAGTATCGTTTTAGCACCGCTAAAACGATACTTTAAAAAAAAAAACGATACCCAACCCTAGTCTCCACCTTTGAGTATTATCACAATATACTCCCAAGCATCGGCTTATAGACGATCACTCTGAGGAAAGAATATTTAAACTCCCTAACCTGTTATGTCTCTTTAGTGTCATTGCAGTAAATGCTGCTTTGCTCCACTTTCCCCCCACTGCCATCAGTGTCAGGCTCGAGGCTATGGCTCCCAATGGGGCTCTTTGCATGATTTCATCAATGGCACTGATGCCAAAGACTTTTGAATTATTTAACACAAACATCTGCATTGTTGTTTACTTGTTTTTTCTTTCCTAATTGAACACTCATCTGCAAGAAATGCATCTTCTCCTAATGTTTTGTTTCCCCTATCTTTTTTAGTTTTTAGTTTGAGTGCGTAGCTTTCCTTTGTATTGATTTTGGACTCATTCTTTGTGGAAAATTCCCCAATGCCAACCGAGGTCTTAGAAATGTTAATTTGATGACAGAGACAACACGTGCATGAAGAGGCAACAACTGATGAGGGGGATCATGAGAACCCTGCTGGACTTCAGACTTCCTTATTTGTGCTTAAGGCCAATGTCTTTGTGCCATTTGATCAATTTATGTTTTGCATTTTATGTATTTGTAAACAGCACAAAAGGCCTTACAGATGCCACGCACTTTAAAATCAACTTTGGTGAACCTATTTGGCTCCATGCACAGGCAACACACTTACACACGTAGGAACACACAGATAAAAACGTTTAACTCTGAACTCATAAAATTTGTTGTTAATGGAAACAAGGTCAACGTTTCAGGGTGTGATTATCAGTAAGCCACGAACAAACTGGTACAAGCAAATTTAGTTATTTTACAAGAGAGCTCATTAACATATTTAGGAAGAGTTATATTGTTTACTTCAGCAGCATCACATCTTGCGTATCACTCCAAATAAATGTTCTTGTTTTCTCATATTTACAGAAAGTAATTAGATGTTGTGACTCCTGAATCAATCATTTATCACTGCTCCTCACCGATACAGTCAAATATCGTTTCTGATGGTTTCACTGATAAACAATAGGGGATGCGAAGGTCAGTGACATTCTGCAGAGAACATCTACAATTAAGAACCACAGACAAGTATTAGAGCTTGCTTAAATTAAAGTTATCTTTGCAATTACTCTGCACTTGCTTATCTCTGATGATATTGGCACATGGCAGCACAGAATAATGATGAGACAGGATGACATTTGGCTATCCTTGTTTTGTCCTTTCCGCACTTCAATAAAAATGTAAACAATGTTTACAGTTTGTCCTTAAAGGCCGAAAACTCCTGACACCACAGTATTATAATTTACAGATGGATGGCAGGGGACAGCATGCCACATTTGATTATTTAATTGTAAGAAAAAAAGACAAAAAAACATTGTGATAAATTGCACTTGTTACAGGACTGATATTTGGCCTTCATGCATCCTTGTGACAGAGCCCGTCAACATCACAATCACATCTCAATCATCATCACATACATGTGTTTTCCTCCTTTAATAATAACTTTCCCCACTACAACTGTTATTGGTTATATAGTTCTTACACTTATGCATCCAACATCCTCTATTTTTTTTACACTTATCCCAATGCTTGAGGTGTATTCCAAACTAAATGTAAAGCGCCATAGTGATGCACAAGGACACCAGTTCAAAGGTTTAGCAGCAAAGGACAATCTATCATGGGACTGCAGAGCACCTGCTGGGACCCAGATGTGCTTTGGCACTTTTTTAGAGGGTGGCTGGTGGAGTGCTCCCTAAGGGACTCAGCATACAGCTGTGACAGTGGCTACAGTGCGTCTGGCTGATCTACCAATCTGAGCCCTTCCCTGCTGGTTTACATACAGATGTGCAGAAGCCAGTCTGGAGCACTCATGCATGTGTCTTAGCTTTATAAATATAATATACATGTAGGAGGATAGAAATCTCAAGAGCACTGCAAATGGAGAGGGTGCATCATCCACACTGCAAGACCGGAGCAGTGTCAGACGCTGAGTAACAGCCTGCTGCTGATAGGTAATTATCTATCCAGCTACAGCAGGCTATACACAGTACAGCTACGATAGTGTAGAAATGATAGCGCTCTGCTGCCACTCATGAACCATTACGCTGCTACTGATGAGTCAGTTTCTTCAGACTTCTATATACATTTGAAACAGCATTTAATTTGTATTTTTTGCATTTAAAGGTATTAACAGGTCCCTTTTAGAAATATGTGTTTGAGATTATGCTGTTAAAGGTTAAGGATTAGCATCTGAACTTTTCAAACAATAGCATCCATTTTTAATAAATAAAATGCTGAAGTGATATACCTTCACATATGTTTGTAGACAATTTTCTGTAAGAGTACAGCAATTTCTTTACACATGCAAGTACACAGGCTAGAGTATTAAATTGTTGTAACCATATGTAGATGTACATACTTTTTATGATTACAGCCAATTCCCACAAAGCACATACAATGCTGTTGCAAATACTACCATGCTACAGGATGTTGTTTATCCTGTTTATTGCAGACAGCATGGGTGTAAGTGAGTCACTGGAGGGGAGGTATTTGCAGAACCTTTGCCAGGTCATAAAATCTAATGTTTGTCTCCAGAAAGACAGAAGCACAGGAGCAGAAAGAGTTTCTCTGAGGAACAATGCCTCGCTGATTCAATTTTTTGCTGGTGGATGGTCACTGTTGCTGCCTACAGTGTCCCATTTAAAAGCAGCTATTGGCTTTCTATAGAGTTTTCAAGCGTTTGGCTGTTTGAGCATGCAGCGTGATGCATCTTTTGCTATTCTTCATGTGCAGCTTTGTGTTGTGTTGGATTTTGTAATGTTTAAACAACAAATTGAAATATGCAATTTAATGTTTTTATCTGATAGCCTTTTACAGGCATCTGCTCCACTCTTTGTTCAATTGGTGATTAAAAAAGGCCTCAAGGGGATGGATTTGTCAAAGGCAAATTAATTGTTCCCTTTGCTGGGTCATTATACAAAATTCTGAATTATAGACTTTTACCAGATGGAAGGTTTGAGTCTGTTGTCTCTTTTTTTGATTTGCACAGGAATGTGATGCTTACAGGTGGGTGTTTTAGACTGTGAGCTGTACTTGACCTTATGATTCAGGGCAGACTGGGAATCAAATGTCAGACCCGTTGTTAACCTGTACAGAAGCTGACCTGAAGACAGCAGAAGAAAAATAAGGCAAGTGCATCCAAATGTACAAACTACAAATCAGATCCGCCAGAGTGACATTTAGTCCCTTCCTGATTGTGGGGAAAAAAGTCAACTCTTGAGAATTTGAAGAAGGATACACAACCTGTCACATGAAGGCAAATGGCCTCGAAGCCTCGAAACAACCAACCAAGTGCTGTCATTTGTCGAGTATCTTGCCAGCAGCGACCCGGAGGCTCAGTCTGTGTAAAACAGACATTTGCCCAGAGGCCTTTTTCTTGTTTTTTCTTTCTTTCTTTTTTTGATTGTTTTTCTTGTAATTTATGTTTTGGAATCTACCACTACCTTCACACCTGGTATCTCAGTGCAGATTCTGAAGGCATCTGCTTTTGTTAGAAACCAGGGCAAGATGAACACAATGAAAGATGACCTCAAATTCTGTGATGCTGAGGACTACGTGTGGTTACAGTTTTCCTGCCTATTGCATTTCGCAAAGGAGTTGAAATGTCTAAAAAAAGAATACAAAAATACACACAAACACACATATTTAAAAGTAGAAGCTGTCCTGCATAATGTATACAACAATAAAAGATTGGAGTCCAAAACTGTTCCTCTGACTATGAGGCCTGTCACATCTTTACTGGCGCCCTACTTATTGTAGCACAAGCTACTTTTATTTCTCTATTAGTGTAAGCCAAACAATAATACATCTGCAAACCAGTTCAGGCAGTACAGTATGAGTACAACGTTGGTTAGGGACTGTTCGTTATTTATTTAAGGGGCCACCAGAGAAGTTTTGGGACCTTTAGTCAAAATAGACATGACCCTCCCCTCGCCAGTAATCATTTTTCTATGACCCTCCAAAACGATTTGGAAAAAAGGAATGACCCTACCCCAACAATTTATCGATACCTTCAGTACTGGTTTGCGCTTGGCAAAGATATACAGATTCCCATTGTTTTTTTACAGCAATGACATATGTGACTAAACCTCTGCTTTCTCATCTGACGCATCACACTCCTCTCTTATGGTGTGGTGGCCATTTCAGTAGATTTACTCACAAAAATAGTTGTGGAAACACAATAAGCATGGAAAGTAAATGCACACTTCCTGCATTACTGCATTACTTCAAATACTAAGTTACTCCTTTAGTAAACTAGTATTTACATGAAATAAAACAATAAAACATTGAGACCATTCAGCAAAGCACTCTGGGTAACATTCAACACACAAACTGGTTGCTATGGACTCGTCACTAGGCTTCCTCCACTTCGCCGTTTAAACAAAGTGGAAAGTAAGTCCAAATCTACACAAAACCCGCAATCAATTAGTAAGCTGACATCAAATATACATGGCATTTAGGAAACCTTTATTGCAACCTTGGCACGGTAAGATGTCCAGACTAGCAACAGTCATTTTCGTTTTTTGCGTCCTGCTGCTCCCATCGTCAGCCAGGAAATATTTTTTTTACTGAAGCAGTATATGAAATCAGATGTATTACCTACCACCATTTAGTTGTTGTTTAAACAATGCAATTACCCGTTCCAGCCACCAGGGGGACCGTGCTCCCCCTGCCCCACAGCAAACTCAAGGGTCAGACCCATCTGGTAGCGGGGGCCGAGACTGAGAGCTACATGAAAAAAATATGCACCAAACAAGCCACTTTGAAAGTTTGCTGTTTCTATGAATACAAAACTTGGGTGACCCCCCCCCCCGCACTAACAAATGTTGGATGACCCTTTCCTCAACAAAGAATAAAAAGACATGACCCTCCCCTATTTTCCTCCGGCGGTCCATTCCATAAATACTGAACGGTCCCTAACATATTATACACTATTTCACAACTGTTTCACAACTACAACCTATGAACTTCATCACATTACATTCTGTAGATTCTTCCCACATTTGCTAGAAGACCTAAGGCCATACATATTTATATATCAGGGCTATAAAAGACGCACATACTGAACAATTAAAAAGTGCTTAGGTGTAGCTGGACTGTCCTCATAACCAAGTGAACCTTCAGGGAAAACAACAGTTGTTACTCCTCTAAATATATAGATCCTAAATGGTATTACTATATAGACTATTTGCACTAAAAGACAGGCATCCCTCAAGAACAGATTTTCAGACTTTAGCGCGATTATCTCTCCTGCTGTTTATGAACACCAAACTTGAATGTCTCCTTTAGAAGTACACTCACCGGGTGCACTTAAAGGGACAGTTAGAATTTTTGAAGTGGGGTTGTATGATATATTATCCATAGTTATTGTATTACCTGCAGTAGATGTCCATCGGCACGCCTCCCAGTTTGGAGAAGCAGGCAGTCCTGGCACTGTGTTATTGCGTGGCTTTTTGTTTTAAAGGGTTACTTTGGATTCACCATTTTACACAATAACACAAACTACAGCTGTAGATCAACAACTCCTGGGATCTGCAAGGTTAAATTACTGTTTTTGTTAAAACAATTAGGGCTGCATGATATGAGGAAAATATCTAATTGCGATTATTTTGATTGATATTGCGATTGCGATATGATTCATAATATTGGAAGGAATGATCATTTTTGAATCATTATTCTCATTTTCATTGAAAAATAATAAAAAATTAAAATAAAAATAAATGTAAATGATAATAGTGTAATTTTTGTGAGGATCTTTACCAAAGACTTTTCTTTAGTCTATAGGCTGGGACGTCTTTGCAGCATCCCAATACTTAATTCAGTATGGTTTGACACATATTTTGCCTTTAACAAAATATTATATTTTGCACCAGTCCTTATTGCGATTTCGATAAAATTGAGGTTAATTGTGCAGCCCTAAAAAGAATTTGGTGGCTTTGAAGACAGCATAGATAGATATGACGGCTTCAGGTCCCCGTCTGAAAATGCTCATCAAATAACAAATAACAAGAATCAATTAATATGAAAAATGAAAAGAATACTGATGTTAACTTTTTTAGGTGGCTAAAATATGTTTTGATGCTCCACAGCACAACATTGCTTATCATCCGTGCTGGTACTTCTGCCTGTATGGCGTCAGGATTATGTCATTTTTCGTGAGCGCGATAGGAAGAGGGAAAGAATGGCTTTATTATCAATGTAGCACAAGATAACACTATAAATAAAGGAATGTATAAGTGTCAGTGAAGACAGAAAAATCCTAAATGATAGCTGTCAATCAAGGTAAACCAAGGAGGCCCGTGGGTGAGATTGCCTTGAAAGTGACCAATCATAGAAGGGCCCGTGCCTCCTTGGTTTCTGCCCCCAAAATGTCAAAAGTCAGTTTCATTCCGGCATGCAGAAATCTACTTCAAGAGCAGAGTTTACCTGCGAGAGCGTGTATGCCCTCCAGAGCTCGCAAAGCAGACAGTCGCGGGTGTGTGGTGGCTGCTCTGTGTGCGTGCTGCTTAGTTTTATACTCGCAGGTGCTATTCTTTCCCTCTCCCAATGTTTTGTTTCACGCTTGCAGCTGCCTGTACAACTCTCGATTGTTGATTGATTTGGTTAAATTGGTACATGAAGATCAATATCTGCGCTTGTGAAATGATATAATTTGCTCCTTAGCATTTATCACACTTGCAAGATATGACATAATCCTGACACCATACTGCCTGCTACAAAAAAATCTATCCCTTTAAAATGATCAATGATCAATCGGTCAGTATCACATTTTCAATCCACTTCATCTATTCGTTTTACAGTTTTCTTGGTAATTTGCTGACTTTGAGTTTTTGTTTTGCGGACAAAATTGTTTATTCTTTTGTTTTTAAGTTATCTTCAGTATCAAGTGCTGTTTTAGAAAATTGCTCAAGTAAAGGGTGCGCTGAAATATCTACTGTAAGTCCATGCTTAATGTTTAACAAGAAAGGGCCAATTACCCTTGAGCATAATTGCAAAGTGTTTTAATTGGATTATCAAACCAAGGTTTGGGGATTATCCATTTTTAATCAGAGCATCTGAAGTTCATTTAATTTAGGTGAAGATAATGCCATAGTTTTTTTCATGTTTCTTTCATTTAAATGCATTAGTCTCACTCTGAAAACCAGCAGTCTGTCATGAATAAAAACAAAACACTATACAGCTATCCATCCACCAAGACTCACATGGTGGTATTTTAACTACATCCTGTTATTCTGAAAAATAATTAAATTGGGACAAATTGACTCTACAGGTTTCACTTAACTTAAAGTGACTGTCACGGTGTTTGTGTGACTGCTTTTCTTTGGGTCATCATAATTAGAAATATGTCCCTTACCTCACTGTGAACCTCAAGCCACCTCACCACTTATTTCTGCCCCGGTGACACATTATCTGGCTGTACGTGCTCACAAGAGCAATTATACCAGCTATGAGGGTGCCTTGGTTTCTGTGACTGGTGTTAATTATGTTTTGTCTTGTACTACCGAAGAGCCATACAGAGCTCAGGTTTTACTGCAGGGTAATCTATTTATTGCTGATTTGTGTTACTATAAGGGCCTACATGAACAATGTGACTGCAGCTTTTCTCCTTATAACAAGAATGCAAGAACCATTTATAAATGTATGTATGGGCATTTGTTTTTAAAGGCGATCACTATTGATGCTCTTTTGTATGTTGAATGGAGCATTTATTTCAATTTTTCTACAAACACTTGGAAGAGAAGCCCAATTGGATAGTGTCCAACAATGAAGAAGATAATAAACAAAGTGGGAATTCTAACATAAGTGGCAGTAGGTTATATAGGAAACCTCTCAGGAAACACTTCTCTTCTGAATCACACCTCAATGTCCCATACGTTCCTTCATTTCCTTTACAGGCTAATTCTTATTCAGAGATATAAACTCCAAGCATGCATGGGGCAGAAGGTGAGGATTCATTCCTCACCTATGCTAACTGGTTGCCAGTCCATCACAGGACTTATACATTGACTGACACATAATGACAATTGGGAGTGCACCTGAGCTGCATGAAAAGAAAAAACAAAAACAAAAAACTACAGCCTTAATAAGAAAAGAGATTGAATTAAAGCTGGGGTCTGAACCAAGGCATTTTAGACCTGTTCCATTTCATTGTTGTGCCACCCTCATGAGCTCAAAAAGAAAAATATTCATAGCTCTTATTTGACTTTAATACTTCTCTACTTTACAGGATAACATTTTGTTACATTTGTTATCAGTTTAGAGGGTTCTGTTCCTTGCACAAATTCCTTGTAATGTTGATAAAATGTTGTGCTATTGTGCTTTCGGTAAATGTGTCAGCTTTACACTCACTGTATAAAATATAAGTAAATGCTAGAGAACGTTGCACCTTGCTCAGATATCAGTAACCGAGTGTATGATACTCAAAAACTGTAACACACGGCAATCTTGTACATGTACTTGTACATCAGAAAAATTATGATGATTTTTGTTAAAACACTAGCAACTAGTTTGCCTCCCTGTTCGCCATCACTATATCTGAAAAAATGGATGCAGGTACTTGAGAAAACAGACCAACAAACTATAAAATAGTAAATGCACACAATGTATGCATTAGCCATACTGTAAAATATGGCAGCTGAGGTCAATGATAACAGCATTGGATGAACTTTTTGGCTCACCCACCAAGAGCTAGTAAACTAGAAAATGATGTGCCAGAAAAACTGGCCAACAAGATTGCGTATTAATTTAATATGTGCATAGTTATCATTAATAATGAAGCCCAATACAAGTCAATGAAACAGGCATTCAAACTGTCTTAGTTCACGGCCAGACTGGCAGCTGACTCATTGAGTTTAATTCCCCTTCAAGATATATTTTAACTGCACTTAGCATTTTGTGTTTTAGACAATTACCAATATTTCACTCATCCTAATCTATTGCCACCCACATTGAATGCCACTACTACATACCTGTAGACAGTGTTGTGCCTGAACGCGTTCATTGAATGATAGTTCATGAACTTGTTCATATTTTGGGCAAACGTGGACTGAACGTACTGTACTGCCTGATGAACGTTACTGTGAACTCGTTCATTCTGGTGTCTGTGAACGGCACGCTCTCTCAGTTTAACTTTGTTCAATAGGGTACCAGATTTCTATAGAGCCTTCCAGGTGAAAACCCAGCTAAAACACACCGTAAACAGGCCTTAATATGTAGCGGAAAAAACACCCAATCTGGCAACACCAGCCACCAGTGTCGCACCGCCACATGCGTCATCACAACAAAAAGCAGCGTGGAGGTAACAAAGCAGCAAGGAAGCGTCATATGATCATTTAAACGAGTTTTATGACGTTTTATAAGATTGGTGAGGATGCGAAAAATCTTAGATTTCTGTGCAAACTTTGCCCACTGGCTTTCAAAAAGAAAATTTGCACTTCAGTCACATCCACAGCAAACCTGAAACGGCACATTGAAATGATTATGAAGATGAAATCTGACGCATAGTTTCAGTGTTGAAACTGATAAAATAATTGCTGTCTGTGGTTCTATATGGCCTGTGGCAATAATTTTGAAAAATAATAGCTCGCAGCAACATATGGAAAAAAAGAACTATGAACTATTTCATTTTTGGAACTGTGAACTTAGTTCAAAATTTTGAAGTATGAACTGAACTGAACTAGTTCATTTAAAAATGTGTGAACTGAACTTTGAACTAGTTCATGTAGAAAGTGAACTTTCCCAACACTGCCTGTAGATACAGCTTTCTGCTGTTTAATAGCCACAAAAATCCTGGAGTACGCAGCTAAGATCGTAGGCGCCGATACCGTGGGTGCTCCGGAGCTCAAGCACCCATGGAAAGAGAGTTCCACCAGTGCCCTGTCAGAAGCAGACAACAACAGGTGGCATTGATTCTTAATTTCCCACTTTTCATCTCCAATCTATCTGTATTTGTGAGAAGTGGCGCTGTCCTGCGTTGAAAGATAGCCTACTTTACGGCTTTATTATCTAGTTAATAGGCGTGTGTGATTGTGTCGGCCGCTGTCCATATCCTAAGGTTCTTAAATGCAAACATTTATTTATTTTATTTTAAACATGAGCTAGCCTGGTCCTACCAGACTCTCGTACATTTCATTTGTACAGAGAGTCTGGCCTCTCTCCATTGACAAGTGTGAACTTCCTTGAAGGCGGGTACTTTGTTGAAGTTTAAAACTATTGGATCTGCCCAGAGCCACTCTGGATCTGCCATAGCCAATCGCTAACGTTTAGTTGTGACGTATGTCATGCGCATGTGCAACAAGAGGGGAGACCGTCAAGGCTTATATTTAGCATTAGCATCGCTAGCGTTAGCCTTAACCAACTACTTCACCACTAACAGAGCGAGCTGGAAAATAAAACTGTCTGGATATTCGTCGGCGTTGCCACAACGGACCGAATGGCTTCGTTCGCATCTTTCTGCGCCGCAACTCTAGCGCACAGCCTCAACGTCATCGTTCTCAGCGACTCCCTCTGTTCGCTGATTGCCAAAAATTTTGATGGAGAAAACCCACCGCGAACCCAGACATAGTACTGAAGGGAAATGAAAATTGAGCGTAAGTACATAGGAGGGCGGAGCCAGGCTACCCATGAGCACCCACGGAGGAAAACATAAATCGGTGCCTATGGCTAAGATGCCAATTTCTTGCATCTGTTTGGAAAAATTAACAAGAAAACGATTTTAAGAGCTTGACACCTATTGTTCTTCTTCAATATTTTATAATGCTTTTCTTTGACTGTGTGATGCTGGATTCTTCTCTTCTTACTAATTGGACTCTCAGTGAGGCAGTGACTGCAGAATCAGGTTTAGAACATCACAATCTTTGATACGATGGCTTAAAGTCCGCTAACTATACAGCTGAAGTGTGCTTTAATAAGGTCTCTTTTAAGACTATTACAAGGAAAATAAGTGTTGATTTTTCTCTTTGTGTTTGAAACAACATACTGATATATGACTAATAGTGAGGCAACAAAAATAAGATGTTGTAAAGTCATATTATATTGAGACAATGTGTCATTTGACTCAGCTGTCAAAAAAAGTTTGGGCATGCCTTAAAAAAAAAGAAGCACAAAAACAATACACCAACAACAAAGCGACACTGTCATCAAAGGCGTAGCATTACAGGCAATCAATTAAATTTCATCAAATATCATACATAAAGTGGGCAGGCATCTTTAAATGTATCACTTTTAGCACTGTCATTATCGTGAACTCATCCAGTTTAATCACAATAAAACAAAAGTGTCTTTGAAGAGTAAACAAGCTGAAGAATAGATCAAATTTATTTTATGTATAAATAACGCGAGAAAAATAGACCTTTAAAGGAAATAAATAAACAATGTTACAAAAACGCAGTACTTTCATCCAGCCTTGTGCAACAGAAAAGCCTGCCATTATACACCAGCAAGAATTCTTCAAATGGATTGAGAAGCCCAACAACTTGCTGCCATTTTAATGGCAAATTTACTCGCAACTTTTCCAACAACCACAGAGAGAAAGAAAAGGACATAAAAGCGAATGCTGCTTTGCTTCACAGCCTGCTGCTCTCGTGGGTTTACCGAGACATACAGTTACTGCTTTTTTTTCAGCTGGAATCTTCTGTGTGGGCCTCCATCATTATAGCTGACATCTGATATGAAACAAGCAAAATGATTTGTACTAGTTTTTGTGTAGTAGAGAATGTAAGATTAAAACCATATTCAGATACGATTGATGACAGGGACCCCGACGTTTGTAATTGCGGTTTGCTGTGAGCAGTGAATACATGATACTGTTTATGGAGATCAGAATGTACTGTTTCATCATATCAGACAGAGAGTCTTTTGTGAAATCTTGTATCTACGGTCTGAATTGGACAATCACCCCACTAAATGCTTTGCTGTCAATATTTCAGGACTAGAAGAGAAAAACAAAGCAAGCGAGAGAATAATGCTGCCAGAGGAATCTAATAATCATTTTATTTTTTATTTTACAAATGCAGTATAGCTGCATTATCGCTTGCCTTAGAATAAACGTTGGTGCCACACCTGACCTAAAAACTAACTTTTCACTAACAAATTAAATTGACGGTAGCATCAGAAACCATGGGAAATATGATCACTGGATCCAGTTATTCTTATAATGCTCAGGATAAAATGTCAATGGGCATTAGCTAATTTCATCAGTGATGCTTTTTATTAAATTCTTTTAAAAGCCATTCTGGTTTCCTTGCCAAAGATGTCATATTAATTTTAGGCTGGGGACCTTGAAAGAAGGATAACCCAATTTGTGCATTAATATGGTAAGTCTGTGGTACATTTCAAGGGAATTAAAAGCACACGCAGCAAAATATTGCCTCCGATACAGAGATACTCAATTGAAAGGTAATGCTTTTAAAGTCCCCGTTATCGAAAGGCATGCCTATTTTATTATAGGGCTTTTATTTCTCCAGAATGGCAATTGAACAATACTATACAATACAATTCTCTTATTTTGGTAATAAAACAATGTGTTTCTTTAGGAAATTGACTCTCCGTGGAGGCTATACTGGGCTGCTGTACATGAAATACTTACCCATGTTTTCTTGTAACACTGTAGATCTCATGACTTCATAATTACAACCTGTTGTTTTGTACTGTGTTATTAGTCCTGGAACTGCGTACATCCCACATGGGTTGACATGTCTGGCCAACACTGCAGAAATGCATAGGCGTCAGCCTTGAGACGCAGCTTATAGAGTCTGAAAAATTTTACATTGCTATAGGTTTCTATAAAGGAAGATAAAATGAAAAACTTATGCTTGTTCCCACTCACTTCCTCAGCGCTTCTGTTTGCATGGTTTCCGTGGTAACAAGTGTAGTGCTTTGCTCGTCCTAATTCCACTGCCTGAGTTTATGCATCAAACAAGCAACGACTTTTACTTTTGACATTATGAAGTTATATAATTCCGTGCAGTATGCTGTTTGATTAAGCAGTTTTGTTTTTAGATTATCTTCCAGCAAACAACCAAACTTGATATGATGACAACTGGTAACATCTTGTGAGCACCACCAACACCAACAGCAGCTGATACAATTATGTAATCACCTCTTTTTAAAGGACTAACCATGCATAAGGTTTACTGTAAGGACCAATTAGATAATGACAAAGTTTATGCTTTGAGTTATTGAAAAAACTATACATGAGCTTATGTGTTCCAGTAGCATTGTCAAATGTCGCAAAACCTACCAGCCTGGCTTGTAGTAAGTATTATAAGTATCTACAAATGTAACTGGGTGGTTTGAGTGCAATATAATCATTACAACAATAGTTTATACTCATCCATCTAGTTCTCAAAATGCACTATACAAAACAGTGAAGTAAGAGCAGATAACATTTACGTGTTCTGTGTATTAGCTTCAGAATAACTTTTACTTTAAAAGTAGAGTGATATTATAATTTCCCCGCAGGCCTGTTCCCATGCTGTGAAACACCAGCCATGTCACTGTCATGTCAGTATACTGCAGGTCACACTGCGTCGATGAATACGAGCTTAAAGGGCATGGACACATCACTGACAAAAGTTGTGATCTGTAAGCCAACACAAAGTCAAGAAAGTGCAGTAAAATATTACAGAAAGCCAGTATGCAGTAGTGTGTCATTGAAAAACTAGCATTGTGCAGGAAGTGTATTCAGCATGGCGGACACACACACAGCAAAGAATTTGTGCCTGGGCATGTGTGAGAATATATGTTGTGTTCCACCAAATTCAGACTACAGTCTAATTAATGCAAAGTAATATTGGCAGACATTTGCCATTTAATCGCACAGAGCACCGACAGGGAAGAGGTCTTCACTTAAAATAGTTGATGACTTTATTGCCACAAGGCAGAAACAATTGCTCGACAGTCAGATTGCGACTTTTAATTTAAAAGAACTGTCAGTAAACAGAAAAGGCTGCGTGATACACCAGTGAAATTATTGACCTTACAGCAGCTGGAGGGTACGAAAAACACGACAAATAGAACAGACAAAAAATGAGTAAAAAAATGTTACTCGTCATTTCCTTGGGTTGAGAAATTAAACAAGGAGGGCAATAAGGAAGCTAGTTTCAACAGAAAGTCTCCAAAGATTTCTTAAATGCCTTCAAGCAATGCATGAGAGTGACTCGTAATATAAATGTGCCTTCATCTTTTTAGCTGCTTTTCATTGTCTGGAGTTATAAAAAGAAGCATTTTATATTAAAATACAGAGCCTGGCAGGTATCCGTGGGAAACCTTTTGATAATTTGTGTGTATGTGATAATATGTAACCTCAAATTGCTTTATTTTCTTCCTTGAATTAATCATTTTTGTGAATCACTTGACATAAATAATCTGTTGTAATATGGATGGATCGCTGCCCAAAATTAAATTAATATTAGCCCCAAGTGGCTCATTGAAATTGTCCCTGACCTGACCAGAACCTTGCTTAAAGGGTAAACGAGTGTTGAAACAACAACCTGTAGCTGATATGAATTTGAGGAAATTACCAAAAAGTGTGAGAGAAAGAACGAAAACCAATAAATGAACAATAGTGATAGGAGGCAGATAAAGGAGGCAGAAGCGCCCTGTATGTTGTTAGAGGATAACGTTTACTTGTGTTTCTATCTGTGTCATACAACTTCTAATCACAAATCTTGTTGGCATTTTGCATGCTCAGATGTTCCCACACTTGCAAAAAAATTTCAATTAATTAGACATTTTACCTCTTTCACTTTGTTATGATTTAATGCACACCAACATACAGATTTAAATGCCTTTACGGCATAGTCTGCACTGTGTGTACAAGTTACAAACAAACATTAGCTGGCAAAGTGGATGCACCCGGAAAAGGTTTTTCTTTTATCTACAAAACACTGTTGCCTCTACTCTGTCACAGGACATTACTACACATAATAAAAACCATTATTGCAGGTGAATGTTTTCTTCTACTAATCTGAGCTAGCATTAGAAATAAAAAAGCTTCCTAAAACATCTTGGCTAACAGATTATGACATCCTGTAAGAACGTAGCAGTGGTTCTTTCCTTTTGGAAAAAAGCTGTATTCGATATCATACAGTGTTTACAACATGTATTGCAATGCAGTGGCCAATGAAACTGTCATGGCTCATGTCCAGAGAAAATCCTCCAAATGAATAATTAGTATTAATAATTAGTGTTATTGATGAGTTATGGGCAAAGCTTTAATATGACAGTTGCATTTTCTTTTATTTTTTATATATATTTTTTATTTCAAGAACAAATGCTGTTGTTTATACAGAGATTGTATCACTCCCCAACCAACCCAGAACAGTCTGCCTTACATGATATTCATTAATAGTAATAGTACAAAATATAATGTAAAAAATAATAATAGTAATAATAATGATACAATATTAAAATAAGATTAAAAAAAATAAGAATAAATAAATAAAAATAATAATAATAAAAAAAGAATATATATGTATATATACATACACATACATACACACATATAAATACACATATATACACACATATACATACACATACACACATACACATACATACATTTTAAAGAAAAGAGAGAAAAGCAGTTGGATACCACAATCAATCGAAGACCACGAGTTTGTCATATAGAGAGGTGTGAGCAACAGGTACCAATGTAAATCCCACTACTCCCCAGGAAGTACCTTTATGGCAGAGAAATAGGATAATAAGGGTTGCCAGACATATGAAAATGTTTGGGAGCGTCTAATTGAATATTTAATCTTTTCCAAATGTAGGTATGACATCAGATCCTGAAGCCAATGCGATGCTTTAGGTGGGTTTGCAGATTTCCAATGTAATAACACCCGCCTGCGAGCCAATAAGGATGCAAAAGCAATAATGTTTAGTTGCCTTCCGAGTCAGATTCGATTCCTCAGCTGGAGCACCAAATATAGCGAATTCAGCACTTGGCTTCAGTTGTACGTTACATAGACAGTTGCATTTTAACTGGAAATTACAAATCCCTCTTCAGGTACAAAATCAAGGTATGGCTGCAATTAAAACCTAATTTTCATTAACGACTAATTTACAGATTTTTTAGAAGAATCGATGAATGGTTTGGTCTTTAAAAGATTGTAAAACATTCAATATTTCCTATTGCAGTTTCCCAGAGCTCAAAATATCCCCAAACTAGGGTGAGTCTCTTATGACTAGCTTCGGCACACAATAATATTTCAGCAAATTCCAGATTGCAAAAGGGTCACAGTCCTTTTTTTTAAACATTAGCCTGTGCACACATTACATTACATTACACAGACATCTAAATTATCACATCCGTGCAAATGCTGATAGACAAAGACTGCAATAAACAATACCAAACAATTTAAAAAAAGATTTTTTTAAATTGCACTGCTGTTATCAAACCAAGCGTACTTAAAGTGATGGTTCGGAGTAATTCACCCTAGGGTCCTTTGCACCATGACCTCGAGCCAAACACCCCCCCAGAAGCTTTTTTCACCTGGGTCTAACATTGGGAGAGTTAGCTAGAGTAGCGTTATCAGCTGAATAGCTTAGCGCAGGGGCTAATGGACCCACGTTTGTATCTTGTAAGTTACCCCACTAATAATGCCCGAAATGATACCAAAACGTCTATAAGTAGTACAAATAGGTTATGCTCTCATAAAACGATGGATTGGAAAGTTTGTAAGTACCCAGAAGCTTATGAACTTGCGCCTGCTCTCTCCAGCTCTCTGTTGCTGCTGCTGCTACATGCAGTTAGATGAGTGCTTAGGGCCGTCTACAAATTACTACCGACGAAAGAGTTACAAAAAAATATTTATTAATTCAATGATTAAATAAGGTAATGTCTCCAAACTTACCTCAATTATTACTTGTCTCCTGCTAGTTGTACTACAGCACTAACTTTAAAAAAAAAGTTTAATTAATAAATATTTTTGTTGCATCTCTTTCGGTCGTTTGTAATTTGTAGACGCGCTTCGCTCTCCGTTACTGCAGCAGCAACAACAGCAGAGAGCAGAAGCCAGCAGGCAAGTGTTATTTACATAAACTTCTGGGTGTACTTACAAACTTTCCAATCCATCGTTTTATGAGTCATAACCTATTTGTATTACTACTAGACGTTGGTATCATTCGGGCATTAATAGTGGGATAATTTTACGAGACTACAAACGCGTTGTTGGTCCGTAACTGGCCTGCACTAAGCTCTATTTCGTGGCTGATAACGCTTGTACTTTCTGGCTAACTCTTGTAGAAGTGATAGGTGAATTACATTCCTAAATCAATTATTAGATCATTATAACAAGTTAAAACAGAGCACATTTAATAATTGCTGCAAATATGCATTCATCAACTGTTTTGATCAATTTTAGTGTTATAACATTGCATGCTTTGTGGCACTAAATTCAAGAGGCTCTTTGTAGGACTGTGATGGTTTCTGCCTACACACACCTGGTTATTGCCTAAAAGTCATATCCAGAATGCTTAATGACCTCGTTTAGATGAGGGGAGGTGAAGGTGCTCTTAGCCTGCCACATTTTCCTAATTGTTTTTTAATTACACCTCAGACTGTATCATCTGCAGTAATTTGAAACAGCAGGTCAGTTTGCAGATAGAGTTAGAAGACATTAATGAAAAATGAGGTGCAGTTCATTCAAATTATTTATACTGAGGATTTAATTTTTTTGAGAACAACATTTTGACTCACTTAGTGATCACACAATTTCAGTAAGTGTAAAGTTTTGACAATTTTCGATTATCCATGTTGGAGCCCAAAATGGTCTGCGTCGATTCTGATGTAATTATCACTGATCATGAACTGTACATTAATATGTTCAAGACGGTTATTGCAGCTCTATTTTACAAAGGCTTCACCCTGCAACAGGCTCCATAGGTTTGCCTGTCGGTCTGGACTGCAGGATGTTTCTGTAAATTCATCAGCTGCAGCACTGGAAAGATATTTGGGGCTGTAGATCTTATGGCATAATGATGATAACACTGAGTAACCCGCCACTCTACAAGCCGTGCTTGCTGGCCATATCCAGCTGTCTCTCCAGAAGATGATGACCTTGAAGTGGGCAGCAAGGCACCCTTCCTCTCCTTTACCCAGTTCAGAGAGTTTCCCGTCACATCAATGCAAAAAGACTTCCCAGTTAATATCTCCGTAACAGCAGGAGCCATGCAGGCACACTGATCTCTGTCCGAACTTGGCCCTATGT
This sequence comes from Perca fluviatilis, assembly GCF_010015445.1. Lineage (NCBI taxonomy): Eukaryota > Metazoa > Chordata > Actinopteri > Perciformes > Percidae > Perca > Perca fluviatilis. The sequence continues at coordinate 22,056,170 of NC_053121.1, forward strand.
TTCTGGGGGTATGTGACTTCAGACAGACTTCAGAAATGTTGGTGTTTCATGCTCCTTTCATGAGCAAGTTTTGGCAGTTGGTCAAGTAAGTGTTGCAGGAGACCTTGCAGCAAAAGCCCCAGCTTGAAATGGTTGTGACTTCAATAGACCGTCAGGCAAATCTGAGAAATTCCAGTCTGGTGTTGGTTATGTAGATTAAGCCGTGGTAGTGTTTGTTGAGCTAACTGATCAGGCAGTAGTTTTTCTGCTTCCCCTGTAGTGGAGAAGAGATGGTAAAATATCTGAATAACATGTATCTCCTTAGCTCCAGCCAGCTGCAACATGACCCTGCTCAATGTATTTCAGCACTGCTTGCAGGTGAGCAGGTAATGCCTTCCCCTGAGCAGAAGATACAATAATTTCATATACAGTACAGTATGTGTGGTCAGCTGAACCTGCTTAGTCCACTGCAGGGGGAAGGGTTGTATGTTCTCAAAAAGACCTGTGGTTGATAAATGATTTGCCTTTTTGAGGGGCTTAAAGCGCCCATATTATACTCATTTTCTATTTTAAGGTTGTACCAGAATAGGTTTACATGGTTTAATTTTCAAAAAACACCATATTTTTGTTGTACTGCACAGCTCTCTCTCACTGCTGTAGATCCTCTTTTCACCTGGTTTCTGTTTTAGCTACAGAGTGAGACCTCTTTTCTTCTTCTTCTTCTGTACTATCTTTGATTGCACTCGCACATGCTCAGTAGCTCAGATGTAGATCATGTCAGCTAGCTAGCTCCATAGAAGTAAAAGACAGGCTGTTTCTCCAACTTCAGTCAGTTACAAGGCAGGATTAGCTGGGAGACTTCTAAATGAGGGCGCACATGTAAGTAGTTCTTTTGTAGATTATGGTGAACTTGTGTGTGTTGTAGCAGTGCTTTGCTATTGAGAACGAGGTACCATGCTAGTGTTAGCATTAGCGTTAGCATGCTAATGCTAACGCTACGAGCTAACGGTTGCGGTTAGCCAGCTCATTTCGGATTGTGACATCACAGTCCGAGCCGATTTTGAACAGCTCACTAGGAGACTGAAGGCAGGACACATTCAGAAACCGTATCTCACTCAAAACAGCATGGATGGATTTTTTTCAAAGTTTGTATGTATGTGGAAGCACCAGAGACACAAAAGAACACCCCAAATACCAGAAAAAGTGTTTTCTTCATAATATGGGCACTTTAACATATTCAAAAACTCACCAAAATTGGCGGTCGCATCAAGTCTGGTGAAAATTTACATAATTTAAGGGAAACACTTAAAATACGTAAATTTTATACGTATAGGCGCACAAAAATGGCTCACAAGCCCCTGCAGTACGTTTTTCATAGACTCACGAAACTTGGTACACATATGTAGCATGTCAAGACATACAAAAAAACGTCATTGGGGCCATACCCTAAACCCAACAGGAAGTCCGCCATTTTGAATTGAAAGTTCGAAATTAGTGCAATTTTGGCCATTTCCACATGTTGTACTTTAACGAACTCCTCCTAGAGATTTCATCCGATCAACTTCAAATTCGGTCGGTGCCATCTTAAGACGTTAAAGATGAAAAGCTATTAAAAGAAAAACTTTTTCGTCATAGGGCATGGCCGTGGCGGGGCAGCCATTTTGTGTGTTTCGCCATCGAAACAGGAAGTGGGTGTAACTTGAGTGTACATTGTCCAATTGGCTCAAAACTTTTCATGATTCATAAGACTCTAACTCTGAGGACATTTACCAGAAAAAATTGACTCTAAGTCATAGTGCCCCTTAGAGGCAACAGGAAGTAGGCCTAAAAGTCAAGGTGCTGTACTTTAAAGAACTCCTCCTAGAGATTTCATCCAGCGGACTTCAAACTTGGTCTGTACCATCTCAACACCTTAAAGATTGAAAAAATTGTCAAACGGGTGGGCGTGGCAGCCATTTTGAGGGTTTAGCGATGAACGAGAAAGTGGCTGTAACTACAGTGTACATTGTCATATCTGCTTGAGATTTCCCACAATCAACAAGGCTCCAGGCCTGAGGACATATACAGGCCAATATTGACTTTTAGTCATAGTGCCCCCCGCTGGCAACTGTCTGCCTTATATGACAAACATCATCCGATTTACATGAAACTTATAATGTGTGGTCTACATGTGATACTGAGCCATCCCCTATACTTTAACCACGTCCACGTACTCAGGCCACGCCCCTTTCATAACATTTGAACCATTTAAGGTAGAGTCTTGTGTGAGGTGTCATTGAACTCAGCAGAGAGTTCCTTCTTCATTGTTGATGGTTTGGCCTGCCCCTATGCTTAAGCCACGCCCCCTTTCATAAATGGTGACCCATTTAAGGTAGAGTCTTGTGTGAGGTATCATTGAACTTAGCAGAGAGTTTGTTTTTTAATGGTGACGGTTTATAACCTATTTGTACTAGTGTAGAAGTTTGGTATCATTTCGGGCATTATTAGTGGGGTCATTTACGAGATACAAAACTGGGTCAATTAGCCCCTGCGCTAAGCTATTCAGCTGATAACGCTACTCTATGCTAACTCTCCCAATGTTCGACCCAGCTGAAAAAAGCTTCTGGGGGGTGTTTGGCTCGAGGTCATGGTGCAAAGGACCCTAGGGTGAAATTACTCCGAACCATCACTTTAATGCATTAGTGGTATCATTAGATGCTGAAAAAGCATTTGATCATATAGAGTGGGATTATTTGTTTACAACTTTAAAGGAGTATGCTTTCAGAGACGGGTTTACTGAATGTGTAAAGTGATATTCTGCACCACAAGCATCAGTTTCTATTATGGGGGTAATGTCTTCTCCTTTCTCTGTAAGTAAAGGTACCAAACAAGGATGCCCTTTATCTCCTTTATTATTTGCATTAGCAATGGAACCTTTGGCGGCGGAGATAATTAGATCTAGCTACTCAGTTGCCAGTATTCAAACTAAAAAACAAATACACAAGATTTCACTGTATGCAGATGATGTTCTTTTATTTTTGAACAATCCCATTTCCTCCATCTCAGATGTTGTCCAGATAAATGAGTTTGGGGTGTTCTCTGGCTATAAAGTCAACTATGGAAAATCATTAGCTTTACCGCTAGGGAACTTGACTTGTTCTGACCTATCGGGTTACATTCCTTTTCAGTTGTCTCCTAATGGGTTTAGATACTTGGTAATTAATATCTGTTGTAATTTTGATGATATGGTAAAAATGAATTTAGACCCAGTGGTGAATGAAATCTTCAAAGATGGAGCCCCATTGTTAATATCATTACTTGGCAGAGTTGCCATCATTAAGATGAATGTCTTACCCAGGCTATTATATCCATTGCAGATGCTACCCAATTATGTTCCAGTTAAGTTTTTTAAATCACTACATAGTTTGATGAGTACATTTATATGGAAGGGCAAGCGCCCAAGATTTAAATTGGAGAAACTGCAGTTACCAAGGGACAAAGGGGGGTTAGCACTGCCGAATACAGTATAATGTATTATCACTGGGCCTCACAAATAATATTACTGAATGGTTAAATAATGATGCTAATTCCACATTTCTGGATTTGGAAAATATTGGATGTTTTGTCAGCTATGCCCTTTATAAATAATGCAATCTCACTACAGGGAATGAAAGATAATTTTTTTGTTAGAAATTCCCTTAAATACATGGAATCAAGTACGTAGACACTTTGGGATTAAAAATCAACTCTCTGTTCTGGCGCCTATTGTTTGCAATCCTGATTTTGAATTGTACTGTTTAGATGTGGGATTTAAAACATTAAACGATGCTGGTATCTTTCAAATACAAGATCTCTTCTCAGATGGGATTCTAAAATCTTTCTCTCAACTCAGAACTGAATTTGAGCTCCCTCAAACACAATTTTTCCGTTATTTACAGCTTAGGAGCTATATTCATTCTATACCAATACATATGAGTGGCTTGAGTATGAATCCGCATGAAAAGATACTATTAAAGGCTTCTTCCTTAAAGAAGAAAGTTTTAAGTTTTATTTACTCTTAAATATTTGTCAACACCCCTACGATCAATAGTAAAACTTCCTGGGGTGAAGATTTTGGATCCCAACTGGATGAGGGGATGTGGAAAAGGATCTTGTTGAATGCAAAGAAAATTACATCAATATACCTCAATATAAGATTATCCACAGACTGCATGTTACCCCTGCTATTCAATGTAAATACGACCCTATGTGCTCATCATTATGTGTGAAATGTAAAAATAGCTATGGCACTTATGGACATCTAATGTGGTCATGTCCAAAAATCTCAAGTTTCTGGCTATCGGTCCAAAACAAGATTAAGAACATTTTTAGGTTTGATATTCCACTAAATCCATACCATTTTGTACTGGGATTGGATGCTAATTGTGATCGTAGGTACAGGTACATTCTTAGAGTTGCTTTGTATGCTGCATGCCTCACAATACTACATAAATGGTTAGACGAAGATCCTCCTAATATTACAATGTGGTATGAAAAATGTATGTCCATCTTGCCATTGGAGAGACTATCACATGTACTAAGAAATACACTTGATGTTTTTTTAAGGGAATGGTCCCCATTAGAATTATACCTAAAAGAAGAATGGTCTAGAGTAATATGTATAGGAGTAGGAATTTGAGTTTGAAAATTTAATTTTGCACTGCAACTGCTAGTTTTATTTTACCTTACTCTTATTTATTTTTCTTTTTTCTTTTCTTTTATCCTTTATGTGACTAACAATTAATTGATAAAAAAAAAAGAAAAAAAGAATGTACCACTCAAAGATGGTAGTGTTTTTAGGTTCCCCTGGGTGTGGTGTGTACCCAGTAACCTTTTTGGCACATTATCCAGTCTGTATTTTTCAGGTTCTAAGATGGAGTCTCAACCACACCTTGTCCTATTTTAGACAACAGTCAAACAAATTCAGGAAATTAACATTGGTGAATATTCTCCTCCTGTTCACTTTCATTCTATGCGAGCGAAAGAGCAAAAACAACATTCACGTCCAGTGGCAAAGCAAATTTGCATCGCTTGGAGTTCAACTTTGGTGCACTTCGACCAGCAAAGTCGCAGCCTCAACCAATAGCAAAGAAGGGTGTGTGGTTGACCCCACTCAGCTGTCATTGGCTGTAGTTTTCTTAGTGAACCAAGATGGAGGAGACATTGTTGCAGTGTCTAACCAGCCAGTATTATATGATAACAACTACATCAACTCAAACGGATTATAAACCAGCAAACTTATGTGTGCGTCACATCCTGCACTGCCCACATTCAGCACGAATCACCTCGACAATAAATGTTCACTCAACTGCATTCACGCATGTGCGACTGTGCCCTGGTGGTTCTTGTTATTGTGAATTTGCCTTGTCGTCACTACAAGGCGAAATGGGAGAGGCCCATTGAGGTGCTGATTGTGTGGATGCTGGTTTGGGGATAACATGGCCATATAAGCAGCGTCAGTGTGTGTTGGTGGGTTAATCCTGATTAGCCAAACAAGTACATGTAAATATGAGTGTGCTCCTCCATAGGAGTCAGTGAGCTGGCTTATAGAGCCTACAAGAGGGTTCTATATGTGCCCATAGAACTGAGGTTACAATCTTAAACTATAGTTACAATAATAGTGGACCTTTTTTAAACTACAAGTAATGGTAAATAAATCAGATGTTTGAAAGCCCACAGAAAGCATGTACACTTATTTCCTTGTATTCCCTCCCCCGTTGCGCTTTCATTATGTGTCAATCTCACAAACTCCACTGAAGTGGAAGCAGTCAATATCGCCCTGCTCTGTACCATGTGAAGGGTGAACTCTAATCGTGGACTGCAATGGGTGCATCGCTCCTCTCAGGGATGGCTCATCTTCCAAATAAAACGCGTTGAAGCAGAAAGAACAAGAACCCAGATTGCTTTTAAAATACTGTACTTGAGAATCTACTTGCTTAATATAAAATGTTTAGGCTCTAAAGCATGACACAATATCTTCACCGTGATTTCAGTTTCATTTGTCATTCTGCCAGGTAAGTGTTTAGTCAAACATTATCCAACAACATTTAAGACTCTTTCATCCCAACAACATATAAAACCCATAATTCTTCACAAGAAGCTTTACAACTTGCAGTCCTGTACAACAAGCCCCTGTAGGCTACCGAACAGTTAATTTGTATGTAAACCCCTCAAGCTGAGCACAGTTTTACCAAGCTACCAGCAAACCAGCTGTTGAGAGATCAATTAGTAGGTTATTTTTATAGTATGGAACTTCATTTTTGATTCAATGTATTTTTAATTATGCATTATTTAAATGCCTTTGATATCATTACATCACTTAGTATTCAGTATAGGGAAACAAAGATGTCAGCAATTGCCTACCCCAATAAGACAGCATACTGTGGCACAGCTACAACCCAAATGGCAAACCCATTAGACTACATTGTTGAATGTAATAACCAAATGATGGTTGCTGCTGGTCGTAATAGTGCCTTAAGTTTATAGCTGTCAGTGATCATCTCCAGCAATGAGCATTACAGGATAAGCCCTCCCCACACCCATCCTCCAGGACCCATAAAGGCCACCCTGCGCTTTTGTTCAGGCAATCAAGATATGCATGGACATTAGTTCCGAAAGCCAAATGGTGCAATTCAACCCTGACCTGCCTTCAGCTTAAAATGAATTGAGACTGAATTATTCTCCCCTAGTTACTTTCCTATGCAGCAGCACCATCATAAAGAGCAGTCGCTCTAATTTCCTTTGACAAATCGTTAAAGAGCCCCGGCACTAATGTGTCAATTCATCTCCCCTCGAGCTACTTTAGTAGAGTACAGTATTCACATACACATGCACACATACTATTTAAACAAAATATGAACTGCAGCACAATATAATGTTTGTTTACACAATATATAAGTAAACTATTTATGTACAGATTTCAATTTTGCTTTTGAAAAACATGAGAGCTTCTTTAAACCCTTAGTCATGTGTGTTGCATGTCACATTATCATTTGTAATATCTGTAAAAAGGCTACCCAAAATTAATGTGCCACCTTAGTTACAGTATAGCCATAAACCATAAACTGTTGATATAACATTCATGTAAAAACAGTTTAGAAATGTAGATATTGTTCTGAGATTTATTGTGACACTCGAACTGAGTGATTTGTTCGGACTATGTGATCAAAATATTCTTTTATTAAATGTGAAGAGTTCTTACCCTTTCATGTTTTCCTCTATTGTAATGTTGGCTCACATTATAAAGAGCAGCACCTGCACATTTGTATTGATCAAATGGAGAGACAGAGAGGGCTACAGCCAGTTGAAAGGTGTCAAAGAAACCTTAATTTTCCCAGACGGCACAGATATACTAAAATGACAGATCCTGCATAGCAGTTAAACAAGGACTGATAATTTCCTTCTGATGCACCCCCTAGTTAATTGTGTGCTTGACAAAACAGGTGCACTTCTGAAACCTTTCAAGGAAAAACATCCCATTGATGGCCTTTAAATTAATTTTCAAATAAGAGCCTGTTACTGTTCTCTAAATGTGTGTCCACAAATAAGGTGGTAATCATCAAAATCCTACCCCAGAAACCTCTTTAATGCTCTGATTTATTTGCTGAAAAAACAAGGCAAAACTTGACAAAATCACATTTTAGTCAATGGTATCTACTCTGAAGTAAACTGCAAACATTAGCATGCTTGCTTGGCTTACTATCTACAATGCTCATTAGTAAGCTCGTAATTTACAAAGGCAAGGGGTATGTCTATGGCTAACTGTAATATACAAATATAGTCATAGTATAAATTAGGTTACAAAAACACCTGCTTCCATGCCATCGCCTCCAGACCTCACACCAAGCTAACATGTCCCAGACCAGTCTTGTCACTAAACACAGAGATCTATTTTGTCAGTCACATCAGCCAAGTTGAGACAAACTACAACATTACTTACATGCTGACTTTTTTCCCCTTTTTTATTCAAAGTATATTTTTCTTTATTTTGCTTAAAAAATATGACATTATGTTAAGGGTCTAATGCTTGATTCGGAGTTCTGCACTGAATCAGTGGTAAATGACAAATGCGGAATGTGCTTTTTTTACAATTAAACTGATTAGGTAAATTGCAGTACTAGCGTGTTTCTGATTCACACATCATGCGTACTGAATGTAAATAATTTAAAGTACTGGAGGGCTCTATCAAGTGTAGTTATTGTAACTGATACCGGCTACATTATACGGCAACATTATATCAAACCTTAACATTTAAGTTTGACATGATTTTAATCCTCCTCTTAAGCACTGTTGTTGGCTGACATGCCAATTGGCCTAGTACGTCCAGTGGTTTTCACACAAACCAATTTCCCTGGTGATGAAAGAGCACTAAGCATAACATAATTTGTTGTTTGTCATGATCATGTCATGTCATGGTTTAGACAAAAAGTAGGTGATTATTAAACCAAGAGTATGATTAAATACATGGTGTGCAATTTCTGGTGTGAAGTTCCTTCGTTCAGTAAAGCAGGCACACACGCATTCCTTGCATGTTGTAAACATGCAGTGGATTTGTGGCATGCCCCAAATCTTTCTTTTTAATTGTGGGGGCGGGAAGAGTGAGCTTCCTTTTGTAGCTGTTCTCAGCCTAATGCCGCTAAGACTATTAAGATCGAACCATGGCAAAGGCTTTGGGAAGTCTTTTGTTAAGTAGATGTTAGTGCATAAGCGATAACAAGATTGAGTTGCTTTCATGGTCCGCAACAAAGTTTTATGATAATCCACCGACGGAGTGGGGGTAATGTGGTGTGGCATCAACAGGAAGGGCTCCAAGCTCATCTTACTTGTTGGTTCAGCTGATTCCAAAATGAAAATCTTACCCCAGTCTTAAACGGAGGGAATAAAAATATAAGCAGGCACAGATGACTCAATTACCTCTAATCCCTTCATTAAAATGTTTTTCACTTTCAGGAATTCCAAACATAAATATGTACAGCCTTCCCTAAAGAGGTTCACCATGAGACGACAAGATGCAAATACAAAATATTGCAATAATATATGAACAGGAGCATAACCTAACCAATGTGGAATGAGTTAGAAAAGGAATGATGAAAAAGTATATTCCAGAATGAAATCAAATCCTTGCTGGATTGTACTGGTTATAATATTAATGAAAGTAAATACAATCCAAAACACAATATATAAAACAAGATAAAAAAAAGTACAACAATACCAGCAGTTAAGAAAAAAACTGTAAGATAAAGAAGAGATTTAGAAAGAGGATACTGAGTTTGCCTGATCCTTATGTTTTACCTGCTGATACTAGATTATATTGCATTGCAGTAGTTAAGTCTGGAGGAGATAAAAACATGGATGGCCTTTTCTAGATCTGCAGATGAAAAGAATTACTTGATCTCTGTTAACCTATCTCAGTTGGTCAAAGCAGGACTGCATCACTTTACTTTAGCATCAAAAGACAACTCTGAGTCAATAATAACACTTAGGTTTATGGGCCTCATTTTTACTATTAATAGATAATGCACCCAGACTAGATGAGAGATCGTTAACACTGCTACTGCTGGGACCAGAAAGGGTAATTATTTCTGATGTGGAGTCATTCAACTGCAGGAAATATGTGGACATACAATTGTTAATTTCAGCTAGGCAACACATTCTCAAAGATACATAGGTGATACCAGACTTTAATGAGACGTTGGGTGTGTTATCCGCAAAGCAATGGAAATTTCTGTCTATGCATGCCCTAGGGATAGTATGTATATAGTAAATAAAAGGGGACCCAGAATAGACCCCTGGGAGATCCACCAAAAGAGAGGAGTATGAGAGGAGAAGACATCTCTAAGCATACCAGAAGGACCTAGCTGACCAACACGTCCGCATACCTGAACAACACACTAACGACTTCCAAAACAACATATATTCACCTTCATTTTAAAGTTGTAAAACAGCCACACAGTTGCCATTTTAAACACATGACCGTGGTGGCAGTTTTAATTACATGGCCGTTCTATTTAAGTTAATGGTTGTAAACATTGTAAAACAGAAGTAGTTAAGTTAAGGCAACAAAAAATGTTACCACAATGATTGGTTAGGGTTAGAAAAAAATCAGGGATTGGCTTGAAATTAGTCACGGACTTAACTACATCAATACAACCTAACTGTCCCGTTCCTGTGCCGCATGTCAGATAAATGTACATCTGACCCAGAGCGTCAAAGAGTGATGCCAATAGCTCCGACCCAGAGCGTCAAAAAGTGACGCCAAGATTTCCGACTAAGCATATGTAAATATGACGCTAAAGGAGACTTTTTGCGTCAATAACAAACCCGCATTTTGACGATATGGGAGTGAGAATGTGTTGACATATTGCTGTAAATAAAAAATGTGAAAAGAAAGAAGCTTTTAATAAATCTTTTTAAAGTGTGTGAATAAATTTAAACCAACCGCCCCTTGACAGAAATCCCAAGTCATTCTATTGGTGTCTAAGTGTAGATGTGTTGAATATTCAGACAAAGCAAGCCCAGACAGGGTTTGTTACAAATTGCATATAGAGATAATCTAATATATAAAACTAATATACAGCTGTTCTTTAGTAAGGTTAATTTTTTCAGTTGGCTATTTCTACTGTCAGTCTTTGGCAAATTGTTCCTTTAACATGCTTCTGACAATACCACTTCGCACAGTTCCTTCTCACAGACGACCTATTCAGAACTCCTTTTTTAAGTACTGGGCATTTGAGACAGCATACTCTTCCAAAAAATTGCATACGTCGCAACAAGGCCTTAGGAATGTTTCAGTGCAGTCTGTATTTGGAAAGTAGCGCATTTTACATACGGTATGTAGCCTATGCTAAGAATGTCTGCAATCTCTACAATGATGGTGATGAATGCAATGTAACGGTAAGTTATAGGTATTTTGAGGTAAATCATGTACTGTACATGTACTGTATACCTAAAGCTACGGTACATTATTTTGACTCAAGGCAGCAAGCTCCCCTCAGTTGGTTAAAAGTTATCATTTATCACTTTGCCAGCACCTGCTAAGTGTCTCTTAGAAAGCCATAACAGGGTCTCAAGAATCAGATGGCAAAAGCCAGCATTTTACAGAAAAAAGAATGAATAAACATTATGATAATCACTTATGGCTTAGACCAAGCTTTGTCTGCAATAAATTTAGCATGCTATTGTTTTATTTTCTTCATTCATTCTACCACTGTTGTTGTTCCATTGCGTTCTGTGTTATCTCACTTTAATATTTGACATTTTTGTAACATTTCTTGAACCTAGCAACAGCTGAGTGTACCAAAGTGCCCACACTGCCACAGAAGATTTGTTTAAAGTCAATTAACATGGTCTATGTTCAGGTTCACAGTCCGTACCAAGCAGGGAGAAAACAGATCAGAGAATTAGGAGGAAGGTGTGACAGCAACAACAGGTTATTACCACATGGAAGCAAGTAAAACAGGAATAGCTTGAACACTCAAACAGCATGCTCACAGGCAACCTGGCAAGCAACACAAAAACTGCCTCTACATATCCACGCAGACACTAATTGGGGATTAAGAGCAGCTGTGAAGGCAGGCGGCAGATCAACACTGATAAGAATGAGCAACAGGTGTGAAGAACGGGGGAAAACACAGAGGTTACCTGGTGGACAGGAGAAGAATGGCCAAGCCATAAAAAAACAGATAGGACAATGAGAAACAGCATGAAGAGAGGAGTGAGGCCAGAAAATTTAGGAGAGGATAGAACAGCTGTGGCCATGACAATTTTATGTTTGGTATAAAATTCTTCCCAATGAAATAGTGGTCTTTGCATTATTTTGAGTAACTAAGACATTGTTTCTAGAAAGACACAATTGCTGTTGAATTTTCCAAATATAAGTTTTCAGTGCGTTGAACAACAGGAAAAAAATGGTTTCACCTCAATTGCATTGGGGTGACAGTAGGAGTCTCTGTGACACATTTCTTATCATCTGGCCAAATAAAACCAGAACTGAAAGCATAGATACCAAGGGAAAGTTATACTGTATGTTTTATTGTGTGTGTTTGCATAATTTGGATGAACTGACCCTTAAAGTCTTCGTTTTGTCGACTATTTTCCTTTGTCCTTGAGTCTTTAACATTTGTTTTGTATGACAAGGCTTTAATAATACCAACATCAAAAAGCTGCTGTATTAAGGTTTTTAATGATTTCAGACCAGTTGGCCTCACTTCTTTCAATATTATTATTTCAAAAACTATGCGAGCAGAGCTTTTAAAAAGAACCAAGCATGCTCTTTACCCCTGTGCACCTTGGTTTTAGATCAAACAGAAGGGTCTAGGATTCCGCATTTGCCCTGCTTTATATATTTATCAGTATACTGTTAACATCTGAAAATAAGACTTTTCATCTGCTTTTAAAACTATTCAGCCTCACATTATAGCTACAAAATTAATTACATATTCTACAGTGGATCTTAATTTTTGTTGATTTGCTGAAGAAAGTTGTATTAGGTCTGTGTGCTAAACAGGTTTATGCATCACTTTGAGGATAATTTAGTTTTTAGCAGTCAACTTTAAGGAAATTAGTTGACTTATTGTCCAATAATCGAAGACTGTGTTGAAAGAGCCAGGCTCCTGAACAGGTATATAAATACTAACTCTAAATTGACTAAAGCAACTATGGAAAAGTATTCATAAAAAGGACAGAATCAGAATCACAGAGTCACAGTGGGTTATTAATAAGAGGGCACAGGGGAAAAAACTGTTCATGTGGCGTGTGATTTTGGTCCTGATGGACCTCAGCCTCCTGCCAGAGGGGAGTGTCTCAAAGAGTTTATGCCCGGGTGGGAGGGGTCAGCCACAATCTTTGCAGCACGCTTCAGAGTCTTGGTGGCGTATAGGTCCTGAAGCGGTGGCCGATTGCAGCTTATCGCCTTCTCTGCAGACCGAATGACATGCTGCAGTCTGCCCTTGTCCTTGGCAGTGGCAGCAGTGTACCAGATGGTGATGGAGGAAGTGAGGATGGACTCAATGATGGCTGTGTAGAAGTGCACCATCTTTGTCTTTGGCAGGTTGAATTTCTTCAGCTGCCACAGGAAGTACATCCTCTGTTGTGCTTTATTGGTGATGGAGCTGATGTTCAGCTCCCACTTGAGATCCTGGGAGGTGATAGTTCCCAGGAAGCGGAAAGACACCACAGTGTCAATTGTGGAGCCACAGAGGGTGATGGGGCAGGTGGGGCTGAATTCTTCCTGAAGTCCACAACCATCTCCACTGTCTTTAGAGCGTTGACCTCTGGGTTGTTGAGATTGCACCAGGTCACCAGGTGGTCAGCCTCCCACGGCGTACTCATCCCCACCAGAGATGAGTCCAATGAGGGAGGTGTCGTCCGCAAACTTCAGAAGCTTGACCGACTGGTGACTGGAGGTGCAACTCTTGGTGTACAGGGAAAAGAGCAGGGGGGAAAGAACACAGCCCTGAGGGGATCTGGTGCTGATGAGTCTGTGAGTCAGAGACGTGTTCCCCCAGCTTCACATGATGCTTCCTGTCAGACAGGAAGTCAGTGATCCACCTACAGGTGGAGTCAGGCACACCAAGCTGGGAGAGCTTCTCTTGAAGCAGAGCTCGGATTATGGTATTGAAGGTAGAACTGAAGTCCACAAACAGGATCCTGGCGTAGGTTCCTGTGGAGTCCAGGTGCCGGAGGATGTACAGCATCACCACCTGATGGTAAATGTGTCATTTGATCCCCTAAGATTACATCTTAGGTTGAATACTCAACTTAAGTGATAAAACTTGTATTCAGAATACATACATGGGGTCTTAGCACCACTCTGCAGTAAAAAGCCTGATTTCCCACTGACTCTGGATGGATTACTACTGTACGTCTGGTTCAGGTTTTGTTGGTGCAGACTGTGTCACTACAGACAATTAAATTTAAGTTAGGTAGTATATTCAATCTCAGTGTGCCAAAAACGTTTATTTATAATTTAGTAAGTAATACAATATAGGAAATCTATTGTTTAGTATCATATATATATAATTTTATTTGTTTGTCTTCTTGCTTGTGTATTCTCTATGCACTCTATCTATGTGACCTCAACTTATCTTGCGGTGTGAAGTGATCCGCAAGAAGATGTGACACATTTCCAGGAGGTAAGACTTTCCCAAAACAGGTATTGGTTAAGTTACTACCCTCCGGACAATATGGATATATAATTTGCTAGGGAATGTTGATTAAACACTGAATAATAGATCAACATGATGCATTATGATGACAATGTATAAAATCAGGTACTTTACTGTACTTTCTTCAGCAGTGCTTTTTATTTTTTTTTAAGAAGAAAAATTGGACCGAGAACCAAAGTACACACACAGAGCAGATCCTGTTGACAAGCTTTGGAAAGTTGTCAAAACACTAAGTTAAGTAATGTTGCATTCACTCCATGCACACTGGACCAAGGGAAATCTGATTCGGTCCACTGGTGAGATTGATCCACAGCCGGAGTTTGTTCTCCTGCACACAACACTGAAATTCCTCCAGGTTATAGACTGGGGCCGGCCAAAGCTAGATTCACTTCCCCAAGCCATGAAAACTCTCTATCCCCAAGTCCTAATTGGCTTTTGTGATTGGCTTGTTAGATAGCCAGGGTCCTATCCCTGAAATTCCTCCTTAAGTGTGGGGGGCTATTCATTTTCACAGTGAGCCACTGAGCCTTAACAAGAAGTCCGGTCCTGCAGGGAGGCCGCTATGATCCTCCTGAGGGCAATCAGTAGACTTTCTCACCTCCTGTGTCTTAGATAGGGACTCCCTCAGGTGATGACCAAGGCCAGGGATCAAGGAGTGTGTCAATATCACACTCTTACTCTTAAATACAAGTTCATTCCTCACCCCCAGTCCATCCTACTAATTAAACCTGATGCTCAGGAAGAAGCCTGACTTCAGCAGTTATATTACCCACAGTAATAATCACGGCCAATGCAGAGCTACCAAACAGAGTTTAGAGAACCAATCTTTTTTTTTTTTTAAGCTTCAGAATCATTGTTTGTACACCTATGACGAGTAATTCACTGCATTTAACAATGCATCCATGGGGACACAGCTGTATTATTAAGAGCAAAAATGCAATTAATAATATTGACAGTGTGGCATCTTATCTTTCTTAATATCCTGTTTAAAACATCTTCTCCTTATTGATTGTGTAATTGACTTTTTAAAATGCAATATTAGGAGGCATCTCACAGTAACAAGCAATGTGGCTTTTAATGACATAGAATTGATTTACCAAGATGCCATACAGATCTTCACAGATAAATGTTATAACTCAAGAACTTTATCAAGGCAGTTAATTCGCCAGACACATTATTGGTCTGCTGGTGTGAAGCTGAGGATTCCATAATAATTTGTATTACGATAGTAGTATGACAGACATCTTCTCCAGAGAGGTGAAGTGAACTTGGAGCCCTTCTACTCTGTCCGTTGTACAGTTGCCATGAACTTTTTTTTTACAGAAGACTTGTTTCTAATTAACTTCATCTCAATAACAATAATTGCTTTCAGTGCGCAAAAGTAATTTCCTAGCAATCCAGACAGAAGAGCATGTGAATGGAGGTTGTTCAGCGTGCATATTTCTAAATGCTGTTTTTCTCTAAGTTTGGAACAAATTAATCCCCCTACATAAGCACTGTCAGTGGCCCAAGACTACTCATGGACTTTGTGTCTATGCATCGAATGTTTTGGAAAATTGTTCCTCGTTCATAACAATGGCAATTCACTTTGTTTTTGTATTGGAAAACCCTTTTGTGCTCCGGGGGTAATTGCCTCAAATAGCAGGTTGTTCCAGACCAGAGAGAGATGACTAAACACAAGTTATATGTAGCGAGGCTGGGGTAAATTAAGATCAGGAGTCTTGGCTGCTGCTAAATTTAAATTTCTAATACATGGATTGGAATTTGATTCACAACACACAAGAAACAAAAAAGCAAAAAAAATGTTTCTGGAATCTGATTGAATGTTAGTTAATTCAGAATTTTAAAAAAGGCAACTGAAATTGTAAAATATTTTATATGAATGTCCCCATTCTCTTAATGCCTGTTGTCTAAAGACACACACACCACGCATGCAGAAGGAGAGTGGGCAAACTTTACAAGAAAGGAAGATGTATAGGCGGCTAGACAGATATATACTGCAAATAGACTCGTTTTCACAATTAAGATTTAATAAATTCCTAAATTAATTAATTAAATTTTTTTTTACAATTCTCTCATTTCTTCTCGCTCCAGCTGCATGTTTTAAGAGGGACTGTTGATCATTAGCACTTTCTCTTACATTGTGCTGTCTCTGGCATCACTCCCTGCTCTGTCATTGGCACACTCTCCCAACTTGTGTTTTAAATTGTAGGAGGCAAAGAATGGAGCTGTGTGGGGCTTGTTTGTTAACGACACAACACCCTCATGAGTTTCTGCTGGCAGCATGCCTAACCACCAGAACTGTGGCGCACTACACTGGAAAACTGGAAGTGAACCCACTCTCATTTTAAACGTTACATATTTATTTAGTCATTTACCCAGCAGTCATTAGGGCTATGTGTGCAGTTTTTTTCCTGCAATCTACTCACACTAATTATATCAAATTTGCTCTTTGGGTTTTAATTTGTTTACATTAGATGGTATAAATAAGGCCTTTCCTCCAATGGCTTCACAGATGATTGAAGTGCAGCTGCACTGGGTTTATGGCTCGACCAGGATGTCCCACACCACCAACTCAGTTATTAGTTACTAGTCCTTTGATTGGACTTATGCTGCAGCTTTACAAACACTGGCTTGCAAAGTACAGTACAAAACAGTTTATTCTTGTATGATGGACAATTTGAATTACGCTATAACAGATAACTAACAAACATACCACACACACATGCATACCACACAGAGCCGTTGCTATCCCACGCATCCACACACCCACCCAACATGTAAATAGATACTGATGATGGACATCTGGGCATTTACATCATGACCAGAGACAATCAGAAAAAGGAAGAACGCAGAGAAAAGAGCATCAAGGGGAGCTCACTCCAAAACTCATTTAGCCCACAGATTTCACTTTCACTGTTCACTCTTCTTTGCATTTAATAAAATGTCCTCATTTCTACCTCAGATTGACCTAAAATGAAAGTAAGACATTTTCACATACTGTCTCTTTCTCGGTTTCCACAGCACTCAGACATTAAAGATGCACGGATTTCAGCTGGCGGTTGCTGGAGACTTCCACAGAGTCTATTATAAACTTAGTTCAATATTTCACATGAGACTGGCATCAGATGGACACCATACAACTGTGTGGAGTGAAGTTGATAGGCTTGGCTTTATATTGCTCCCGGGTACTGCCTAAATAATACATGAAAGCTCTTAAGGTGGCCAAAGACACAGACTCATAAACTTTTAATAATAAGCACAATGATAGCATATTACTCTTATGGGATGCTGGAATTATACTTTAATGATTAGGTCTTAGTCTTGTACTGAAACCTTACGCTGAGTGTGAGGCTTTCAGGGAAGCAGGTTCTGCCTACAGAACACTCAAGCAGAGAACGGATGAGTCTTGTCATGCATATACTACACAACTTTATTGTGCATTGCCAGAGACAACATAAAGACTGTGATTCATCTGTTTATTACGAGTGTTAATACACAGTGTGAGCGAGTGTTTTCACTCTCATAAAGATGAATCAAGCCAGAGACAAAATGCATCAAATTATCAAGATACTGCCAAGGGTATTCATGTTTGTACAAGGTTTAGCAGTGGGGGTGGAAAACAGTTGTAGGTTGTCAGAAACCTTTGAGGATGAATAAATATGATGAAGGGCCTTAATTATGTGATTGCTGGCTTGGAAACTATATCACTGAAAATAGACAAGAGCTCGGCAGGGAGAGAGGGAACTCCCACACCCTTCACAGAGGGAGAATGACAGGTACTTTCTACCGGGTGTTTGAATGGTGCGTTTCTGCATTAGCTACAAACACACATCTATGCACACTTAACTGGGTAGAGCTCAACTGAAAGAAGTGTTTTGGATTAATCTTAGGCAACGTGTTAAGAAGATTCCAGTTGGACGACTGCTTACATCTCAGATAGGAGCTCATTGTTGCTACTGCTGTTCCACTGCTACATTTACATTGAAAGTCAGTAAGCTGGTCTTGGTCATAACGCAGTATAACTCATACTTTGAGTATGAAAACCTGGTTAAGATGTTCATCTCTCCCTGATAAACTGCTTACTGTGACATGAACAGTCTTATTCCTTCCACTTTGTTTGTTGTTGTCTTTGTAAAATCAGATTCGCACAGCACTATGGGTACAGTTTAATGTCAACAAAAACATTGCAACAGCAATTCTTACTTTTACTATTGGGATTATAAATGTAATATAAGGACTAAGCTCCTGCTCAAAGAGTCTGGTTTGGAGCTGAACCTTTTCATAAATTTCTGCTGAGGTGTTGTATCCATATAGGGAGCACCTCAGGTAGAAATTACTATTATTAATTGGTTAATTTATAGCAACAGTGCACTCCATCACTGGATATCAAAGGCACATGTGTGTAATTAAACTTGAATAAGACTCCAAAGTGTGGCCAATAGCCGATTCTGTGCATGCAAATGTATCCCAGGGTGGCGTGACTGTGTGATTTAGTAATAACAATAGCCAGTAATCATTCATTTGGCAAGAGTATAACATATTCAGCCATTCCACTGCATGGAGATGCTATACTGGTCGCTAACAATTCTATGTTACACGGACAAACATCACAAGGCACAAACTGATTAGACATAATTTTTTTCTGGCAGGTGATTGTCTTTCTAATAATACTAATGTTGTTTAGCACCTGATGAGATAATGGCTGAAAATCACTTGTGGGGGCATTTTTCAGATGAAACAAATATGCCATAAAGTATGTTCACGCAGAGTTGACTTAACAGGGAGTCCCCTATTGATTATTTTTCCCTACAGCTCTTTCACACTCTAATCAGACTAACAAAACAACGGGACAGGTGCTCCTTGAAGATACTGGCAGCACCATTAAGTATTTAACAACAATGGTGCACCGCAGAGGATGTATTCCTATTCTAGGGTAACCTACTTATCACCACAGTATGAATGCAAATGCCAATGTTTATTACGGTGCGCCTGCATGTTTAAAACATTAGTCGCATTTCACACGTCTGTTCCCAGCATATGTCTCAATTTTTTTTGTATGCCTACTATCATCTTATGGTTTCCTTGTCTGTCCGCATCACCCAGCATATTTAGCCTGTGCAATGCAAACACTGTAGGATACATATTTGTGCGTGTTTATTTCTTGGAGAAACCGCTTCAGATCTGCAGATCATTCCATCTCCATGCACCACAAAAGATGAAGGTTGTCTTTAAAGTTAGAGCCAGTGTGTGCAGTTGTCACATTGTTCAAATGTGTAACCTCGCTCTCTGTGGTCCCACAGCAGCGTGAGCCCTCCTCACATGGAACAAGCTCTATTGCCCTTGTTTTGTTGGACCACAATACCCAAGGGTAAGAGTTTGGTCTGGCCCAGTTGACTGTCAATGATGCTGTTTTGTCTCTACCAAGCCTGAGGAGGAAGTATAATTGAGAAATCAGCAGGGCCCTCTCCTCCTCCTCAAAGTCATTTGCTTACATACTGTGTTCCCACACCAATCATCAGCTTAGTGGCTTAGCTGTATTTGTACTTGAAGATTGTATGGATGTTGCCGTCAGCCGTCTTATCCTGGCAGCGGCTGTGAAGGAGAGTAGAAACTTTCGCTTTGGCATGCACGTAACATTGATCCATTTGTTTTATGATTCTCTCAATGAAATTCTGTGATTACAATCACTTGCAATACAACAACGGTATCTGTGGGTGAATGACTTAAATAAAAGTTTTCACCAGAGTAAGTTTTGTTCATGATTCTGAAAGAGCGATGACAAAAAAAACATTTACTTACCAATCCAGCATTTAATTTCACCGTGATTAGAGAAAGATGGATTCATTGGGGATAAACCATGGTTAACCATCTGTCAGAGAGCAGTCCTTTTCACCTGCCCTTAGGCCTAAAAAAATACATGATGGGATGACAAATAGATGGAAAACATTATTAACGGCATATGGAGTAGATATTTAAAGCGCCGGACGATTAATTGTACAGTGCTTTTGGAAAGTTTATCCTTAGCTATAAAGCCTAATCCTAGCTATCATCCTTTTCATATACTATGGTATCAAAGTTGACTTCTTACAAAGTCATTTTAATGTTATTATTTTATCATGTTTGGATGCAAAGGTGCTATTACATCACTGAGAGGCCGTTTCTTTCCTTTTTCTTTATATCTCCATATTTTAAATGATCCCTCCCTGCTGTATTGTCACACTGTGAAAGGCTACAATCAAATTCAAGATACACTGAGGAAAATGCTGAGGTCTAGGATTTTCCACAGATTACTGTGTCATCATTTTTGGGGGTTATGGTGAGGAGTCAAGCCCTTGGAGATGTGACCATTATCCTCTTTTTAAGGCGAGCAAATTGTCTTGTGAAGTGGCAAGGCCTTGCCTGGCCTGTCTGGGTGTGAATAAATTCTGAAATTGTTGTACATTATTCCTCAAGTAATCTCCGAGCCAAAGATAATATACCTTGCGGCTTCTGAAGAATAATGTCTACAGAAATACATAATACATCACCAAAACACCACCTACTGTATATTTCTTTTCTCTTAGATGCAAGTACTGCAGCATATCATAAGAACTACCCTTTGAAAATGAAATGAATAAAATGAATTTCTTTCTATTATAAACCGCCAATATGAATGATATCCCTTTAATAACCGTCAGACGTACTCCCAAGTGAAACATGACTCCTCTGTCAAGACTTTATATGCTGACATTAGAGGAACCTATGTGAATTAATAAAAGAGACCTACTGTAATATCATGGTAGCTCATACTATGAGAGATGACTAATTAAAATTAGCAAAGGGAATTAATGTTTTGTGTCAGCAGTTGATGAATAAGTATCAAAGACTGGCATGTCTAATTGTCACTACCCTATGTGTCTAACCCATCCAGCAAGCTTGCACAGGTGCAGCACTTGCAGATCTTGCTAATGTGAAAAACACCCCAAACATCCACCCTGACCTCCTCCATAAGGCTATGTTCACACTTGGCGTCCAATTTTAAGCTGCCAGTGTCTGTTTTACATTACAATCCTATGGAGTAAACCATGTTTTCAAAAAACAGTCCTTCCAGAAAAACGCAGAGTTTTTTTGTTATTGTTGCGGGCAAAAATCCTTGATTATGCGGCATGTTTTCTTAAAAAATGCAATGGAATATGCGGGATATTTATGGAATTTTATGCTATGAAATTGCGGGAACTTGCAAAAAATGAAGGAACTTGCAAAAATTGCGGGAAATTGCAAAAACTGCGGTTTGATGAAAAAGAGAAGAAAAAGTGATTCCCCCAACACCCTGCTTTTTTAAAACTTAATTTCCAAAAATAGTTTACAGATATTCAGTCATTGCAATAAGTAAACAAATAAGATACAAAAATATATACAAATAATATAATATTAAAATAAAAATAAAAGTAATAGTCTAAACAGAGGGAAATAAAAGATATAAAAGAGACAGACTTTCAAAAATCGTTAATAAAAGATAGCAGGAGCACTTAAAGCACCCATATTATGCTCATTTTCAGGTTCATAACTGTATTTTAAGGTTGTACCGGACTAGGTTTACATGGTTTAATTTGAAAAAAACACCATATTTTTGTTGTACTGCACAGCTCTCTCTCACTGCTGCAGAACCTCTTTTCACCTGGTTTCTGTTTAGCTACAGAGTGAGACCTCTTTTCTTTTTCTGTAATATCTTTGATTGCACTCGCACATGCTCAGTAGCTCAGATGTAGATCATGTCAGCTAGCTTGGTCCATAGACAGTAAAAGAGAGCCTGTTTCTCCAACTTTGGTCAGTTACAAGGCAGGATTAGCTGGGAGACTTCTAAATGAGGGCACACATGTAAGTAGTTCTTTTGTAGATTATGGTGAACTTGTGTGTGTTGTAGCAGTGCTTTGCTATTGAGAACGAGGTAGCATGCTAGCGTTAGCATTAGCATGCTAACGCTACGAGCTAACGGTTGTGGTTAGCCAGCTCGTTTCGGATTGTAACGTCACAATCCGGGCTGATTTTGAACAGCTCACCAGGAGACTGAAGGCAGGTGGCGGAAGGCAGTTTTTTTTTGTATAGTTCTTTAAAAATAAAAAGGAAACTTGTTTTGGGGAGAATTAAACTACTCTGGGCTGAGATTTCCTATTAACTTTACCAAAAAAGCTCAGGGTGCTGCAAATGTTGGTATTATATGAAAATGGCTGGTGGATTTAATTAATCAAATTTGAACATATGTGTCAGTGTGTCATCTTTACATTGTTAGTTAATTTCCTAACCTGGCCTGGGACACACATTCATACGGTTTGATAAAGTACTGACTTTAACTTATCATTGCACATACAATAACGAGCGTAGCTGTCCTCAATTTAGGTCATCGTGTCGTCTCATCTCCTTTTTTCCTGTATCCACCGTGTGTGTTGTGTGTGTGTGTGTGTGTGTCTGTGTGTGTGCAAGCATCAGTCGCGGGGGGAACGGAACAGCAGCCCCACCCGCTGCAGAGACCCGACAGCCAGGATTGAAACGGCAGCAACTTCAGCGACTCTTAAATCGTTACAGTTCCTAACCTGATGTTACATTGTTACATTGATGTTAAAATGTATACAGGTTGGCAGGACGGTCTGAAATGTTTTGCACGGTCTTTCGCTGTACTTTTTGTTGGTAAATATGAGATGTTCGAGTCACACGCACGTCTCGACTTCTTATCACAAACAAGGAAATTATCAACCCGTTCTCACTCCCGCTTGGCTCTCAGAGTGCCCGTGGGACTGCTGTGATTGGTTGAAGTCGTGGGAAACTTAAAGCGCCCACATTATGCTCATTTTCAGGTTCATAACTGTATTTTAAGGTTGTACCAGAATAGGTTTACATGGTTTAATTTTCAAAAAACACCATATTTTTGTTGCTACTGCACAGCTCTCTCTCACTGCTGCAGATCCTCTTTTCACCTGGTTTCTGTTTTAGCTACAGAGTGAGACCTCTATTCATCTTCTTCTTCTGTACTATCTTTGATTGCACTCGCACATGCTCAGTAGCTCAGATGTAGATCATGTCAGCTAGCTAACTCTAGAGACAGTAAAAGAAAGCCTGTTTCTCCAACTTTGTTCAGTTACAAAGCAAGATTAGCTGGGAGACTTATAAATGAGGGCACACATGTAAGTAGTTCTTTTGTAGATTATGGTGAACTTGTGTGTGTTGTAGCAGTGCTTTGCTATTGAGAACGACGTAGCATGCTAGCGTTAGCATTAGCGTTAGCATGCTAATGCTAACGGTTAGCATGCTAACGAGCTAACGGTTGTGGTTAGCCAGCTCATTTCGGACTGTGACGTCACAGTCCGAGACGATTTTGAACAGCTCACCAGGAGACTGAAGGCAGTACACATTCAGAAACTGTATCTCACTCAAAACAGCATGGATGGATTTTTTTCAAAGTTTGTATGTGTGTGGAAGCACCAGAGACACAAAAGAACACCCCAAATCCCAGAAAAAGTGATTTTTTCATAATATGGGCACTTTAAGGTTATTGGTCAAATTTGCGGACAAGTTGCGGTGAGTGGTCAAAATTGCGAGTCGCACCAAATTCGTGGTGATTGGTTGAATTTGCGTGAATTGGCGCAATCGCGAAATCCTGGAGGGACTGAGAAGCACCTTAGTCAACTTTTTCTGGTCAAAAAAGACGCCAAGTGTAAACATAGCCTAACAAGTTCTACAGGTTTTATGCCATGTAACAACATACTTCCGCCACCTTTAAACAGTCATTATGCTCACAACTGCAACTGCATTTTAAGCATGGGAACTAACAAGCCATGCTGTTGTTTTAATTAAACTAACTTTTACAAAACATTTCACCGCTGTAATGCCCTGCCATGAAGATGATATTAAGCTGAACTAGTTTGCTAATTAGATGGTCAAGCTAATTATTACATCCATTACGAAATATTTCTGTCAACAGTGCTATCCTCACATAACACACAGGCAGAGCAAGGCAGAGTGTGGAAGTTCCAAGGATTCTTTTTGTGAGTTCTGTGTTAACAGAGGCCACCATGACAACAGTGCACCATGGTGATGACTCTTATTAAAATGAATTGAATTTATTTGTATTGATCTAAATTTCATTTATTGGCTTTCCATTACATTTGAAAATACAATTGAATGAGTTATTGCGACGTGCACAATATATTTTGCAACTGTCCTTGGAACCTTTCCATGCAATAACTCTTATACTGTCTCTCCCACTGGCGGATGAGTACAAATGTATGTCCATGCATAGTTTACAGTAGATGAACTGAACTACAATACATTTTGAATTTAAGTCCAAACCATAATGTTTTCAAACAAAGTAAGTATTTCTTATGCTGAATTACAGAGAGAAAAAAATACTGCGTGCAAGGCATCTAGACTTAGATATTTGATACAATTATTTGATAATAAATACATTTAGAAGCACGGCATTGCTTCAAAAAATCCTTGGAACAAGTGGAAAAAGAATTATTATTTTTTATATAACTTTTAAGTCATCTATGGAAACACATGAGGGAACACTGAATATTAAATTTTATTATGGGAACATTATTACTATCAGCTATTGATGATAATGATAAACTTGAACATATATAGTTTTAACAAGCATTAAAAGCAGTTGATTTAAGTTTCCTTTACTGACAAAGCAGCACAGCTTTTTCCGCTGCCCTTTTGTAAATCTCTAGATTTCTTGTTGCGTATATTCGTGTGGAAGAGAGGAACACCCGCAGCATGCAGGTAAATAGCTATAGAAAGAGGACTGCTGATGGAGCATTGACTTTAATCCTCAGGCGTTAACACACTAATCTTCCCATCTGAAAGGTTTGAAACATGGCAGCAGTGTTTCCTGAAGTTAAAAGACAGTAGCTTAGGGCACCGAACAACCAAGGTGGTTGTACATAAAAAAGGCAACAGTAAAGGTGCTTTGCTTTACAGATTCTTGGGGTAGGTGATATAAGTAGCCTGAGTAGCCTAAGGCTTTGGTGGCTGTGAAGATTTAACTTGATATTATCCACCTTTCAGTCTGAGCTCTCTTAGGCTATTCATTTTATGAAAAGCAAACATAAAAGGTAAAAACTATTACTATTTCTAATACATGTTCTATATTATATTAGAACTATTAACTAATGCACAAAAGCAATTGTATTGACAAATAGGAGCACAGTTTTTTTTGGCATATCAAAATTATCCTTCTTTGTTAGCTGTGTTGATACCTGAATACACTTAAATGTGTAAAAAGTATTAATCCAAAATGTTGTTTTTTTCAGTAATTAGTTATATTTGGGCAACATCCTACTTGCACATTCCATGTCAAGGTTAGATCAAAAACATCCATGAGTCACATCATGCTTTTCAGACACAGAGCAGAAGCAATGTCTCTTTTTATCTTCTCTTTCACTTAATCTTCAGGGCTTCAGTTGAATGTACTGCTGTTTGCGTCTGCCTAATATAAAGCAGCTCTTCACAATAAGTGACAACTGATGCGTCATAG
Organism: Perca fluviatilis; assembly: GCF_010015445.1. Taxonomy (NCBI): domain Eukaryota; kingdom Metazoa; phylum Chordata; class Actinopteri; order Perciformes; family Percidae; genus Perca; species Perca fluviatilis. The sequence continues at coordinate 22,081,850 of NC_053121.1, forward strand.
CAAAAACACACAAAAAAGTTTTGACCGATGTACACGTGTTTATTTATTCACAATTTGATCGGTTTGCAGCATATAAACAAGGGGCTTGCAGTTCCCCATGCAGAAGTAACTTCATGGTAATGTGGTGGATACTGCGTTGTATCATCTCTTGGTGCAAATATACCTCTCCAATGAAATACACATACCTTGCAATCTTGTAGATTTGATCAACTGATTCATTATGTATTCAACTTTTTTTGATCACATGGTGGTGGTGGGCCAACGCAATGTTCTATGCCTGCTAGTTATCAGTTGCCATGGAGCTGCGTTACTTTAACCTCCATGGGATGCTAAAAGGTCCAACTTGACCAACTGCCACTTTGCTCGTTTGAAAGCCATGATGTCTCTCATGGGCGGGCCAAATTCTCTGGGCGGGCAAAGCAGAGAAAGGGGAGGTAAACTTGCTCCTTATGAACTCATAAGGAGCATGCCATGGGACCTTTAAATGCTCTTATCAACATAGAAGCGTACCAATATGCTTGCGTTATGCAAAAGGTTTATTACTGCAACAAGCCAAAAGGTTGATGAGTGGCAAATGAGTGGCATTAAAAGGAATTTGCGTTAACTCTTTATTATCACGTTTATTTTGACAGCCCTAGTATAGACAAATGTTTTTGACATCTTACAGCACATTTCTTTCAGATAAATAATAACTAGGGCATAAATGGACAAAGTGACATTTTCAGTTTGAAAAGTTCATATCAATTCAAACACTGAATAAAATAAAATTACCCAGTGCAATTTTCTTTGAAATTTTGGACAATCACCATAGCATAACAACTACTTTTTTTTTTTTTTACCATTTACTCTGGTCCTCTTCCTGGCATCATATATCCAAATTAATCTGACTCCATTTGCTTTTTAATTACTCTGGGAGAAAGCTGAATTTTCTTCAATCCAGCTGTGAATCATAATGTCTGCAGTAGAGCTTCGAGATTAGAAATCCTGCTCGTCAGCTGTTCTCTGGCCCCCTTTCTCCTGGACTCAACAATAAAAGAAACTTCTTTTTCTGTTTTCAAAAATGTTCACAGAGGCACTCCGGAGGTGGAGGCTTGCCATTTAGCACATTTGGTGTGTGTAGCTCGCCCATTAAGAGGTAACTTTTTCAATTGCACAAAGAACAGCTTTTCACACACATCATGTCTTTTCAACTTACTTGTCTATATTTATATTTATTCCACTTAAACATGTTCCCTATTCCCCACTGACTGAAAATGCGCATTGAAATCTCCTTCAACCAGGAGCTCTTCAGAGATTCTTTGATATTTTGATACCTTAAAAAATATTACTCACTGAGGGTGGTACAAAAAGCAATTACTTCCAGCCCCACTTGAACTACTGATAGTCTGCGGATGCATACTTGAACCTACAGTATATATTTGTGTCAATTAGACACAACAGTTGTTATTGTACAGCACAAAATTCAGTTGAACTTTTATAAATCCGAGAATCACTTTCTGTTGAAAAAAAATAAAAAATCTTTTCTTTGAGAGAGTATCTGTAATCAGCTTTCTACACTTCTGTTAGCTGTGAACCGAGCATGAACCATACAGAGTAACTCACAAGAATAAATAATAACCCTCAAATTATCCCAAACTCGATTAGAAACAAAACAACACAAAACACCAGGCGTACACTCCCACAAGTCATTCACCCATTCAATGAGAAATAATAGAAAATATCGTCAGACAAAAAAAAAAAAATGAATATATAGCAGGAATACATTTTTGCCTTGCATTATTTACTCCGGGTTCACCTTGGCAGCTTGCTGTACAAGATTAAAAGAATAATTTCAAAACTGTAAATAATCTGTGCAGGCACATATCACATCCTCTGAAGTGCAGTGAATTATTTATTGTAATCTGGCAATGCAAGGTTGTTTATCACATATTAATGTGATACATCAGGGGAGTAATTCTCCTCTGGCACACCACAAGCACTTTCACTCACTCGCCATCAGGGTACATACTCTATCTATGAGGATTCATGAGGCTGTAATCTGAGTGGGAGCTAATCTACACCTGCAGCACCCTGTCAGGGACCGATGCTGATTATTTGCAAAGACTTGTCTGACTACGTACAGATAAATTGCTCAGGTGTTGATATTCCCAATACAGACTTTGAAGCTAAGTTGTACAGAGAAGAATGTGCCCTTTGTGCATTGTTCTTGATTTTCTAAGCAGTAATGAGTGAGTATTGCCTGTACCAAAACAATGAGGTACATGACGATGCAGCATGGAGACATTTTAAGTGTGGATTTATAAAGTGATGCTACTCATGCATGGAAGCCTCAAAATTATGTTGGCTGGGGCTATGCACTTACAGTATATACAGTATGTTCTGTCTCAGTATGCTGAGATGGGCTGATACACACTGTATACAAATCAACACATATTGTTACTTACTATTGTAAGTGATTACTCTCTTACTCTTACTACAAAAACTATTTGTGTATGGAATTGTTTCAAACACCAGAGAGTGGCATTATGGTTTCATTTTAAAAAGCTTCCAGCTGGAAGTATTGATAAAACCAACACATTTTTGCTGATGTTAGCAACGATGCTACTGCTGAGACAGGGTCAACAAGCTGTGGGGGCCCCCCCCGCCCCCGGCCCCCCCCCACCCCCCGCTATGGGGGGGGCCCCACCCCGCAGGCCCATCAACATTCATACAGTTCAGGACCGGGGTCTTCAAGACATCATCCAGATCGCCACAGGTGACCCATCATATCTGCTACCTTCAAGGGGAACTATAAACACCGGACTTTCAGTCAGGTTCGCGCCCCGCGTGTGGCGTTTTGTTTCCCCGTCTCCGGCGTGTGTTTCCCGGCTTTTTTAGCATGTTTATCAACACCGTTCGGCTGCCATTGACCTACATTACGTGTGAATTTTCGCCGTAGCGAGTAGTATGAAAGACGTAAGTCTGTGGAGAGAGATTGGTTGGGGTGGTGGATGGTAAAACACAGGACTTTCACCCAGGAGAGCTGGGATCGCGTGTGGCGTTTGTCAACCTTTTTTTTTTGTAAATTTTTTTTTTTCCCCAATGTTTCTTTCCTAAACCCAACCATTTATTGTTTTCCTAAGCGTGTGACGTTGGTCACTGATATCGGGTGATGATTCAGAAATGATGTAGGGAGACCTCAGAGATGACGACCAGTCCGATGATTACAAATCAAGTGCAGCTTTATTCAAACAGTGAACAAACTTTCATGACACTGGGACAACCATGAGCATACAGACACGTCTGCCCAAGGATGAACCACATGTACATCATAGTGAATACCTTTTAAACTCTTTTTGTGCTTACACAGCATGAGACATCTATTTCAGTGCACAAGTTTTACTCTCAAACTACACCTTTTATGGCCGATGCTCCTAATAGATTCCCACATTCCTGGCTCCGATTCCTCTGTGTGAAAGTTGTACCCAAACTCATAATAGATTCACACATTCTAAGCTAGGCTTCACTATGAGACCATATCATCTTAAACTGACTGGTCTCTAGAAACTCCTTAGAATATATAAGATACATTCAAACATTTGCATGCACACATACCAAACCTATCAGTCACTGTTGTGTTTTTGTCGTTTTTTGTTACTAAAGCCTTTCACAATGTTCTTTTCCTAAACCCAAAATTTTGTATATACATATACATATATATACACACACACACACACACACACACACACACACACATAGAGGTATATATATACCTTTGGCCTGTACTGTGTGTGTATATATATATATATATATATATACACACAGTACAGGCCAAAGGTTTGGACACACCTTCTCATTCAATGAGTTTCCTTTATTTTCATGACTATTTACATTGTAGATTCTCACTGAAGGCATCAAAACTATGAATGAACACATGGAATTATGGAATGTATGTAAAGCAGAGGTGGGTAGAGTAGCCAAAAATTGTACTCAAGTAAAAGTACTCTTACTTCAGAATAATATGACTCAAGTAAAAGTAACAAGTAGTCATCCAAATAATTACTTAGTAAGAGTAAAAAAGTACTTGGTGAAAAAACTACTCAAGTACTGAGTAACTGTTGAGTAACGTCTAATTTATTTTTTAACACAAGCATTCAATCAGATGGACAAAATTACTAAATAATCATCTTTAGGCAAATTATAGCTCATCCAATCAATAAAATAAATTAAAAATTAATTAATTACAAAATAGCTTAAATTAAAATAATCCAGGTAAATTCAAGTACTTAAAAAATAAAATCAATAAAATAATAATACATAAAAAATAAATAAGCACAAGTAACACAAATTTCCAAACCTTTATACTTTTTTACCAGGCTCTGCAGGCAGAACTAGAACAAGGTAATGTAGCTGCTGTTTGGCACTTTTACTAATGTAAAAATGCTTTCATTATGAGGCCAGAGGCCTGTACTACGAAGCAAGATTTGGGGTTAAGAGGTAACTTCAGGTTCAACCCAGGGTTTTCTGTATCACGAAGGTGGATCACTTGATACCGGGTTCAATCGCCGTGGTAACTTATGCTGAACGCCTAACCTGGTAGGGAGCAGGTTGGAGATCAGAGATCAACCGGTGTAAAAGCACCGCCTACTGACCAATCAATACTCGATTGATAACGGCGTCACAGTTCTTATAGAAGATCAGGCGGAGCTCGGTGCGCAGAGAGAGAGAGAGAGAGAGACAGAGAGAGAGAGAGAGAGAGAGAGAGAGAGAGAGAGAGGGAGAGAGAGAGGGGTGCGCTCATACAAAAACCATTTAGAGACAGACAACTAAAGCAACGACAGTTTATGGAAAGGACAAGTGTAATTATGGTCAGATCTTGTGCCTGACTGATAGGGAAGTGATATTGATAAGTGTTGTGATTTACGCATCTACAGTGTCGCCTATTTTTTTTTTGCCAGCTGTCCTGTCTTAGGAAGCAGCGTCTGTATTGCATTTTGCCTGTAAAACCGTGTCTGTGTTCTTCATATTTATGTAGAATTATAGTTTGCTCTTCTTATGTAAAATATGTGGCTATTGGTCATGTTGTGCAAACATTGCCTCTTTTATGTGAACGTGCGCATCTCTAGATTGGGAAACCCTGGGTTGATTGAACTAGTTGATAACCACCGTCTCGTTTATGCGGGACCGCGGTTATTAGCGTAGGTGAAGCCGGGTAACTGAAATAAACCCAGGTCATGTTGATCTCGATTGGTAGTACAGGCGGTTGATTCTGACATTTTTGTTTGGCTACGACTGTAAAGCTGACCCGTCCGTTCTCTTAATACACCCATGGTCCGGTCCCGCCGCTGAGATTGAGTACGGTCACGTGACGAGACTGCACAACTACGTTTGATTGGTGAAACACAGTCACGTGGTAGAGCCTTTAGCGGAAGTCTCTCTCTCTGTCAAAATAAAACATTAAAATGAGGACGTACGTGGGCGTACGCGGGGGGATAAAAACAATGACGCGTAGAATACCAAAGAGGTAAAAAGAAAAGTAACAAGCTCATTGTAGCCTAATGTAGCGGACTAAGAGTACAGTTTCTTCTTCACAAATCTACTCAAGTAAAAGTAAAAAGTATAGTGATTTAAAACTACTCCTAGAAGTATAATTTTTTCAAAAACTTACTCAAGTAAATGTGACGGAGCAAATGTAACTCATTACTACCCACCTCTGATGTAAAGTGTGAAATAACTGAAAACATGTCTTATATTTTAGATTCCTCAAAGTAGCCACCCTTTGCTTTTTTGATAGTGCTGCAAACCCTTGGTGTTCTCTCAATGACCTTCATGAGGTAGTCACCTGAAATGGTTTTCACTTCACAGGTGTGCCCTGTCAGGGTTAATTAGTGGAATTTTTTCCCTTATTAATGGGGTTGGGACCATCAGTTGTTGATACACAGCCGACAGCCCTATTGGACAACTGTTAGAATTCATATTATGGCAAGAACCAAGTAAAGCTAAGTAAAGAGAAACGAGTGGCCATCATTACTTTAACAAATGAAGGTCAGCCAGTCCGGAAAATTGCGAAAACTTTGAATGTGTCCCCAAGTGCAGTCGCAAAAACCATCAAGCGCTACAACGAAACTGGCTCACATGAGGACCGCCCCAGGAAAAGAAGACCAAGAGTCACCTCTGCTGCTGAGGATAAGTTCATCCGAGTCACCAGCCTCAGAAATCGCAAGTTAACAGCAGCTCAGATTAGAGACCAGATGAATGCCACACAGAGTTCTAGCAGCAGACACATCTCTAGGACAACTGTTAAGAGGAGACTGCGCGAATCAGGCCTTCATGGTCAAGTAGCTGCTAGGAAACCACTGCTAAGGAGAGGCAACAAGCAGAAGAGATTTGTTTGGGCCAAGAAACACAAGGAATGGACATTAGACCAGTGGAAATCTGTGCTTTGGTCTGATGAGTCCAAATTTGAGATCTTTGGTTCCAACCGCTGTGTCTTTGTGCGACGCAGAAAAGGTGAACGATATGGATTCTACCTGCCTGGTTCCCACCGTGAAGCATGGAGGAGGAGGTGTGATGGTGTGGGGCTGCCTTGCTGGTGACACTGTTGGGGATTTATTCAAAATTGAAGGCATACTGAACCAGCATGGCTACCACAGCATCCTGCAGCGACATGCCATCCCACCCGGTTTGCGTTTAGCTGGACCATCATTTATTTTTCAACAGGATAATGACCCCAAACACACCTCCAGGCTGTGTAAGGGCTATTTGACCAAGAAGGAGAGTGATGGAGTGCTGCGCCAGATGACCTGGCCTCCACAGTCACCGGACCTGAACCCAATCAAGATGGTTTGGGGTGAGCTGGACTGCAGAGTGAAGGCAAAAGGGCCAACAAGTGCTAAGCATCTCTGGGAACTCCTTCAAGACTGTTGGAAAACCATTTCAGGTGACTACCTCTTGAAGCTCATCAAGAGAATGCCAAGAGTGTGCAAAGCAGTAATCAGAGCAAAGGGTGGCTACTTTGAGGAATCTAAAATATAAGACATGTTTTCAGTTATTTCACACTTTTTTGTTAAGTACATAATTCCACATGTGTTCATTCATAGTTTTGATGCCTTCAGTGAGAATCTACAATGTAAATAGTCATGAAAATGAAGGAAACCCATTGAATGAGAAGGTGTGTCCAAACTTTTGGCCTGTACTGTACATACGGAGGCCCTGGAAGTTTGACACACTACAAATTAAGGAAACACATGCAAATACACAATACACATGCGCAGCATTTACGAAAAAACATAACGTTGTCAAGTGTAAAAACACAAACAAAGAGAAACATACTGCAAAAACACCTTGGGCACATTATTTGTTGTCATGGTTTCTGGGTTATCAATGTTGCAATCAGAATGTTTAATTATGTCCAAATGTTTTCCGTTAAGTGAATGAAATTGTTTTAAAATTAATTTCCATTTGTGTTCTGTGTAACTTGCAGCATTTCTGTATTTTGTTGTCTGTATTTGTGTTTTGTCTATTGGCATGTTTTCTTAATTTGCAATGCATTGAGCTCTTAGAGCCACCTCAGTTTGTACAAACTGGTGGTGACAAAAAACTTAATTTCCTGCTGGCTGGTCCTCACTCTGTGGGCAGACAATATGTCACAAGTTGCACAAGACCCATGGCTATAAGGGAATGAGAGATTGCCTTTAGGCTCATTAGGAACAACAGCTGGTTGGGTAATGAAGAGGAAACCGTGTGTCAAGAGGTTCCCTATACTTCCCAAGTGATGCATTTCCAGAGTATGCAATCGAAAAGAAAGATTAATGTTGATGCATCATCACTTTACCGCACTTAAATGACTCTGAGAGTAGACTAGTCTCTGTTGTTGGATGTTATAATAAAAAGTACAGCACATATTGTTAAGATAATGCAGCTGTAGTGTATTCACTAGTATATGAGTAAATGTTAATGTAGTGGTTAGGATATTAATATCCATTACGGATGAAAAGCTTATTTTGCAGTTGCTTTATAAAACATTTAAGGGATAGTCGGATATTTTCTTGGCTTAGATGAGAATATCGACACTACTCTCATGTCTGTACAGTAAATCTGTAGCTGGAGTCAACAGCCAGCAAGCTTAGCTTAGCACAAGTATTGGAAATAGGGCTAAACAGTTAGCCTCACTATGTCCAACGGTAACAAAACCAGCATACCAGCACCTCTAAAGCTCACTATTTTACATGTTTTATCTTGTTTGTTTAACAATTAGTTTTTTTTAGGGGAGGGCAGGAGCAATAACTTCTTGAAATGTCTACTGGTTGGCATTGCAATGCTAAACTAAGCTAACCAGCTGCTGGCTCCAGATAGACACTTACCAGACAAGAGCGTGGTATTTATCTTCTTATCTAACCTTCAGTAATCAAGCGAACAGCAATATTTCTTAACACAGCAAGTTATTTGGGGATTACACACTTTTTGTAATAAAACTACAATATGCTTTCCATTTTGATTATGTACAATGTGTTTCCACCACTTGATTTATAAATGGTACACACTTAGAAGATCATTAATTTCCATTCATATTCCATCTTGCCCTCTTCACAGTGTCATCTTGTTAGGAAATAACCTCCACATCTTGTCAAAAGGGTTTCACAGGGATGCTAGCCAATGTTGTCTTCAGTACTTCCCACAGTAGCATCAAGTTGACTGGAAGGAGATCTCTACTCCAAATGTTCAATCTCATCCAGCAGATGCTCAATTGGATTGAAATCTTGTGACTGGGCAGTCTATTGCAGTAAGCTGACTTTACTGTCATGTTCATGGTGCATTTCCTAATTTCACAATTCATGTGGCATGGGGTATTACCTTGCTGAAAAAAAACTTTCCACAGCAGTGCTTCTATGTGGTTAGGGATGCACCTGATTGGCAATAGCACTCTGCTATCCTGTGGCATTGAACCATTACTTCTCTTTTATCAAGGGTCCAAATATGTGCCACAGAGAAAAAAGACCACACATCACTGTGCCACAGCCTGATGTGTGGCATGATTGATGCATGTACTCATGTGGATTTTCCTCCATACCAGTCTTTTCATCAGTCTGGAACAGCAGGGACAAGGATTCATCTGTATTTCCAATCATCGAGTAGAGTGTTTTTGTCTCTTAGTCCGCTGAAATCACAGCAACCTTTTCAGCTGAAAGAAGTTGAACTCTGCAAGGTCACTTGCTGCATTGCGTCATTGAGTTATATGCTTTTGTCAAAGTATATTCTTTTTTTCTAGAAAGCCAACTTAAATGTTGCTTAATATGGTAGGTATGTTGTTTATTGACTACAGTTAATAAATTATATCCTTAAATATCCATGCAAATATAAAGACATTGCATTGATGGTTTACAGTATGTGGCACAAGGTAAAACTGTTACACTTTTACAAGGGACAGGTGGCAATCTGTGTTCACCCGGCACTATTTATGTCACAAATGCAGCTATCAAATACAAAATTAATTATATTATTCTTACCGCTGTCTTTGATTCATGTGCCAGTTGGAATTTGCTGCCAAATATCAAAATGATTGCTGGAATGGTAAACCATACCACACTGTTGCAAAAAAAGCAGCACTATTCACATTGCATGGATGAATTCTGGGTGCAGGTTGACAAGGATATCTATCAGCGGGATATATGATATAGCAGAATGGAATCTTACAATGTGAGAAGCAGAAGGCAACCGAAATTTTACAGACCAATTCACATTGATGCATTTGCTAAAAAAATGTCTAAGTGAGTCACAGTATGAGAAATAATGAAGATTGGCAGAATAGGTCAGTGTCATTCTGGGTGATTACAGTAAAGAGGATGATTAATACCATACTTTCCTATGTGGCTCTTATTCATTGTTGAAAAATACTTATCTTTTCCCATTCTTCTGTGACAAGAATTCAGACATGCCAGTCAACAAAGTGGCTCCCAGTTGTTAGTCTTCAGGCTGACTTCCTTTATGATCAGCATGATACCATTAAGTACTTTGCATCTTTCCACTTTAATAGGCAAAAAGGGTTACTCTGCTTGTGAACATTGCTAAATCGTGAATAAAAATAAAATTCATCAACACCTTTTCTGTGAGTGTTTGTGTGTAGTATTTAAATAAGACATGCACAAGCTGTCATCTCCTCCTTTGTCCCATCAGCCTCACGTTAGATAAACAAAAGGCTTGTCAAGGTTGAGATGTCAGATGTGATGGGATTTTAGAAACATCCGGGCACCCTTGAAGTTTATGTGTCAGGATGTATCACACATTTTCAACAGATAAGAATCAACTGTATTGAAATAAATTGTATACCATTCGGCTCGCTGTACAGTATGTAGACCATTGTCATACGACTCAGCAGAGCTCAGGAAAGAGGGTACAGGGTAAATGAAGGGCAGATCTATGAGCATCATAGCAGGGACTTGTCATGTTTTCCTTAGTTTGACGGATGTGCTGCCACTTTCAAATTGTCCCATAATGTGGGACTAAATCGCTCCAAGATTACATCATTCTCACTTTGGAAATTGAAGCTCTGTAAAGTACTGTATGCAGTGCGCTGACAAGCCTACTCCGTCTAACATCCAACGTGGCCACAGTATATCTACTACTTCATGCTGCACAAATTACTGAAAAGTGTCTTTTTTCATGTCACCTGGAATTATGTAATGTATATGGATTTGGATTTTCAAATTGTGACACTGTAAAGCATTAAATGATATTAAGGTACATGTGGTAATTGGTTCTCTGTCAGTAATAAATTATGTGTTCATGTATGGGCGGCCTGGCAGGTACAAATGTCTATACTAACCTTTCTCAGCGGCTGTGGCCGTTGGGTCTGCTATTGAATTTATAATTAACTTGTGAGGAAATGTGGGCATTTTTCTATTAAAAGAGACATTGTGTCAATTACAATCCATGCAGAGATATTCACTGAACTTCCTGTTGGAAGAAAGGTCAATAGCTGTGTGTAATGAGTAATTGACTCAAGGCAGAGAGCAGCTTAGGCTCAGACTGTGGTTCTGATCATGTAGCAGAATGTGATTTATTTCCATATCATTTTCTCTCTCATTTTCTAACATGTTATAGAAAATCAGGCCTGATTGAAGTGCCACTGTTGGGGCCAATTCATCACCAGAAAAATGACTTAAATTGAGCTTAAATGGGCTGAATGATGAAAAGAACATGGGTTTTTGAATATGAGAAATGGCACAGGCAGGGACTAATGACCTGCTAGGCTGAATATCAGACTTAAACAATGGGCTCGTGTTTGTGGTCCGCTGATGATGGAACACAGAGCTAACAAGCACACAAGAGTGAATAGTTTTCAAAGGTTTGACATATTGTGGAAGGTGTTTATATGCCAAACTAAATTACACATAACATTTTGTTTCTTTATTTGCTAAATTAAATAGGAAAGAATGGGAAAGTACTCAGATTTCCTTCAAAGTTCTACATTCACTTCCATACTATGGTATACCTGATGCAATAAAACTAAATCAATAATTTTTCTTCAATATACGTGCACTCATTTGCAAGTCAAATATTGATAGCAGAGCATTGTTTCTTGTGTCACAGTTGGCCAAATATCTCCCTGTATATACGTCTGTACATCAAAAAGTACCATAAACTTCCAAAAGCAACAAAGCATTCCAAAAGCATTCAAATGCACACGTGAATTTACAACTGAATTCATAAGCTGAAGGATGCTTTAGATTTGGCTTTTATTTTGCCGAGGTTTACATCAGGAAAGTCAAAAAAAAAAAAAAAAAAGGAAGGAATGATAGTTGAACAAGAAAAATAATTCACAAGAGGGCACAGAAATAAATAATGTAACGGGTGGTGAGATTGTTTTATGGAAACTTGGCGTCCGGCTGCTAGTCAAGCTGATTGAATATTTATAGAAATGTATGACTAATGACAGAGACAATGCAGTACACACAAAAAGTGTGATGATGGCTTTTGGGCATATGAGGCATGAGAGAATTATGTTTGTAGGGGATGCATGCACACACAATCACACAACCAAACATGCACAAAAAGCATGCACTTTAAACACACCCTGGTGACACTTACAGTCTTTTATGGGTTTTAAACTTGATAACAAGGATATAAATGAACCTGTCCAAAACAAAATTATTACCTAGTGAAAAGTTTCAAACTTCTATAAGTGTAAGATGTTGCCTCGAGGCAAGATCATTCACTTTGGCTCACAAGTCCCCCGGATAACATGAAAAGAGTGAGGGGGGAAATTCAGCCCCATGCATTTCTAGAGGAAAATGAAAGATTTGGCAGTTTTTCATCAACTGGCCAAGGAGTTCCCATGATGCCGAACCAATATCACACAGACATCACAAAGTCACACACTGAGGCCATGAGCTTAGATGTTCCTCTCCCCGCCGAAGGCAAGATATGTAAACATATTTGGCAGCGTTAATCTTGACAACTGTTTAACATGGATGTATTAGGTCTCTATGATGTTGAGCCTACACAGTTGAAAACCCCATGTATAATTCTCTGTGAAGTGCAAACATTAAAACTCTAAATGCTTCTGACAGATCCCAGCAGGTAAAAGTTTGGAGAGCTTTGGGATATGGATTTTAGCTGCTTCATTGAAAGTGGTGGAACATTTCCAGACTGTTTCATAACGCAGATATTTCCACCTCCATCAAAGTCCTCTTCATACAGAACCAGCACAACCCTCTGCTATTCTAAAATCATCAATGAAATACATGATCGTGAGCTTTCTATCAATGAATATCAACCCTCTTCATTATTAAGACTAGTGCAAAATTCATGAGTCGTGGATTTTAAATGTGATATAGATTTAACACGTTATTATTTAATCCATGATATACTGGCAAAATATTATTAATGGTATCATTAATCAAATGTCATACAGTGATTTGATTCTATGCAACACTTTATAATGTGTGGTGCTGGAAATGTGACCTATATAACATTTCTTTATAACACTAGCAATAAGAAAACGAATGATAATGAATTTATCAAATTTAATCAGGACTTACATTACATTACTTAGACTTGTGACTCATAATATCTGCTGCTCAGATCTCATAGTTGGGCTTTTGTGGCAGGTTTTCAACAGGAATGGCCATTCTAACCCGTAGAACCACAACAGAAGCTGAATTTCAAAGGATTTTGTGGTGTGGGAGTATTAAAATTGAGAAAATGTGTGTGTGTGTGTGTGGGATGGAAGGGTCATCTATGGGTGGCTTAGGGGTCCAGGTCTTACACTTTCAAAGGAATATGAGATCTGAGGGGCCTAAAATATAATTGTGTCTGTAATCATTTTGAATATTTTCAAACCATTTTGATGAGATTGGTTCTTGGAAGCCATTGTCACCGTTGTGTCGATAAAACTCAGTGTCGCTGTACCTTACTGAGATTTTGTCACAGAAAATTACATTTTGCTTTAGATGGAATCTTACATGTCAAAGAATATAAAGTAGAGAACCAAAGCTGTCTGTTACTTTGAACTATAGAGTCCCTGGGTCACACACAGCCAGGGGTTTAGCACAAAGACACTCCTATCCTAAAATGCATTTCATGAAAAGCAAGGGAATAGAAAAATGAAATTGAGTGAGGAGTGATGGAGAATACATTACTTTTGTAGACTGCCCAACTGTCCACTTAACTTTTTCATCAAGAGGTGTTTTCTCCAGCCGCTGTTCATTTGTAATGTCAGTCAGCGGCCTCACAATCCTCCTCACAGATGTAACACTTGTCAGCAGCAAATGTCATGACAGTCCGGCTGACCTAAGATGTCAAATCACCGCCTTTCACAAGGGCTTTAAAATGCCATCACGTGATCAAATGGAGTGAACCTACCACAAACAAGTGGAGGTATTTTCATAAATTATGATACCTGAAAGACTTTTCATATAAGGTTTTTCTGTCACATGAAAGAATGCACCATGAAAACAGGATAACCCTGAAAAACTCACTAAAAGCAACCAGCAGTTAGAAAACATGAAAATCACTTCAGCGAGTATCCTGCCTCTGCAATACCAGACTATTTTAAAATAGCTTTTCATGGTATGTAATGCTGCTCTGAGAGTGACTCTGATCACTGAAATGACTTTAAAATCAATACATCCGTGTACACTAAGAGCTCAAAAGGCAGATGCAGCCTGCACTCTTCCTCTCGAACATGCAAAAACACTTTGAGTTCCTTGCACTCGCAAGGCACAAGGTGATTTTTCATGGAGTTTTTGATCTTTGCTGCCACTTTCTGCTGTGCGTTTCAATGGAAACACTAAATGACCGTAATGATGCACAAGAATGTAGAGGTAGGTGTTTGACATTCCTCCAGAAGCACCCGTCTCCTCTACAGAGCCATCTACGCTGTATCAGTGAAGCCTCATTAGAGCCGGAATCCAACTGTAGAAAGGGAATTTTTGCAACATTAACTTCAACATTGCCAATCCAGTAAATAATATTCTAGTTATGGCCCTGATCTCCTGCTACAAAGAGAGAGAGAGAGAGAGAGTGAGAGGGAGAGAGAGAGAGAGAGAGAGAGAGAGAGAGAGAGAGAGAGAGAGAGAGAGAGACAGGAACGGGTTACTAAAAACGGGATCTCACATATGTGTTTTGCTTGAAGCTTGTTTTTGGTAATTTGAGAGGCAATTTAAGATAAGTGTACATCAAGATACAATGACACTGAAATTGCCTTTTAGGTTGAGTTGTGTAACATTTCTGCATGATAGAGAAAATTGTGATCTGTGACCTAAAATACTGTATGTGACTGCAATGGATGAATAATTCCAGCAATCTTTTTGGGGCACTCTGTCTTAATTCTAACATATCAGTGAAAATTTATTAAAGAAAAATGTTGGAAAAATATTTTGCTTCTCTTCCAAGTTATAAAACACAGACATTATTCAGCTTGCAGTCATACCCAGTGTCAAGTGTTTTTTTCTCAAATAAATTCACCATCACACAGATTAATTTTGCATGAATGAATGCAGCAATAGCAGGTTGTTAAGAAAGAATGTATTAAAAACAAATGGATATTTAAGGACAAAATAATGTGTGTGCCTATATCGCTTGTACAGAAAATTAGCGTCAAATCATTATGTGACTCTTGGCTGTAGTGGATATAATTTTAATATGGTTGATAGTGCTTATTCAGTACTCATTTTGTAAATGCAGTGTACAGTAATTGTTGTCTTTTTGTTAATGTAAGATCGTAACTGGTATTGGCTTGCAGTTACTATAACAGAAATGTGGTAATAATGTACTGTAACTAAATGCTTATAACATTAACTAAAACATCTGCAGTTTTTTTCTCTCTCTGTCTCTCTGATGGACACCAGCTGTGATTCTGTTATCTCTAGTGTTAGTGCAACAGACCATGCTTGTTTTTTGGAGGGTGTTGGAGCTGGTCAGTCCAGCAATATCAAAGTAGCACCATCAAGGTGTTTTGCTCTGCACTTCAAAAAAAGTTACCTGTACAGTGCAATATACATAATTTTAACCATAATGTTTTAAAAAGACATTATGTTTCACACATTACCACTATGAGGTGTTTCACTAAACAAACTAGGCTGTACCTTCTTTATTTAACGTAGGCACACATGCAGTTATTTTGCAAGGTTATTTCATCGTATAAATAGCAAATGCACCTGCGCCCATCTTTGCGCCCATGGGCGTGCCAGTCTTACAGGGAGGTGTGTCCAGGTGAATTCTTGGCGTATTGTTATCTTGAGGCAGGTGAAAGTGATCGCGCCATTGACCAACAAAAAGCTGGTCTAAAGTCAATAGCGCAGCATTTCATTGTAATTTTAACAGCGCATTAGTAAAATGCGCCTATGCTCGTGCACACACTATGGTTGTTACATACACAGGGTACAGCAGCACACAAACACGGAAAAGATTAAAAATAACTAAACGCACCTGCGCCAGGCTACGCCATGCGCTTAGATGATTAAAATAGTCAATAATCAATAGTTGATTGTGACCTGTTCTGTAATGCAGGGGTCAGCACCTTCCAGGCATTGTTGAGGAGTCTCATCTACAAATTCATTTGTCGCCTGAACGTCTCCCAAAATAGCTTTGTTATGCTATTAGTAAATCCTAGGTTTAGTGCCATACGATACCAATCTTCACTATGGAAACACTGGTATAAGTGTCTATTATAGAAATGTGGTATTGTTGTTTCTTCTGGATTTTATTTCTTTGTATATGTTTTTATTTGTTTTTAAGGTATGTTGTATGTCCGATGTCTTTGTCTCTTGAATGGACCTTGAGTCTGGAATAAAAACGTTGATTGAATACAATAATCAATAAAATCTCATAAAGTCAATAAAAGGCACCAAAAATTTAATTGTGAAGTAACTGCATATTAATATAATGTTTGTGCATACATGCAATGAGACACATATTTTGCATGGTGTGTTGTGGATATTGACAGGGCCTGGACATATTGATGACTAGTGTCACTTAGCTCATACTGGGTTATGGGTGATTTCACACATCTGGGTGTCCAGTGGCCCACTGTGCTCTCAAAAGACCTCAAATACCACTGTACTTCTACTTTACTACTACTACAGTTGTTGTTGTTGTTGCTATATAGTACTACTAATAATGAATGAGCACAGCAGTTCATTTATTTGTCTCAAAAAGGTGGCTTTACCGTAAAGTTATCATAGAGACAAGGTCAATGGGTTTTCTAATGAGTTTTTAATTTCAGCAGTCAACAATTTCTCAATATACATGCTGTGCTCTTATTTTAACCTTGTCTGAATCAATAATGTAGAGAGGCAATTATAGATATTATTTCAAGACATCCTGCAACCAGACAGCAAATCCATGGGTCAGTTGTCAAAATACAGTGGGCTAAGGAATTACTTCCTGGGACCAAATACAGGCAAGTAAGCCACGTCTGTTGCGAGCATGCCTGGACCTAAAAGCTTAAAATAGAGCCAGAAGTTATTTAGTTTATCTTCCAAAAGGTGCCCTCCTGTCTCTGCCTTTTAGTCTCTGTTTGTCTCTCCCTCTTTTTTCTTTCTATCTATCCTTCGATCTATGTGCTGAGTTGGCTAAAGTGGAGTTAACGAGGATAAGTGGACCACACACGGGCAAAATTGTTCAATAAAGAAAGCTAGAGCAGATGTTAATGATTATGGATTTAGAAGGATAGGGTAGAATACATAAGCAATCCTCACCTGGATTTACAGCTTCACTATGTACCTTTACTTTCACTGAGAAAGTTTGAAAAACAGAGAGAAAAAAAAAAGATTTAATTCACTGTTTTAAAATATATTCAGAAAATGGACTAACTGTATATCATCAAACAGTTTACGAGTTTAGAGTTTCTCTTACCTCTTACGGTGAGCTTCATAGCATTTTCTGTTGTGCTATAAGAAAATGTTCCAAACAATTCACAACTTTCATCACTTTATGTTTGGTGACATTTTTTTTTCTTCTCCAATCTCAGTGCCAACACATTATAGAATACTATCAGTTCCACTACCTTGCCTCATATTAATTTTTCCCCTGGTTGGTTTTATATCCTTTCTCTCACCCCTAACTCTTAACTCTCCCACATTAAGGCTGCATACCAATCATTCCAGTTTTAATACCCCACTGAGATTAGAAGGTACAATATTATGGGAGACATCCACAGTACTGTAGTACAATGGCCAGCAAAGTATCCAAACATGCATAGTAGTTTATAATAGGGAAAAAGATTGTAATATATATATCTTATCACTTGAAAAATTGAGTAATCGTGCAATGTTAGACTACAGTTTAGTGAGCCTTAAAATGCCATTA
The DNA here is from genome assembly GCF_010015445.1 of Perca fluviatilis. Taxonomy (NCBI): domain Eukaryota; kingdom Metazoa; phylum Chordata; class Actinopteri; order Perciformes; family Percidae; genus Perca; species Perca fluviatilis. The sequence continues at coordinate 22,099,640 of NC_053121.1, forward strand.
AAGGCAAAACTTGCAGATGAAAGCATAAATTATGGAACTGTATGTCCAATGCCACATTGCAAAGTTTATACTTAAGGGGGTGGGGCACAAGAATCAGAAAGGTCCAACCTTTCTGCAGTTGAGCTACCCATTAAGTAACAAAACAGGTCATTGATTTTACAGCTTTTTCCAGGGATTTTATGGGACATAAGTGACTCTCATAAGATTTCACTATGCATCATTAAATCAGATATGAAGATGATCCCCCAAACATTTTCCCCTCTGTAATGACAATGAGCAAAGTCCTTAACATTGCCCCCAAAGATGTGCAGGGTATAGCTGAAAGGTCTACTCAAGGTCAGTGCGGTGTTTTCTATTCCTGAGCAACGGCCACTGTGCATCAAGCTCACTAGTGTATCATTACTGGAATGAAGCTAAAGCTGACTACATTAATGGCTGTATTATAATAATTGTTTCTTTTTCAGTGTTAAACAACTAAATGTGGTAATTCAGCCACAGTTAGTCCAGTGAAGAATGGGACACACGTGCTACACCCTTTTCAACATTAATTTCATAATACATGAAAAGGCTTTTAAAGCCTCGCATAACTTAATGGATGACCTTCTTATGAGACAGTTGCAGTGAAGTGCAAAATTGTTGCTTGATCCCAAAGAGTGCTGGTAGACATGCAAATGGTGCCATCTGTCCACTTTGAAATTAATATCGTAATATGGGGACAAAATCTGACTTTACAATATTGATGAGATTGCCCTATTTTCATCATCATGATTTCAGAATGATTTTAACTACATATGATGACATACTAATTTAACCTATTAGGCTGCAAGTCTGCATGACAAACCAGTGACAGGAATGTGGAAAAAAGTAAACTTGTATTTTTTTTTTTAGTACAACCACATGTACTCTACATTTGATATAAATAACTTTAGTTCATTTTGCTCTCCCTGCAACAGTACATTTAAAAGAAAATAGAGCTGACTTTAAAATATTTGTTCTGCTCCTCTCTCATCTTTTAGACCATCAAGTGATAGTTCTGAAACTGGGGCAGATGATGCAACTGTATCACATGAGCCGTTTGCAAGGGAAATGTATCTAACTTACTGTACCAGTGTGTGCACAGAGACAGATATGGGTTGATTGCTGGATTTGTTAGAGGACATTTACAGTAATGAGGTGAAACATTGCATGAAAGCCACACTGAAGGCAGATAAACAAGTGAGACTCCTCAACCCCTGTGATCTCTACATTTGCTGACAGTGGAAGCTTGGATATCTCTTTCAAGGTTATTTTATTCTCTGTCATCTTTCCACTTTCCAAGGAAAGCTACAACCTTCAGGGTGCCATTCAAGTCCCACTACCATTTTACATGCAAATATGCACATTTTGTAAATCATTTAGACATAAGGCAAATATTTAGCAGAACACAGAACATAATGAATATAATTTTGTTTTATTCTAATACTGTCAATATTGTAAATGTTACTGCATTTCCGAAAGTTTGATAGTGAGAGTATTTTTCCCAACCTTTGACTACATTTGCTTAATTAAATTTATCAAAAGCAAATATTCTAAATATTACAAAGTATCCCTAGTAAAGAATTGGATAGGTATATTAAGCCATGGTTGTGTAAATTCAAGCTTTTGTTTAATTTTCATTTTATGGACTTTACTTAGTGGAACGTTCTTTTATTGGCTTGCCTGTTGGCTTAAATGGATTTCGATTGAAGCAAGTGCCAGAGTAGTCTCCCTTTGCCAGACCCTCCTCCAAAGCGCACTGAAGGAGGGTCTGGCTACTCCGCATAGCATTCGGGGATGGGAGGAAAACATGCTCTGGTTTAATGGCATTTCTTTAAACCAATCAGAATCATCATGGGCAGTGCTAAACTCCGCACAGAGCCGCTGCAAGAGAAAACTCAGATTGGACAGATAGTCTAGCTAGCGGTCTCAATTTACCATGCAGAGATATGTGGAGCAGTCAACAATAGTCCTCATAAATCCACCGAATTTAAAATCCCAACACAAAGAAAGCTGAAGGAAATGGAAAATACATGTATCCGGCAGAATTTCCTGCAGCAGCGGAGCAATCCCGGAAGTGGAATGCGAAGGATATAGACTAGTGCCAGAGTGACTTTACATTTAAGGTTCCCTGTGGAGTTTTTGACCACTGTTGGTGCAGTAAAGGAATGTTTTCATGAGCGGGTAGAGCACTGTTTTGACAAGCAATGTTTTGGGCTCGACCACAGGGACGCCTGATGTATTTCTGCTGACAAAAAGAGCAGCACAAGTGGATTGTTCATTATTTATAATGCTTTAATTGCTAGAAGTTTATATAATTGTAATAAAAGCCTAAAACACATCAACAGTGAACAGCATTGTTTATATAAACCTAAACCAAATTTTGGTGCAATATAGCTCAAAATGAATACAGTTATTTAGGAAAAAAAGGTTGGTTGATGTACAGCACACCAGCCTAGAGCTGGCTCATTCTGTCCCGCCTTGTGTTCAGTATAAGCACACGTTGTGTTTTTTGTATGAACTGGGATTGAGAATAGGTTCATCTCTGCAAGTCAAAAGAGTATACCACAATGTCTCTAAGTGTTGTAAAAGTATTACACATATGTATGATATAACCACACAGATCCAAACTCTTAGAGAGGTGCCAAAATAATCTAAGATGTTGAAGAAACAAATGGCACCCCAATTATGGAACGACCAGGCTGCCATGATGATTGGATCTTTTGCACGATAAGTCAATTTTGCAGGTTGTGACGGACATGAAATATGCAAATCTATTGAAAATTTGCAGGAAATTGGTTTTAAATGGCCAAAATGTCTCTGGGACCCTGATAATCCCCTTCTATATGCTATGAACTTTTTTGACCTCATTAAAATTTTGTTTCATGACACACATGGGGGGGTGACAGAGGTAGGCATGAAAATGGATATGAAAACAAGCTCAAACAAGCAACTGGAATCATCTTTGCAGCAGGCGGGGATAAAATTGCATTTGTAAATAGGCTGTGTATGTGATGAAGTCTTTGCCCAGATACTGAGTGTGACCCGGAGGGGACATAAATGAGATGAGGAAATATTGTCTGGCTCACTGTGCCTTACAACTGCTTGTTACAATAACAGAAACAAGCAGACTAAAAGTAAAGAACGCAATAGTAAAGTCATTTTAGCCTGACACATACTTGATTGTTTACATGTATCAAGACTACAGTCAATGAAAATGATAAAAACAGACACTGTAATAGAAATATAGAATTTATTATGTATTTTTATTTTAAAACATATCATAAAACTGATATTTTTCTGGCAAATATAAATGGATCAACACATTTAACTATATATATTACATTTCTAGCCATGTTAACTTTCCAAATCACTGCCTCCTTTGTTGTTGAGTTGGACAGCACACACAGCTAAAGCCTTTATCCCAGTAAAAATGCTTGGTTATCTACTCGTGGTCTATTCATTATTTCCCTGCTTTTGTCAATTACTTTGATTTGGGCCTGTGCTTGATGAGGTGCTCTCTTGTCCAAAGGGATTACATGTCTGGCTGGTGTTGCAAGTGGCCACACTGGTGTGGGAGTGGCAGCGCAGTTATTCACTGTAACTGGGAGATAGCATCTAAATGTTTGTCAGATCCATTGCCCACTGTTTAAGGCTGCAATTACTTATATTCTGTCAGGATTGTCACTTCAGATGGGGAACTGCATCAGCTCACTGTTGTCCCCTGAAGCAGAATGAGTACAGGAGGCTGTGTTCTTCTCAAAGATACAGCTTCACTCTTGGGGACTCTGGGTAATGTATCTCAGAGCTGGATTTGTTAAAAATTAAAGTGAAAGGTTTATGATTTTGTCCATTAAATGCTGAAGATGAGTTCATGGTTTTTCTTCTTTAAGACAGCAAGCACTGGAGAACAGACGAATAGAAACAAAGACTTGGAATAGGCTGTTTCCTTGATTCAAATGGATGTCTGTTTCTGCACATACTGTAGAGTAACATTTGTCTTAGCAATGCATTATCACTCCCAGCTCAGCACATGTGGTTGCCTTGGCGAACTCTTTTAATGCTTTGGGCACCCGTCTGTGTCATTTTTCAAGGTGCAGGGCATGGTTAGGTTTAGGCAACAAAAGTACTTTAGGTTTAGGAAAAGATTGGGGTTTTGGTTGAAATAATTATGTTTGTTAGGTAACTTAACTTACGTATGTTATGTATATAATGTAAGTTCAAATAACTTAACGTTAACATTTGGTTTTACACCGGACAGGAACAGTGGTCTCCTGGATGAAAGTCCTGTGTTTGTTTGACCCATCCATCCCTTTTTTTTACTTCAAAACAAATGTCCTCCCACACGGATAATTACATAAGCTGCCTTCAATCAAAATGTTGACAGCAGTAGCGGTTCACTTAAATAAGTTAGCATTTATCTTTTTCACAAACACTCTCTAGCTAGTCAGCTCACTTGAATAAATGCTTGACCTGCTATATCCTATCACTAATGCAACAATGTACAATATTCATCCTTGTAATTTGTTTATATATTTTGAAGTGAATGGCTTAACACAGGGAAAGTACTGCTAGTCACAGTACTTTCCCAATGAGTTGACTTAAAGGAAATAGTAGTATGGGCATAATATTTTTCTGTTCTAAATGAACAAACCACGGTCTAAACATTTTTGCATTGCTATGTTCTTTAGGTAGTTGTGTAGAAAGTTACAGAAAAAAAAAATAGACATGAAATGATGGTACGCTTATATTTGAACTTAATTTTTGTATATTTTTGTAAAGTTCAAAACAGGTTAGTTTATGAAATAGCAAATAAATTGAATTAATGATGGTACAGTGCTAAATATTACATACTTGATGAACTTTTTTCAATTTATTTTCAGCATTTTAGCATAATATAACATCATCCAATGATCAACCTGATGTAATGTGGCAGATGTAAAAAACAAGGCACTTTTTTGGTCCTGATATATTGAATTTTCACATACGTAACCTTGGTGACTCATACCTGGACCGAGATGTTTTTTGTTTTTTTCAGTTCTTGCAGCTCTTTGAACAGAGATATTTCAGAATACATGATAGAACAACTCTATCTGGGTTTATTCATTCAATGATCTCAGTTATTTGGAGATTTTTTTTGTTTTCTCATTCATTCTTCATGAAAAGAAAAATCTATATTTTTTTAAAAAGGAGTGATGAATGAGAATCATGTCCACAGCAGGCTTACTTTATGCATGTAATAGCCTTTGGCCATTTATACAGCTTTTACTTGCCAGTCTATGTGCTTGCATGGCAACTGTAAATTAACTTAGTCTGCTCGGTTGTCATCAAAAGTATGTTTAGAGCCCACTCATAAAAATGATTTATCTTCAGAGCCAGCATAGAAATCTATGGCAGTAAACTAATAATATTGAACTTTTTTTTTTTAACGAAAGAGAAAGAGAGATGATAAGAGAGAAATAGGGAGACAGAACTTTAGTAATCCCTGTGGGGAAATAGTCAGTTTGGTAACAAAAGACAGGAAGGTAAAATAAAATATAAACACCAAAATAGACAGCTAAAAATGTCAACATTTCAAATAAAGTGTATAAATGAAACACATTGTAAACGATTCATTAGCATCTTCTTAATCTACATGAAGATGTCACCTGTCAATATCGTTTTTAGATATTATTTGTTTAACATGTAGTCTGTGCTGTATATACTGCATAATACATATATGTGCGTATAAATGCAGCTTGGTGAATTAGAAAGAGAAAAGAAAACAACCATGTAAATTAGATTTATATGAGGTTAAATTAGATCTGCAAAACTATGAATCATGAACCTTTTCATAACAATCATGTTTACTGTTTATCAGGATGAATATGTGATAACACAGCTAATACATGTGATTTCAGATCGTTCAGAGTTTCTGACCAACAGGTGAAGGCTCCAAACTTAACATCATACACTCTTACAACTTTGTTATAATATACAACAATCACATCGCTTTGACCTAAATCAAACCAGATATAATGGTCGCTTAATAGGTTGTATGGCTGTGGTTGTATTCTCTGCAAAGCAATTTTTTTAACCAAACCTGCAAAGAAGCAGGTGCACTTAAAAAACAATGTATGCCTACTGAAACGTCTTCTAATTCCAGACATTTGTTAATAAATAGACAAAGTAGAAATTCAAAGATGTATAGACTTAAAAGGATAAATGGAAGAAAAAAAAAATTGAATAGGTTTTAGATGGTGTCCAACAGGTGTGACAGAATCATCAGCCTTTCACAAAATGATGTACTGCAACCCGAGTTCTATTTTAAACCGGCTCACCCTCTTCAGCACTGCCTCATAAGATAGAGCAAATGTCTCAACAATCACAGATCTTTGTACCGCATAGACATGTGAAGGGGCAGAAGGTCCCCTCACTGTTCAATCTGCAGTTTGCATCACACCGCTACTGGTGCCATGGTGGTACATATAGGCTGGTAGAGAGATACATAAATATAGCTGCCCTCTGGAATCTGCAGCTACTTCACTGAGAGTTGAAAGTAAGTTAGTGTGGCACCAAAAATGCACAGATCATACAGATTATATGAACCAGAGATGAGGCCACCCTTGACTGGTATCAATGTTGCATTGCGCTTTTGGTTGCTAGATGAAAATTGCATGCGGGTGGGGTTGCAGCGCTTCACAGGAAAAGAGTCATCCTGATTGACTGTGTGAGTACAGAAGGTAGCCAAGCATATAGAGTGCATAGCGTGCATGAAACATAGAAATGGACAGTGTGCTCCCCTATATTTATACTGCAAAGTGCCCCATTTGACTTTCGGCCAAAGCTTCCCTTTCTCTATTCATGTTGAAGTGCATACTAATACTGTACCTCAGTCTTCGGTAAGTCATATGATACTGAAATGCAGATTATCTCTGTGGGAACAGAATACACACAGTACGCATGTGCACAACAAGGCAGTAGAAGGGCTCTCTCTGAGCCCTCCTTGCTCCACTGAGCTGAGTCCAATTTGCCCTTCTTTGAATATTTGCTGTGGGAATGCAGCTGGTGCTGGTGGTCTCCCCCCACCTATATGGAGAGGTGAGTAGGCCTACACCTTTGATTGGCAGTAGCAATGCCTGAACTGCGACTGAAATCTCCAGCCTTCGAACCCACCTG